>NW_026732301.1:0-566279 GCF_028476545.2 Physella acuta
AATGAAATAAATAAAAGATTGCCTTTTATCAATCCATGCTAATTATAATTTTCTAACAATCCGCATCCGCACAATTTGCATTCACATTTTGCTAATTATATTATTGCAACACTAATTCCTTCTAGTACGTCCGTACATTTGCATTCACATTTTTTTTTATTAGCGTGAGTTAAATTTATTTTTGAATTACCTCCCTTGTCAAAATTAGAAAAAAGAGTTAAATTAATTTGATTTTTCTAGCCTACTGTTATTACGTTATTAAAATGTTTCCACCTTTCTCAGGCATAAAAAAGAAAACAATATTTGACATTGATCCTTTTAATATGTTTTAGCAATGTGCGTGTATTTAATATTCTCTTTACGTTATGCAAAATTGTACAAACAGTGGAAATTATAAAATAGCTCTATGCCGCTATATAAACAAACCCTACTCAAAAACTTATAATAAGACACTGCGGTGCACTGAAAAGCACAGCATGGTGCGTAGTTTACTTTTATATCTATAGCGATGACGGACGGACGGACGGACGGAAGGAAGGAAGGACAGACACAGCCCGCTTATATTATAGACTAGCTGCATCCCGTGCTCCGCCACGGTAAATCTTTTTTAAATGTACCAACTTGGGAAAAGAACAAAACTAAACACAACACAAACGAACGCAAAAAAACAACAAAAAAACAAACACAACACTCATAACATAAACACAATTTAAATGCAATCATAAAGGCAAATTGCTCACAGTCTAGGCCGTAGCGCCAAATCGCGCCCTTTCCGGTGATTTGCAACCCCCTCAAACTTTCGATTTGCACCCCTTCCACCCACCCGCCCTAAAACTTTCGATTTCCACCCCCCCCCCCCTCGCAAATTTTTTCCAACCCACTTTGGCGCCCCTTAAGGTCGGCACCCGGGGACATATGCCCCCCCCCCCCCTCGCTACGCCTCTCCTATAAAACCCGAAAGATAGAATAATAATTAGAAAACAGTATAAATAATAGGCAGTATTTAAAATACCGTGTTTTACCTACACTATTTCACTTTATCCATTCACGCATTTTTTTCCAGTATTTTAAATTTTAAAAATTTACAAAAGAGTTTCATAACTAAAACCATTGCGCACCTAATGAACGTGATGACGCGTCTATAATAGTGCTGAATAGTTGATTAAAAATTATAAGTAATAAACAGTAAGGGCTACATTCAGTGAAAAAAATAAATAAAAGATTGCCTTATATCAATCCATGCTAATTATAATTTTCTAACAATAATTTCCTCTTACACATCCGAATAATTTGCATTCACATTTTGCTAATTATATTATTGCAACACTAATTCCTTCTATGACGAACGTATATTTGCATTCACATTTTTTATTAGCGTGAGTTTAATGTATTTTTAAATTACCTCCTTTGTCAAAATTAGAAAAGAGTTAAGTTAATTTGATTTTTCTACCCTGCTGTTATTATGTTATTAAAATGTATCCACTTTTTCTTGGAGCCTAAACGAAAATGATATTTGACATTAATCTTTTTAATACGATTTAGCAGTTTGCGTGTATTTAATATTTTCTTGACGTTATGCGAAAGAGTAAAAACCGTGGCAATTATAAAATAGCTCTATGCCGCTATATAAACAAACCCTACTCTATTACTTATAATAAGACACTGCGGTGCACTGAAAAGCACAGCATGGTGCGAATGATTACTTTTATGGTTCCAAAAGCTATAGCGATGACGGAAGGAAGGACTGACACACTACTTGCCCGATTATATTATAGATACTCCCCCTTAATCATTGTCACGTAGTTAGGTACATTGTTACTGCTCTAGTTGTGATTGCTATTGTATAAGGTTGGCACAGAAAATAACGTACGCGTTATCTGCGCTGAAATACTACGGTACAGTAAACTGCAATTACTTGTTTAATACTGATTTGTATTGTTTTAAATAAACTCATGTCTGAACTAATGTGTATGTAACAGTATAATACACATTTAAAATCCCAAATTTAAACAGTTGTTGGGTTACCAGCATTGATGTATTTCTTCAAAAGGAAATTTAACATTTTAACAAGACATTATTTTTTTTTTAAATAACAAATAAGTCTTTGGTTATGTCAAAAAATATAGTCTTGATGCTTTGACAATAAGTTGCTTATATATACGGGTTATCCTGCTACAGGCGATTTGAACACAGGGGCTTTGACTACAAAATGGCTTTTTTTTTACACATTCCTTAGTGAGTGACCCGTAATATAATTGTGGTGACCCGAGGGCTACTGCTGGTGACCCGTTTGATCTAGTATAAGTGAATATTTCAATGTGATAACTGATCTAAGTTGTCTCTATAAAACATGAATGAACACGAGGGGAAACATTGAATTGATCCATTTCATTCAATTCCCTTACTAAATTTCTTTTAAGTCGACACAAATGTAAACTCACTAAGTATTAAATAAAACAGTTGAGTTGTCGTTTTATTGCTAGATATTTGTAAAATACGTTGTAGGGTAAGATGATTATCTTGAGTATGTCGTGTGATTGCTTACATGACAAATGTGTAATTAAAGTCAAATATAAAATTAGGATATCACGTTTCATAACACATTTTATTGTTATTCTAATATTTTTTTTAAATTTTTTCCAAAAGTAAAAGTGTAACAGCATGCACGTTAATGCAATGTTGCTCTAATTTATTGTATCGGTTTTAAAAAAAAAAAAGTGTATATTATGTCCTTCATCCGGCCGCTATATTTAGTTTAGTTTATACACACTTAAAAAAAACCCTCATATTTTAATCTTACTTGGAGACACCAACGGCAACAATTGTGGTACCAGATATTTACTGTTATTGAGTTCGTAATGGTTTTGTCCAGGGATCGGCAACCTTTTGAGATGGAAGAGCGAAAAGTTACAATTTTAAAAATTTCCCAGGTTTTAAAGTTCCACTAACATTTTTTTTTATTTCAATATTTATTGTTTTGTTAGGATTACTAAATAAATTTGACTTGTTATTTAAAATATATCTTTATATATATATATATAATATTCATTCAAATAAAAACATAACGCTTGTTTCGCCAGAGTAATATAATTAGTAATAAATAAAAACAATAATAAAGGACTCTCCTTATCCGCTTTTTAGAAGCAGTTAACTTTTTTTTTTCTTTTCGGACATCACCGGCTCAGGAGGTGTCTCCCATTAGCCAGGCAGGCCTCGGCACGGCTATCTCAAACTAACTGGCTTGGGTATATGTTTGATTACCGTGTATCCGTCGCTTATGTCCTTTGGTTCTCACCAGGCTTCTTATCTTCCACCCCAATGGACGCAGGGTAAAGTCGTACCCCACCGTCCTGTACTCGGCTCAACCGTAGGAAGCTAATAACTAAAAAAAACTACGTCACACACGTCAAATTAATGATTACTGACTGATAGGGAAATGCATTCTGAATAAAAAATAACATTTCCCATTTAACGATATCCGAAAAAGTCAGCACTTGGAGTTGTTGTCACGTGTCTGTCCCCAGCACGGATGTGGGCCTGGTGCCCAAGCGGCTGTCCGTATACTTTCTATTGCACATGTTCTCACTGTTCTCTGATGAGTTTTTTTTTTCTTCTGTTTAAGCTTGTGTTTCTTTACAGTATAATTTTTTATATAATTTATGAAAATGAAAATAATGTAAATATTGATATTAGTGATTATAGCTGAAGAGGCGCATATTGACATCGAAAGAGCCGCACGCGGGTCACTAGCCCAGGGGTCGGCAACATTTTGAGATGGAAGAGCCAAAAGTTACAAATTAACACAATTTCTCAGTTCTAAAAAGCCACTAACATTTCTGTTTCAATAATATGATATTTGATTATGATTATATTTTATATATATATATATATATATATATATATATATATATATATATTATATATATATATATATATATATATATATATATATATATATATATATATATATATATATATATATATATATAATTTAAAATAAATAGCTTTCCATATGAAATAATATTTATTCATATAAAAACATTCCCATGTTTCGCACAAAAATATTAAGGTATTTTAGCTAGCTCTGCAAGAATTATAAAATCATTAATCAAATTATATAACTATTTAATATTTACAATAGTTACAAAATGTTATAGTGCCGGATTTGCAGGACTTGTCAAAATGGCGGAAAAAAGAAAACATGCGCACAGGAAAATGCATATCTTTTAAAACATTAACACTTTAAGTGCAAAATACATTTGAAACTTGTAACAGTACCATATTTCTATCTGATAAAAATTTAAGAATAACAATATTTTTTTACTACTTCGTTATATCAAGTGTACAACAAGCGTCCCATAAGTGGGACGCTAGCAACGAATGGCCCCATGTAGATTGTTACACAAACGTCCCATTTATTGGACACTAGCGAGAAACACAGATGCAAATATTTATGTTAAATGGTTATTTATGGTAAAACCAGTGTTGACTTTGTTAACTGTTGACTTCGGGGTATTAAGTAGTATTTATAGATATTTAATTATGACCTTGAGCTATATTTTCTTATATATTATTGTATTAAAAAATTGCAAATATTGAAAAACTTACATTTTATTTTAAAGTTTTCAGAATTACACTTACTGAAGTATTTAATACCATTGAATACAAAATAATTTAGTATTGCTGTAAATTTACTAGCGCGTGATATTAAAATTATAACAAACCAGAATAATAACAATGGCCACGATTTAGGTGAAATGATTCAGTAATGGGGGTTGGTTAACTCTCTTCATATAAGAGAGCTCAAGCTACATATAGCAGAAATGTGAATTAGCTGTATACAGTTGTCATGCCCCAATAATATTCCCTCCAAGGTTCCCCATACCAGTTTTACTTTGTTAACTTTTTAAGGAGATTCCTGGTGTTAGATTGGGAGCTGTTCGCATAGTGAGGTGCATACATAGATGAGAGCCATGAACAGTAGCGTACGCAGGGGGGGGGGGGGGGGGGGGCAGGGGGAGCGGCCGCTCCCCCTCTGGCCATTTTTAGCAAAGTGGCGCCTTTTTGGAAATTTTTTAAACTCAAAGTTTTAAACATTGATATTTGTTTAAAAAATTATCTTTGGTCGGCACATTTGAAACGTAAATCTCTGTGATTATCGTTTTTGCAATTACCAGTAAAAGGTGTGTGAGTAATACAGTGATCTAACCCATACCTTCTCATTATGTCAAAAAATTATCTTTTAAGAACACAAAAAGTCAGTGGCTAATTAAAAGTGCATGATCTGAAATGTAAGACCGATATTTTAGCTATTTGGAGGCTATCATTCCGAATGTTTATACTTGCGTTTAAAAGCTGGCTTTTATACCAACTCCGATTTAAAAAACTTTCATTATGCTAGAATACTTTAGCATTTATAAAGAAAATATATTTGATTCTGATTTTAGACAAAATATTTTTGTAAAAACAAATAGTGTTAAGCTACTTTATTAGATTCTAAAAGTAATTATTCATTTATTTTTATATTTATAATAAAATGTGTAGTCATATACATATTTATATTAAGATATTGATTATTTCCCCTTTTCTCAAGTCTTAATAGATGTCCCAGGAATTATTATGTAATTTTTTTACAAGGATTACGAAACAGATTATGCCGCGCTCATTGTTTTTTGTTGTAGTGTGTTTGTATATATATATATATATATATATATATATATATATATATATATATATATATATATATATATATATATATATATATATATATATATATATATATATATATATATATATATATATATATATATATATATATATATATATATATATGTTTACAGTGAAACCTTTTTTTTGTTTCGTCGGCCTACATTGTGTGTTTTTTTAATTTCTTCACATCGAAGAAATAACATACAGCTAATATATATATATATATATATATATATATATATATATATATATATATATATATATATATATATATATATATATATATATATATATAAGATGTTACAAATTCGGCGCCTTTTTTGCTATTTCCGCTCCCCCTACACCGAAAACCTGGATACGCCTCTGGCCAAGAACACTCAATACAAGCCCCCAGAGACGGATCCGTGCCCTAGAAATAAGATGTCTGATGTCCTAATGTACGCCTGTGAGGGGGGGGGGGGGGGAATTGCGAGGGTAACAAAAGAGAAGATGGCTGGATGACATCTGGGACAGGACCGGGTCATCTTTTGCAAATTCACTGAGGAGAGAGTTTCTTTCAGGTATCATTTCAGAGGAGGGGGGGGGGGTGATGGGCTCTGCCCCCAGAACAAAATGGAATTTATGTACAAAACATACTTTTACCAATGTCCACCCTCCCCCTAAAATTTAAGTCCCCACACCTGAAAATTTCAAGTACGCCCGCCAAAAAATCAATTATTTATATTTGATTAAATTACAGTTTCGATGAATAATAACAATATTTGTGATCATGTGTGTATAATTAGATGTACCAGTCACAGCTTTACTTATTTCCAAGTGTTATTCACTTTGATGGATGCTAGATTGAAAGAAAACTAGATTTTGAACATAATTTCTGCATTTTAGACCATGGTATGGCTAAACCAATAGATCATTATCAGTATTTTTAGCTGTCCTAAACAATGTAATCAATGGCCTAACAATATAAAATCAGTATACAGCTTTATTTTCGCGTGAATAGCCATATTTCGTGATAAATGATTTTATTTTTCAATAAATGTACATGGGGCCGTTCGTTGCTAGCGTCCCATTTATGGGGCGTTTTTTAAAAAATCGATATTTAAAAAAGTATTGATTTAAAAAAAAAATCCATAGTCATTCCTTCATTCAGTGCCCAAAAGCTAAACCATATCAAAAAATTATAAAAATTTGAGACCTTGGGATAATATGGGTTAACAATGACCGATAAAAAACTTTTACTTCGGCGCCCCACGTTTTTCATCGCTTATAGTAGAGTGATCGCTTGCATTATTGTGATGTATAGGATTTATTTTCTACTTTTTAGTTCAATCAGAAAACGTGTTTTTTTTAAAACTTTTTTAATGATAATTATTACTTGTTAGATGGCTTCTATTCTTTTTATTATATTCATGCAAGAAAACGCTTGCTCGCATGAATATGTTGACTCGAAGATCTTCAGCACTCCAAATGCCACCTTTTTCACCTCACTGTAGCATCCTGGAAGACTATTTCCATGCGTCACATAATAGTGCCTCAACTTGTGGCATTTCTTTTAGAGCTGTCTACTTGTGCAGCGATTCGTGCATGTTTTACTGGACCTCAAACTCTCCTAACTTGCTCCGTAGATCTGTGAACTTACCACTCCAAAAATGTTTGGTTTTTATATCCTGCAATTCCACTTGATGCGAGCAAGCATCAATTCCAAATTCCTCACCGTTAATCTCATTTGTTTTTGTCTTGAGAGAATCTATTAAGAACGTCCGAGTACTTGCATTTGTTTTGAATTGCTCAAATATCTCAGTAAACCAATCCGTCATTATGTTTATAGTAATGCTGATGTGATTCATGTTAATAGTAGCATCGGTTTCATCATGATATTTTTTAATATTTTTCGAAATTAAGTAATTTTCCAATTCTTCAAGCAAGTTATAGCATGGGTTTTCTTTTCCTTGCAGTTGTACATTTAGCTTTAGTTACTTTATAATATCTACCATGATTAAAAAATGTATGCACATTTACTTTTAAAGAGTCAAATTACGTCCAAAATTAAAGTTCATTATTATTATATTACCATGTTGAAGGCTAATTAGATGTCACTGCCAAAAATCTGGAACATTTTAACAGCTTTAACTATAGAACAATATTTTTTTAATCGAACTCTGTAATGACTCAGGTATTTGTCCACGATTAGATATGGTGTCTAGACACCTCTAACTGTAGTGTCTGAACACCTTTAACTGTGATGTTTGGACACCTTTTACTGTGGTGTGTGGTCACCTCTAACTGTAGTGTCTTGACACCTTTAACTGTGGTGTTTGGACACCTGTAACTGTGGTGTCTGGTCACCTTTAACTGTGGTGTCTTGTAACTTTTAAATGTGGTGTCTGGTCACCTTTAACTGTGGTGTCTGGTCATCTTTAACTGTGGTGTCTGGTCACCTCTAACTGTAGTGTTTTGACACCTTTAACTGTGGTGTTTGGACAGCTGTAAATGTGGTGTCTGGTCACCTTTAACTGTGGTGTCTTGTAACTTTTAAATGTGGTGTCTGGTCACCTTTAACTGTGGTGTTTGGACACCTTTAACTGTGGTGTCTGGTCATCTTTAACTGTGGTGTGTGTTCATCTTTAACTGTGGTGTCTTGTAACTTTTAACTGTGGTGTCTGGTCACCTTTAACTGTGGTGTGTGGTCACCTTTAACTGTGGTGTGTGGTCACCTTTAACTGTGGTGTCTGGTCATCTTTAACTGTGGTGTGTGGTCATCTTTAACTGTGGTGTCTTGTAACTTTTAAATGTGGTGTCTGGTCACCTTTAACTGTGGTGTGTGGTCACCTTTAACTGTGGTGTGTGGTCACCTTTAACTGTGGTGTCTTGTAACTTTTAACTGTGGTGTCTTGTAACTTTTAACTGTGGTGTCTCCTGACGTGTGAGACGAGAGAAATCTTCTGGGCATATTGTGTGCCACACTGGGTACAATTGTAAGGCTTTAAACCTGGAACAGAGACAAGAGAATAACATTAATTAAACCATTCATTAACCAGATGTTTTGTTTCTTTACGTTGTGTTTTAAAAATCAATAACTTCTTATACATCTGAATAATTATTTTCAACTAGCCTATTAATATTTCTAATATAAGATCACTAAAAAACGTTTTTTATGAATTTTTTTACAATCTTATTTTAACTCACTTCCTTTTCAGTCTGTCTAGATCGAAACGCCGTAGTAAAAATTCGGACACTTCTACTTGACCGATGCGGTTCACACTTGGCATGTGGGTCAAGACATGAAGACAATACAATATGAAATTAAATTTGACTTAATTGGATGCCTAATTGATTTTGTATGAATTAATTAAAATTTGGACCGAATCAATAGGCATGTCTATCCAACCACACCACACGCGTCATCACGTTCAATAGCTGCGCCATCATATTCAGTAGGCGCGCAATGGTTTTTAGTCATCTAACTCTATTGTTAATAAACCATGTAAAGTACTGAAAACAAATTCATAAAAACTTTTTAATAACAAGCTTTTATGTAATAATGCACTAAAAATAAAAAGTAGAAAATAAATTATAGACTGCTATTTAAATAACTATAAAGAAAAGCGCTGTCCTAATGGCTATGCTGCAATGTGTATACTTGTCCATCTTCTGTGTATATGTTTCGGTCAGTCTCGTCCATATGAAGCCGTACATTTTGAGTTTGTCACTATAATTGGGATGTCGTATTTTGTCTTTTTTCTACATTTTAGAATGTTTGATTTATCCAGAGTGATTATGCATCCACTGTCTATCCCTTTTCTTTAATTGTCTCTATAATTATCTTAATTTAATTTTTTATTTTTAGTATTATTTTTTTTTCCTCCGACATGTAATTTACAGCGTTAGTTGTGTGTTCGCTTTAGTATTACAGTTTTCATCATCGGCTTGTGAGGACTGATACAGATTTACAATATTAATATTTCTTTCTTACTTGTAGCCTACTTTCATTCAATTAAGATGGTTTACTTATAGGCCTACATAGATTTAATACAAAACGTCTAAATATAAAAATAAAAATAAATAAAAATAAAACAACCTAAAAATGCAAATTTGTAATTAAATGATGATTCAAGGGATTTTTTTCCTCGACGGGGTGAAATTTAGGTTTTTAAGTAGAGCTGAAATAAATTTGTGATTAAAGAGAATTAAAATGATACAAGTTTTAAGCAATCGGAAAAGTTATGTTATTACAATGAGACACATCAAAGCAAACATTCTTCCCTTTCAAACATCTATATCTATCCAGTCCTCAAACAGTGTTTTTTTTTAATTTTTAAAATTTTTTTTTATTAATTCAATTATTTTAAACATTTAAATCAGTAATAATAATTTGTTTGATAATTTTACAAGCATCAATGACATGAACATCAATTGCATATAGGCTATAATAATCAAAGGGAGACAATAAAATGGCATAAGAACTAGACTAAAATAAGGTGTGCAAACTCGGTTTCTCTTGAGTCTTGACTGCTTTGTTAGCTGTGCTCCGTCCTTAGCTGCGGAGTCAAAAGTTCACATTGTAGCCACCCATGGACAGAAATAGAAACGACCGTTGGAGAAGTGTCTCTGCAATACACATACTGATCTATCATTCCAAAACTTTCCATGACATAAAATTGACCCTTGGCAATGAGGGCACGCTACCTTGAAATATCCTCCAGTCCGGTTGAGTGGGGGGGGGGGGGAAGTGTGAATGTGTGGGGGGAGGGGGGGGTTGAGGTGTGTATCTCTTTCTACCATTCAGGTTGTGCATTTTAAAACCCGGGAAATGTTAATTTACTTGGGGGCTGATCGAGTGATGTTTGGCTTGATACTGTCTAAATTAAAATTAATACTTTATTTATTTCTTTCCTGTATATTTCTTATTTCTCAGTTAAGTGAGAGTTCCCAGTATATGTCTTAGCTTTGCTTGAAATATTACTTTTAACTCGATGTCCGTGTATTTTGTGAAAAAATATCTGACTTTATTCCTAATTTGCCATATAGTCGATCTATACATAGCCGTTGCTATTAGTCTGTTTTCGTCTTCTGTTCTAATAATTCACTAAAGCAGGAAATAGGCTAGACACAATGGTCAGCTCCCAATATTGCAAAAACCGACTTCATCTCATGTCTTTAAAATACGTAACACACGTCGTAAAAGTATTTATATTTCAATAACAAGGAGATTTTAAATAAAAAGAAGGCAGTGTATAATTAATTCAATTTTACAATTTTAATATACATTTTTTATGTTTATACAAGTAAAATTATATATGTGTTTTTTATGTTTTTTCCCAATTAATGTAATGTACTTTCATTGTTAATTAAACAGATTGCTACTTCCCTGCTAAAACTTTCAGAACAAGATTGAAGTTATTTGTTAAAAAAAATATGTCCATTATAACACATTGCTCAACAAGAATAACAGTAACGTAGACTTAACTTACACCACTCACTATTTTGTTTTGTAATTCGATGCTAGAAATGTTACTAACATGTAGACACTTTTAAAATAAACTAAATAGAAAGTATGTAATCGTGTATGATAGTGGCTATGATGGAAGCGGGTCAGATGTGGTTCAATATAAAGTTGCGTGGGAGTTTAGTATGGCAAGATTATGTTGATACAAACCTTAATCAGTTATTGAAACTGTCATTTAATAAAGCAGATATCACAATGGTCGGAGTAGTCGAGCTATTGACTGCATCATTTGACTTCTAGGTACTGTGGCTAAGATGAAAGTCTACTCTCTTTTATGTGTTCTGTACGGAGGTCTGAGCTGTGGCCGCTGTTTTTTACCTCACATTAGTCAGGTACCCATCTGAGCTGTGGCCGCTGTTTTTTACCTCACATTAGTCAGGTACCCATCTGAGCTGTGGCCGCTGTTTTTTTACCTCACATTAGTCAGGTACCCATCTGAGCTGTGGCCGCTGTTTTTTACCTCACATTGGTCAGGTACCCATCTGAGCTGTGGCCGCTGTTTTTTTACCTCACATTGGTCAGGTACCCATCTGAGCTGTGGCCGCTGTTTTTTACCTCACATTAGTCAGGTACCCATCTGAGCTGTGGCCGCTGTTTTTTACCTCACATTAGTCAGGTACCCATCTGAGCTGTGGCCGCTGTTTTTTACCTCACATTAGTCAGGTACCCATCTGAGCTGTGGCCGCTGTTTTTTACCTCACATTGGTCAGGTACCCATCTGAGCTGTGGCCGCTGTTTTTTACCTCACATTAGTCAGGTACCCATCTGAGCTGTGGCCGCTGTTTTTTACCTCACATTAGTCAGGTACCCATCTGAGCTGTGGCCGCTGTTTTTTACCTCACATTAGTCAGGTACCCATCTGAGCTGTGGCCGCTGTTTTTTCCCTCACATTAGTCAGGTACACATCTGAGCTGTGGCCGCTGTTTTTTACCTCACATTAGTCAGGTACCCATCTGAGCTGTGGCCGCTGTTTTTTACCTCACATTAGTCAGGTACCCATCTGAGCTGTGGCCGTTGTTTTTTACCTCACATTAGTCAGGTACCCATCTGAGCTGTGGCCGCTGTTTTTTATCTCACATTAGTCAGGTACCCATCTGAGCTGTGGCCGTTGTTTTTTACCTCACATTAGTCAGGTACCCATCTGAGCTGTGGCCGCTGTTTTTTACCTCACATTAGTCAGGTACCCATCTGAGCTGTGGCCGCTGTTTTTTACCTCACATTAGTCAGGTACCCATCTGAGCTGTGGCCGTTGTTTTTTACCTCACATTAGTCAGGTACCCATCTGAGCTGTGGCCGCTGTTTTTTACCTCACATTAGCCAGGTACCCATCTGAACT
Source organism: Physella acuta (assembly GCF_028476545.2). Taxonomy (NCBI): domain Eukaryota; kingdom Metazoa; phylum Mollusca; class Gastropoda; family Physidae; genus Physella; species Physella acuta. The sequence continues at coordinate 12,552 of NW_026732301.1, forward strand.
GGTCGTTAAGACAAACCTAATTAAAAATGTGTTTGTAGACTTTTTGGTTGATATCCTTTCGCGACACCCTATGGGTGGCAACCCACAAATTGAGAACCCGTGAACTAGCGTATCCATCTAGCACATTGCTGCGGGTTGACACAATATTTTAAGAGGATTTCATCAATACATTACCAATCGTGTTTCTTTAGACGCGTGCCCTCGCTTTCTAAGTGTGAATTATTAATACGTAAACAAAGCCGTCGCAACAGTTGTACATTTGTAGATCAGATCTGGTTACGTAGATCCTGTTGTATGAACACGTGTACATTAAAATATTGTAACGATTGGAAGTTCATTGTGGAAAAAAAAGTTACTTGCTAAGCATAATGTTTTAAACAAAAGAATATGTAAGGCATATTTTCAAATACATACAGTTAAAAATGTAATTAAATACATTTTGTTATCCAGTATACTCCATAAGCAGTGATATATAATACTTTATTTTATAATTAGGAGACGTAAAAACAACTAACGTTACGCGGTATTTCTAAAGAAGGAGAATTAAGATAACAAGTTGGTATTGTGTTAACTAAGACTGTAAATATATATTTTGGTAATATGTATGTGTTAATTAGCGCTGCCCTAATGGTTGTGCTGTAATGTGTATACATGTCCAGCTTCTGTGTAATTGTGTCCGTCAGTCTCGTCCATGTGAAGCCGTACAGTTTGAGTTTGTCACTATAATTGAGGTGTGGTATTTTGTCTTTCCTCTACATTTCCTATTCTAGTGCTAGGGTTTGAAAAACATTTTTTTAAAATTATTAGACATAATCGAAGCCATAATCATCGCTTTTCTTTAAAATATGTACAGAAAATAATTAATGCATTTGTTTATATACATCTAAATATGTCCATGCAGAGTTAAATCGTTTAACTATTCTTAATAGAAATATATCATTTTATTTTTTATTGTTTATTTTTTATTTTTTGGGGAATATGGTAATATTATTATTGTATCTCCGTTATTATACATTTGCAAACAAATAATTTAAGTTTGCAACTATAATAATTTAAATACAGTGTTTTCAATCCCCATGATACAACTTACGATCATTAAAATTGGTATATGTTGTCAGTGGCGTAGCGACGTCGGGTGTCGGGCGGCACTTGATGGTGTCACCCCCCAGAAGCGTACAATTTTCGATTTGCACCCCCCCCCCCCTCAAACTTTCTATTTGCAACACCACCCCCCCCCCTCTCAAACTTTAGATGTGCACCTCTTAAAACACTATTTAACATTCGAATTAATCTCTTAATTAATTGGAATTATCATTTTTCTCTATATATTTTGCTATTTTTAACCCCGCCCACCCCCCCCCCCCCCCCCGCTACGCCTATGTATGTTGTTGATACATGAACACGAGCTGTAGAAGTAAAGTTTGAAGCGGGTCACATATGTGATATCTATAGGCCTCTAAACTGAGATCTAGCAACATTAAAGGATTTGTTGTATACTATTAATGTTTATAATGTATACTGTTTATAATATACAATGTTTAACGTATACTTGTATTCCAGGCCATAAGCCCCGTGCATACAATTGTCAAATAGTCGTCAGATCTCATTATGACGTGTGGTCATTACATTTGCAGCTACTTGCAATGGAAGTTTTAATGTTACTTTATTCGGTAAAATTATCGTTTCTACCACTGACAGGCGCAACGCTTTTGTTTTAGTAAATTAGTATTTAACAGCGACCTCCCATTTACATGATGTAAGGCAAAAGTGGAGATGTATGGACAGTGTTTCTTCCAGACTTTTTTCTACGGGGGGGGGGGGGGGGGGGAGGGACACTTGATATTGGGGGGGGGGGGGGTGAGGGGGTAAACAGTTTCCGGGGGGGGGGGCGGACACTGGTAAAAATATATTTTCTATATAAATGATCTGACATGATTTATGTAATATTATTTAATATATTTAAAAATATACCATCTAAGCATACTATGATTAGAATTAGCTGCCATCTGCGCCTACTTATCGGAAATCCCGATTTCCATTAGGTGCTATGCAATGACCAGTTTCACAAAGAAACAAAATTAAAGTAATTGTGACTCGGAGCTTTTCTACTATTATTTTATGCATGAGTCATTTGTGTATAACTACGCATACAATTTGAAATGTATTCAAATGTAGATTTAAAAAAAAACTCAATGCGCCCCCACCCCATCTCCTTTTTTTTTTGCAGTCATTTGACTCTACCAGCGTTCTGCTTATATATTAATTAAAATCTAAACCAGGGGTCGGCAACCTTTTGAGCCGGAAGAGCCAAAAGTTACAATTTACAAAAGTTCCCAGTTTTTAAAGAGCCACACACATTTTTCACATTTCAGTATTTTGGTAATTGATTTAGATTAGATATATAATTTGATTTGAAATAAATAGCTTTAAATATGAAATACTATTTATACTTAAAACATACTAATATTTCGCACAAAACATTAAAGTAAAATTACAATTCAAATAATATATCTATACGACTATCCCAATCCACTTTAGAAGCCAATAGCTTTTTTTTCTTTCTATACGGACACCACTGACGAAGGAGGTGTCTCCCATAGCCAGGTAGGCCTCAACACGGCAAGCTCCGACTAACTGGCTTGGATAACAGTTTGAATAACGTGTATCGTTTGCTTCTATTGTTTGGTTCTCACCAGGCTTATCTTCCATCCCACTGAACGCAGGGTAAACTCGTGCCCCTCCGTCCAGTAAAAATTAAATTATATAACTATTAATATTTGTGCAAGGAGCTGGAGAGACACATCTAGACATCAAAAGAGCCGCATGCGGCTCGCGAGCGGCAGGTTGCCGACCCCTGAACTAAACTGAATATTTTTTAATTTTTTTAATTGTTTTAAAACTATGCGGTAGTATTTTTTTTTATAATAAAGTGAGTGTAATGTAAACGAAGTATTTCGAGAGTAGATGGATTTAGAAATAAAAACACCACTGCTTTATCTGGTTACGATTACATAAATAATATAAGACATACATAAGACATGTCCCACTAGTTTAGCTTTTAAATAAACGAAAAAAAAATTCAATCAAATAATTATACAATTTTATTTTTTTATTAAAGTATTTTAAACCGACTTATATTTCTAACTATTTATGAAAAGTATTGAAAGTTCCCTCCCTTGCTAATCTTAAAACTTGAATCTGAATATACAGTACACACATTTCATGAAGCTTGGTTGAATATAATTGATGGACGTTTTTTATCGACTAGTGAACAGTTTCCTCCAGGCATCTTTTCGGGGGTGTATCCAGTCTAGTCTCTCCAACTGTCCCCAGGTGTATCCAGTCTAGTCTCTCCAACTGTCCCCAGGTGTATCCAGGCTAGTCTCTCCAACTGTCCCGATGGATATCCAGGCTAGTCTCTCCAACTGTCCCCAGGTGTATCCAGGCAAGCCTCTCCAACTGTCCCCAGGTGTATCCAGGCTAGTCTCTCCAACTGTCCCCAGGTGTATCCAGGCTAGTCTCTCCAACTGTCCCCAGGTGTATCCAGGCTAGTCTCTCCAACTGTCCCCAGGTGTATCCAGGCTAGTCTCTCCAACTGTCCCCAGGTGTATCCAGTCTAGTCTCTCCAACTGTCCCCAGGTGTATCCAGTCTAGTCTCTCCAACTGTCCCCAAGTGTATCCAGTCTAGTCTCTCCAACTGTCCCCATGTGTATCAAATCTTCTTGATGATTTCTCCTAGGTCACGTTGCTTCAGATCATCTTTATTCGGCCTCTTGTCTGTTTTTCCTCTGTAGATTCCAGTTAATTGCCTGTCTTCTTATGCTGGATACAAGCTTCACGAGTGTGCGACCAACCCATTTCTATTCTCTCTGTATGAACTATTTAGCTGGCAGATGGTTTGTTTGTTGCCATGGTACATCATTTGTGATAGTGTTGGTTAGCGTACTGTCACACAACAGACCACAGATTAGTATAGATCGTCCACTAACTGTACACACATCTTATCCTAAGTAAATAACAACAAGATGTCTTTCAGTTAGTTTTGATGTTGTTGCATCTTCTTCATAAGTAGGAATGGGGTTGTGAAAGATTGAAACAACTGCTACAGCTACAGTATTACTCGTATATATTAATGTATGCTGGAGATAAATGAATCAATTAAAATGAAAATCGTGACTAATTAACTTCTAACACCTTAATGCCTGAATTATGTTCCAAGCGTGTAAACAATAAATGTGCTGATTTTCTCTCATCATACTGACACTGAAATTGATGTATATAGTTTTTTTTTTTTAAATTTGGACTTATGGTGATTTATGTTAATTACAGTATTTCGCGAAAACGCGATATCAGGCACTTATGGACCAAGCAGTGATTTAATCTAATTTTTAGTCTGCGTCATTTTACTATTTTAACACGTTTTTCTTAACTCAGCTTCGCGTTTGTTTGTTTGTTTGGATGTTTGTTGTTAAAATTGACATCGAAAATTAGCCCACTTCTGATTGCTCTAGAGATCTGAAATTTGGCATGTAGGCTACTTTCGCCTAACAATTTCAGATGCAATCATAAAAACTAGCACTAAAACGTGGGTCGGGCAGATAGGTCGGGAAATTTGATGGTGAACGTACCCACGTTTTTTGTCATCAAATGTATAAAAATTTATTTTCTACTTTTTAGTCCACAAGAAAAACGTGGTTTTTTAAAAAGTTTTTTTTAAGTATTTTATTTACTAATGCATTTAACGTACTATTCAAAGTTCAAGTTTATTTATAGGCTGATTCTCTCAATGTCTTGCGTGACAAAGTGACATCGCCTGTTGTGTTGTTATAACAAATGGGCTCTGTTTGACCATCCCCCCCCCCCAACACACACAATTAATCCCACTGCCGATCCGGTAAGAATGGACTGGGGGCCTTTTTTTGGAATTTTTAACCTTTTTTTTAAAAATTATTTATATAAAACAAATATTAAAATTCCATTGTAGTTGCTCACTGTCACTGATGTTGGTACAAAATACACAGATGTGGGTACTCAATAACACTGCTGTCGGTACTAAATGCCAGTATAATGCCAATAATGTGGGTATTCAATATCACTGCAAAGTGTATTTTGTCAGTATTCAACCTTACTGTATTTATTACGAGGTGTAGGTCTATGTTCAGAGTTATTATTATCAAGGTCAATGTGTAAAACTTTTCATTTGCACCCGGAGAAGAAGAAAAAAAAGAGCGACATTGTATTGAATACTATCGGGTATGGATACATTTCAAATACACTAAAACAGAAAAAAGTATGTAATTTTGTAAGACACATAGGCGTCACTTTAGGAGCTGGTCAAATGTAGCTCAATTTCAAGTTGTGTGTTTGTTCAATATGGCAGGCATTATGTTGATACAATCATTACTTAAGTTATTGAAATTGTCATTTAAAGCAATGGTTGGACTAAATACACCGATACTCTTCTGGATCGTTTGATTAATATCAAAGTGTATTATCTGTTATGGGTTCTTTATGGAAGTCTTAGCTTTTGCCGCAGTTTTTTTCTAACATAAATGTCTAAGTAGATGTACTTTTTTTTTCTATAATTGTTTTTGACTGTAATATTATGTGTATCGAAAGCAACCGATCATGTTATTCTAACTTTTATTCCCGTCCACTTCTTCGTACGCAGATTGCCAACCTCCAGTTAATATTTATGGCTATGCTGTATACTTGTGTGTACTAATACTTTAATATTTTAAAATCAAATCAATGTAATTAAAAGAATGTCTATAGGCAGTTTATCATATCTATACAGTTAAAATATTATTTAAATACGTTTTTTTTATTTAACATTTTGATTCAGTAGGTCCTACATTCCATGCATAGTTTATATAGCAAGGGAGAAAAAAAAAGTTCTTGAGTTGCACATATTTTCCGCAGTAGTTTCTCTTTAGATGTTTTTAATCGAAAGAAGACAATTGAATATAGTTAGCGTCACTACAACAATTGTCGTTATCTGCACGTGTCGAATATTCGCATCACACAGAAAGCCATTTTCTTATGAACATAAAAAACTGCCACCCCCTCATACCCATCTGTTAAGGCAGCTAAATTATGTACACAAAAAGTAATGGGCCAATCTAAACATGAGATCCATTACTTGAAAAATCAAGGCATGCATTTTAATCGTATGTGTTTTTTTGGTTTAAATAAAGTACCTAGGACACAATATTTGACCATCACAGTAAAGCCGAATCGTTGATTGTGATACATTAAACAAAAACCATATAGAATTTCCTTAGTCTCTGCTATAGCTTTGTCCATTCTGTTTAACTTTTTTTTTTTTTTTTTTTTTTGGTACACATTTTTGTCGTATTGTAAAATATTAGTAAATGCATGTCATCTCAGCGTAGCATCCGTTTATATTTTTATTTTCTTATTTTTCTTTATTAAATAGGCTACTTTTATTTTCCAATTTAAAACAAATACAGCAACATTCCACGCCGTTTGGGTGGATATTTACAAGGTAGTTACATTGATGTACAGAGTATTGTAAATAAATAGTGAAATAAGTAAATTAATATAAAAGATACATTAAATTTAAAGCTTGTTGGTTCAAAAATTGGACAGAGGCTAGTTTGGAACATGTTTGCCAATAAAAGTGGTGGAAGAGTATAGGGCTGGTAAGTAGGTCACCAACCAGTTCTATGGCTCATGCAGGTTTTATTGAGCCTAAGAACTGGTTGGTGACCTACTCACCAGCCTTATAACGTTTGGAAGAATAGTCAAAAACAAAGTTACATCAGAAAATCCCAGCATCTATTGTATGATGTATTTCGACTGTCTTAGAATTCAGTAATACTAACAGTACTGGTTTCCATACTTGCAATTACAATGTTAATATAATACACTAACAAGTAAAATCAACGTTTTTTTTAAGATTTCCATAAAATATAATATTGTGTTTATTAATGTTTTATAAACTTGTGTTTTTATTTTTATTTTGTTCAAACATTATTTTCAAACGATTTACATTGCTCATTATGCACATTATCTTGTAGTTGCTTCCCTTAAACATTTTTAAATCTGTGATCAGAGTAATCATTAAATAATAATAGTAATAATAATATTACGATATTTCTTCCCCACAGTGTATCTGATCAAACTATATTAGTGTGTATTCTACATGTACACCACATACAATATACATACTATACAGAAACAATAATTACACGGAGCTGGTTGATTCTAAATGTAGAACGATATTATAATTTTTTTTTTATGTAGACTGGTAAAAATGCATAGGCCTATATCGCTGCACGTTTACATTCCACTGTGTTTCACATTTTCAAATTAATATCAAAGTGCTCATGTCCTGTTACATTGACAACATCCTCTCGGTCAGCCCGCTTTCGTGATTTTATAAAATAAAAGTTAAAAAATACTTGGAAACCCAGCCATGTTACTTGCATAAAAAACTACGAGAATAGCACGTGAAAGGTGGGGGCCGTAAAATACTTTGTTGATCACTTCCCCCATCTGTTGGCTCTGATCTGTATATGATGTAGGAAGGTGAAGATGAACATGATACATTTTAGAGAGCATCAACTGCAACGTTCTCCTACCTGTTTAAAAACTCTAAGTATTGTGTTTGTGGCTGTGTTTTTATCTAACTTTCTTTGGGCAAATGTTAATGTATAACAGTACTTGTTACATAGATAACCAAAATATAATCTCGTATCAAAACATGTTATGTTTTTTCATTTTCATCAATAGAACTAGACTTGCCCAAAACATCAGCAACCAAACATCTATGAGATAATTAAAAAAAAAACAGACTGGATCAAGATATTATTTTCAACTAGTGGCTTCTGAAAACACATTTTCAAATTAAAGTTAATGACTGTGGTTATGAAAATGGACAAACGATGTTATTGAAATGAAGATCACAATATTTTTAGGCAATTAAATCATTTTTATTTTGAGTCCTTGGTAACTCTAATTATCGATCATAGTAAACTGTACATGCGACAGTAGGGATTATTTTTTTAAACTCACAGATACCATGTACTTCTAAACTGTGAAGACTACATGGTCCACTGAACCTGATCTCCATGTTTCATACAATGATAATGTGATGCCAAGATAAAGATTTGAAGTCAAAAGGCCATTTATATATACATATGACAAGAATTCAATAATGGCATAATGTAAAACCAAACTTGAATATAGGCAAATGGTAGCGAGAGCTCACATTTAGGGATTATATCAAAGAAATATCACCTCAAGACCTGGTCGTAGAGGCAAGAATTTCACTTCAACCCCACCAGAAGTTGATAAATCAAAGAAAAAAAAACGCAGGAGTTATGCATAATGTAAAACAGAAACAAAAAATTAGCTGATGACCCCAAAATATGGAAGATGATTGTGAATTTATTGTTTATTGGGCTTAAAATATAATATTTGATGAATGGTGGAAAACCTACGAAGGGGTTAATTTTTCAAGATGACCGCCGTTGTAATAGTTTTTTAGTGAAAATGCATATGCAGATGCACCTTAAAAAAGCTGTAAAGAAATAATTTTTTCTAACGAGTATTAATTTGTTTTGTTAATCGGCGCCTACCCCCAATGATTAAAATATTTTAAAAAATGATAACATGAATTGGTATTTAGAGACGCTAAAACCAAATGTACATAATCTAACTAGATCTACAAGACACAGACAAAACGTGTGAAGCCACTGACATTGTAATGACAGGAGAATATTAAGGACATGGATTGTTTTTGTTTAGAGAGTAAAAGCTGTATCGTCTGCGTAGACTAAAATTGTTTTGTTCGATATGTTTTGTATGTCTATTACTCCGATGTATGTATTGTACCTAATGCTTTCTAAGATGAGTTCTAATGCTAGTATGTAAATACATAATACATTTTGACATAATAAAGGGTTGTGAAATATGATCTATCAGTAGGTGGGTGTATGCGTTGTGGTAGATGTTGTTTATTAATATTTTTTTCTTTGAGAATTGTGTGAAGATATTGTGTGCATTACTGGATGGAAATTTTTCTCCTGGTCTAAGCTGAGTATGCATGCGGGAATGTTTTTTCGTGTGTATACTGAATTATATCTATGATTAGGTGATTTTGATTGTGTATGTTTATCCTTGTGATATTGCATTGTTAGTCAACATGAATGAACTTGTGTGGGAATGGTTCTGTTTTGGCAATCTAGGATTTTGGTATAATTGTATAGTCGGTGTTTAAATATAAGTAGATCTATAATTATGGGTTATGGGTATGGGTTACATTAGGTCAGTCTGGTAGTTCCGAAGAAATGTTATAAAAGATGTCAAAAAATTTTTAATGGCACCGTTCAAACAGGACATTTATTTCAATGGTGGCTACACTGCTACACTAAAAGGGTTCTATCGGTTTGTAATTTTTTTTAATAATTCACTTATTTAGAAAACGTACTGCTAACATCCATCAACCAGACTTCATTACATCTTTTCTAAATGTGTAACACATATCTCAACTGTGTCTAATTCATAATGCATAGCCTTTTTAAATAGAGAGCAAAGATACATATTCAGGTTTTTATAATTGTTCAATAAAAAAAAATATTATGTCAAAGTTTGTAAGTTTTTAGAAACAAAAATTTATGTCTCTTTTATTTGAATTATTTCCAATGCATTTAAAGCGCTTGATTTGTCAATTAAACACCAAATTATTTCCCTTGCAAACTTCCAAAATAGGAATTAAAATGTTGGTAAATAATTATATGCATTTGTGAACACAAATAACAGTATGTAGACAGTCGCGGAACTAGAAAAAAAAGGCCACCCCGCAAAAAATGTTTTAGCCCCCCCCCCCCTATATATATATATATATATATATATATATATATATATATACATATATATATATATATATATATATATATATATATATATATATATATATATATATATATATATATATATATATATATATATACATATATATATATATATATATATATATATACACAAACACAATAAACGAACAGAGCATAGGATACTTATTGCTGGCCTGTACTGGTTTTGAAAAAAATGTTGTTTTTTTTCAATTAAAACAAATTACTACATCATGTCATGTGTGTAATCAGGGGTCGGCAACCTTTTGAGACCGAAGAACCAGAAGTCACAATTTATAAAATTTCCCAGTTTTTAAAAGAGCCGCCAAAATTTTTTAACAATATTATGATCTTTATATATATCTATATATATATATATATATATATATAAATATAAATATATATATATATATATATATATATATATATATAAACATATATATATATATATATATATATGTTTGTTTGTGTGTGTGTGTGTGTGTTTTTCTTTTATGAATTACTACACCTTTCATCCGATCGCCATGAAACTTTGGGAAGTTGCTAAGAATGCTCATTGAAAGGTTTCTGCGAAAAAAGTTTTTCAAACTCGCAGGATTGCCTCCCCCCCCCCCCCCCCCCCCCACCCCGGCAGCGCGCTATTCGATTCTTCTCTATATACTGTATATACAAGTAAAGTCGATTGCGGTTTGACACTGTTCATCCGATCGTCATGAAACCTTCCGAAGTTGACTAAAACACTCCAGGGGTGGTTTGTACACTCAAAAAATAAATCATTTTAAATTTTTTTATTGACGGCGTGGTGTATTTTTTGTCAATACACATTTTGGCGCCCAGAGTTCCCGAGCGGCTATGTTAGTACTTGGCATCCGTTAATCGGGCGTTCTGCATATCGGGTAAGGGGTACTACTATATTCAGCGGCAAAACTGCAACAGGCGCAACCACCGGCGCCTCGTCGATTGCGCGACCCGAAGCGCCCCGGGCTCACCATTTGCGAGCACTATGGCGCCTATGTTCGTTTAAAAAAAATAGGCTATACACTATAGACACGCGTTGATTTAGTCGCTTACTAAATCGAATCAGACGCATCCTCAGGCTTCTCTGCAGGTTGCGATTTAGCGCCCAGGGGTATACCGCGAGCACTAAGCGCCTATCTTAGTTTTAAGGAGCACCCTACATACGATGATTAAACTGAGCTAGGGGCCGTACGCAGCGCCACTGCGGCAGTGTAATCGGGTTCACAAGAGAGCCACTTTCCGTCCTCGACAATTAGGCGGTGAGTGATTAACGGCGATAATACGGCGAGTGATTAACTTACACTCAAGTCTTTCATACAGCAAGCCATGGTGGTAGGCGGTAGTGTAGGTAACCAGTGCCTCGATAAATATGATCCAAACACAGGCATCGTTTACAGTTATATAACTCAGATTTAGAAAACAATGAAGTACATTGAAATAGGGAGTAACTAAATATTCTAATAGAATAGCGAGTGTTTATTGTTTATATTTGTTATTATATCGTTCATTACCGAGTGTTGCAAACTAATACTTTTATGAGTTTTAAAAATACAATAAAACAATCTATATATATAATTCTCTTCTAGGAGACGTTAGAAAACAAGCTGCAAGCGCGCCCCTTACAGTCCCCTCTCTTCCTCTTCCTCTATCACTACCACCTCCACCCCCACATGGTCTGATGATCGATGGTTCACACTTAATGTTCACATTCGTGGAGCCGGGTTTAGTGACGGCCATTAGTGGCAGATAATTTTGTTTGAAACGATTTTAAACTTGGAGGAGGTAATTAAGAAGAGGCTGCCTTCACGGGGGGGGGGGGGGGCGGTATAGGGTAGGGGTTGGGGGAAAGGGGGGGGGGGTAGTGTTTTAAAGCAAATATTTTCAGTGGCAGCATTGGTACTGTCGAATTCACAAATTATGAATTACTGAAAAATAGAAAATACAACAACTAAATAGCGGCTTATAATACGCCACGGGTCGGCTCGTTATTAATATTTGTTCACCGAGCTGAAGAGCCGTACCTTGACACCAAAAAGCCGCATGCGGCTCGCGAGCCGCAGGTTGCCGACCTCTGGTGTAAGTGCATTAGTATGTTTTGTGATAATCAGTTTTATTTTATCTGCTATGGTTACTCTTGACGTCTAACTGGCCAAAAGAATATAAAACATGAAATTTTTGTAGATGTAATGGTGTCTCGTGTTATGATTATTTTTACGTTTTTTTTTTTATATTTTTAATTTTAAATACATTTCCTTTTTATACAAGGTCATTCTTTAGTAAGTACTTTATAAACAATATTTAGTAAGAGAAGTAATTGCTTTTTAATTTTTTTAGTACAAATCTATTAAAAGGAGCTTATGAGCACGCCAATTTGACTATTTAAAAAAGGGAAATAAGTCATGGAAGTGGTTTGAACGGTTGCTTATCTGTGTTAAGTTTAATTGTAGAAGAGAGAGGACTTGGCTTTCACAGTGGTTTAAAAAGAAAGGGAACAAGAATATACAAGAGCGTGGGGATGGTGTCTATAGAATAAAGATAATCAAAACTGCATCTATGGTAATCGTTTTACAAAACAAACATCAAGTCAAAAATTGCAAGAAAGTTAGATTTTTTAAAACTATAATAAAACTATTAAGGTCGGCCGTGGGTCCCTAAATGGCGTGCCCCCCCCCCCCCCGAAGAAAGTCTACCTTCCCCCCGAAAGTTTTAAGTGCCCCCCCGGAGAAAAAAGTCTGGAAGAAACACTGACTGTAGTTCCGCCCCTGTATGTAGACTGCAGTAGGCCTAATCTATTATACACATTTTAAATGAACGAAAATAGAAAATATCTAACCATGTAAAATATGTACCTGCTAGTTTTGGGAGCGGGTCGGATGTAGCTATATATAAAGTTGTGTTTGAGTTTAATATGGAAGACCATATGTTGATATAAATAGCAATCAAGGTATTGAAACTGCCATTTAAATCATTCATCACATTGGTCTGTGTAGTCGAGTGATTAATTGCCCCATTTACATTCTCGGCCTTTTGAATAAGATCAAAGTGCACTATCCCACACTGGTTCTGTACAGAGGTCTTAGCTGTTGCCGCAGTTTTTCCTAACGTTAGTCAGGTACCCATCTGAGCTGGGTGGACATAAGGACGTCCTACATATATGGCATAATGATTGGTTAAATTAGTTGTCAGTTCTGTTACATTGAAACATCCAGGTGGTCAACTAGCTAGATGTTTGGAAAATATACATCGATAATATTATTCTGTTTCATATAAACAACAAACCTCGGCTAACTTATCTGAATCAAATGCTACAAGAGGTAGCACGTGAAATGTGTGAGTCGCTATTGAGTTCGTTCATCACTTCCCCCTTCTGTTGACACACGGCTCTCCCTGTGATGCAGGAAGGTAAACAACAACACCATGTCTTTCAGTTAGCATAAACTTATTTCTGGTTTGTAGAATTCAGTCAAACAACACGTTAGTTGTGTCGTTCACTTCAAGGTGTCGGGATGTGACAGTTACCAAAGAACAATTATGTTTGAGAATATTTTTTATTTAATCGACGCAATATTGGTATGATAAACGTTTGTTTTTATTGTATTAAACATAAAACATTCAAGAGAAAAAAATCAAAACAGCAGATGTCCCTAAAAATGTACGACAGAAATTAACGTCTCTTATTTAAATACTGTTTTTTAAAAAAAGCAATGAAACACTATAATTGTTGGTATGTTTTATTATCTTCAAATGGTATGTTCAAACTGTCTAAAAAAAAACTAAAATCGCGTTTGTAAACACGTTTTTACAATTATGTATGTCCCCAACATTCCGATGTTTGTACTGGTTACAAATCCTTTTAAGTAGAGCAATACAATACTTTTAAATAGTAATGTATACTATTTACGTTATAATGAGTATATTATATTACAGTTTATTACATGTAACATGTAACATTAACCTAAGTAGACAATGTTTGTTCTTGCAGAAATAGGACTTTGAAAATAAATGTGTTGTACTGTTACATTTTTTAAAAAAAATATCGTCCTGGTTTGCTTTAGAATTACTACAAATATCTATCTATATACTACTAAAAGTCAAGTTTGTTTACATGTTTGAATACATGTTTGAATATTTATTTGTTTGTTTGTCCGATTGAAAATTGTGATATGTTCGACTCTATCTGGAAAGCTGTAAAATAGTATGTAGGTAGAAAATAATTTTTTAATGCAGACAGACTGTTGATCACAAATTTATTTAAAGACGTTAATTAATTAATTGATTTATTCATACGTAGAGTAACCCATTTTTTTTTAAAATGTTAAAACATTGACTAAACTTTGTGGGAACAGTGACGTCACAGGTTTTTGTTTACTCTTTAGTACAATAAAATGGCGGCGTCTATCGAAGAAAATTGTGTTCCCATTCAAAAGTTTAACGCGTTTTAAATCTAATTTTCTGTCGGTCATAACTTTAACAATACGTCCGTTTGCTGTATTTATTACGTCCCAACACTTATATCAATTTTCAACTGTCTTTTTTCATTTAGTTTTACAATAAATTTCTCTAGATCTAAAGATCAGCTGTCGAAGGAAAGTTATGAATCTAGAATCTAGCCTAGGGCCTAGATTCTAGATCTAGATCTAGATCTAGGTCACTAGACTCAATGTAAATTCTAGATCTAGACGTAATGTAAATTCTACATCTAGAATCTATTTCGGGCCTTAATTATTTTATATAAATCTTTGTTTAGCTTCAATGATCATCTAATTTGAGAATATATGGGATTTTTTTGTTATCTAGGTTCTATATCTAGATATAGTAGGATTACTCACTAACTTGGAGGCGTGGTCGGCTGCTAACAACAATATGGCGTACGGACCGGACGCATGACTTCCGACCATTTTTAGGCCATGTTTACCACGAGCAAAATGGCGGGTGTTCACATTATTTAAACATGGTATAGGTGGCCAGGGCTAGATATGCCAGAAAAGCATTTTAAAATTTGCTTTGGAGAATGAAGGCTACATTTTAAAGTCAGTGTCATAAACATTAATAGAACTTTTTTTTTTTTTACGTTTTCAATTATTTTTTCTTAAGCCCTATATGTGAATGATAAGGTTGACTATCAGGACCTCGCGGGGCACAGGGCAGGTGAAGTAGGATTCATCTGTTTCTTTGTCCTAAGCATATGAAATGATAGTGTGGTCATAGACATGCTCGGCTGGAATCGTTTTTGTTGTCTGAGACTTGGCGGGACACTGGGCAGGTGAAGTAGAGTTGAGTAGGTCACCCGTGACGTCAGTATATGAAGGGATAGTCCGAAATCGTTGTTGTCGGTGTTTTTAAAAGATAAAAAACATATTTTTGAATGTGGGGTCTCTTTTATGTGACGATAAGTGACACTGCAGTAGCGTAGCGAGGAGGGGGGGGAGGGGAGGCGGGGGGGGGGGGGGGGGGAAGGGGGGGGCGGGGGGGGGACATATGTTGGGGCGCCAAAATGGTTTGGAAAAATAAATTGAAAGGTTGAGGGGAGTTCAAATGGAAAGTTTGAGTGGGGGGGGGGTTGAAAATCGAAATCTTTGGGGGGGGGGGGGGGAGGGGGTTCAAATCGAAAAGTTTGTCCCCGGGCGCCGGGAAGGGTCGCTTTGCCTCTGAGTGACAGACGTGATGTTTTTTGATGGATGACCCCCGAAACACACAGTTATCCAACGGATGACGGGTATTCTAGTATAATATAATAATTACATGTAGTCATATACCTCTATTTTTTTTTTACATTGTAATAGGGTTTGTTTGTTGATGTTTTTAATGATGTTTTTTCTTAATTTAAATATCTAATGTTTATGTGCTTGTTTTATACATGGGGTTGGTAAAGCTATGTTTTGGTAATATGTAGGCCTTTATGTTAATTAGCGCTGTCCTAATGACTGTACTGCATTGTGTATACTCGTCCATCTTCTGTGTAATTGTGTCGGTCAGTCTCGTCCATGTGAAGCCGTACAAAATGCGGCTCTCCAGCTCCTTGCACAAATATTAATAATTATATTGTTTCATTTTCATAATTCAAATAAATACTACACTTTAAAGAAACACAACTTAAAACCGGATAAACACACTCATCAGAGAACAGTGAGAATAGGTGCAGTAGAAAGTATACGGCACCAGGCCCAACCCTTACAGCCGTTCTATTGACAGCCCGTGGCAACAATACCATGCTGCCACTGTCAAACGCCGACTTTTAAAAAATCTTTGAATGGGGAATGTTATTTTATTCAGAATGCATGTCCCTATCGGTCAGTAATCATTAATTTGACCTGAGTGACGTTGTTTTTAGTTATTAGCTTCCTACTGTTGAGCCGGGTACAGGACGGTGGGGTACGAGTTTACCTTAGTTATTAGCTTCCTACTGTTGAGCCGGGTACAGGACGGTTGGGTACGAGTTTACCTTAGTTATTAGCTTCCTACTGTTGAGCCGGGTACAGGACGGTGGGGTACCAGTTTACCTTAGTTATTAGCTTCCTACTGTTGAGCCGGGTACAGGACGGTGGGGTACGAGTTTACCTTAGTTATTAGCTTCCTACTGTTGAGCCGGGTACAGGACGGTGGGGGTACCAGTTTACCTTAGTTATTAGCTTCCTACTGTTGAGCCGGGTACAGGACGGTGGGGTACGAGTTTACCTTAGTTATTAGCTTCCTACTGTTGAGCCGGGTACAGGACGGTGGGGTACGAGTTTACCCTGTGTTCAGTGGGGTGGAAGATAAGCCTGGTGAGAACCCAAGGACATAAGCAACCGATACGCGGTAATCAAACCAGTTGGTCCGAGTTTGCCGTGTTGAGGCCTGCCTGGCTAATGGCAGATACCTACTGAGCCCGTGATATCCGTAAAGACAGAAAAAGAGTTAACAGCTTCTAAAGTAGATTGGGATAGTCCTAAAGTTATATTATTTGATTACTAATTTTATTCCCCTGCGAAACATGTGTATGTTTTTATATGAGTAATTATAGTAAATACAGTAATTAGACGACTTTACATTGAGACATGCTCACCCTGACAGAGATAGTTGATTAGAAGACTTTACATTGTGAAATAGTCACTCTTTTCCCGTTTCCAAATAATGGAATCAGCACTGACGTTGACTTTAACATTGGCGATTAAACCAAAATTAAATATATTTTTAACAATTTGGGGATACGCAATTTCTGCCTTGGTTGAGGTAAAGGTTAAGGTTCTTCCTCCTCCCCTAAAATTATATCACACCTCATTTTACCAAACCCCTCCCTCAAAATTAATTTTTTATAAATATTGTTTCAACTTAAATCTTAATTAAGCTCGATTTTCTTGACAACGAAATAAAATTAAAACTCATTTTCTAGTTTTTACTGCAATAACGTTTGATTTATTTTTCTCTCTATCATCATCAATCCCTCCTCTTCTACCCCTACCCTCTCCAGATATGTCGTCATGAATAAACGATCCATTATATATATGGTACTCTTTTCTGAGCGCAAATTGATATGCATACAAATCAACACATTATGGGTTCTACTTTTAATAGTGAAGCAAACAATACACATCATTAGAGGCGTAGCGACCCTTCCCGGCGCCCGGGGACAAACTTTCAATTAGGCGCCCCCCTCGAGAGCAAATTTTTATTTTGCACCCCCCCCCTCAACCTTTTGATTTTTACCCCCCCCCCCCCCCCCCTCAAACTTTCGATTTGCACACCCCCCCCCCCCCCCTCAGACTGTTTTTTATTATGCGAAAATGCAGCTAGAATGACATTTTAATTTGTTTTTACAACCCATTTTGGCGCCCCCTAAGGTCGGCGCCCGGGGACATATGTACCCCCTTGCCCCCCCCCCCCACCCCATCGCTACGCCTCTGCACATCACCAAAACAAAAGGATAGCAATGTACATTATTATCGGTAATTTGAAGAAAGGCTTCTGTTCTCAATACGTATTTTCATTTTAAACTATAGGGGCATTTCACCAAAAGACTTTCTGCATCAATCGAATCGTAAACCGAACGATATCCTCGCTTGTCTTTCAAATGAGTAAAAATCAACGCTATTGTCTTTTTTTGCAATTACAAAAGAAAAAAAAATAACATAAAACAAACGCACATCTAGTATTTTATGTGTATTATTTAAAACACTTTATTATTAAACAAATGTCTAATTTTAGGGAAAATTAATACGTCTCTTTGATTTATTTATTTGTTTAGAATTCGTTTACCAAATGGTCTATTTAATAGGTAATTACTTCCCTTGCACAATAACCAAACAAGAAAAAAATATTGGTAAATACCAGCATCGGAAAAATTAAACAAACAAATACAAAAAATATGGGCGACATTGTATCGAATCATATGGATACATTTAACATAAACTAATATACAAACTATGTAACAATGTAAGATACGTATGCGTTACTAAAAGAGATGGTCAAATGTAGCTCAATTTAAAGTTGTGCGTGTGTTAAATATGGCAGGTATTATGCTGATACACTCATGAATCAAGTTATTGAAACTGTTATTTAAATTAGTGGTCGGAGTAGTCGAGTTACTTATTGCACCGATTCTCTTCTCGACATTTTGACTAAGATCAAAGTGTACTAACTGATATTGGTTATGTACGGAGTCAGGTAACCCATCTGACCTGAGTGGACTAATTGTCCCGTTAATTTTTTTTTAAATTTTTTTTTTGGAAAAAAAATGTATCATAATTTAGTCAACAGTTATTTTGAACGCCAAATAATATTAGTAAAATAGATCATAACTAATTACGTATATAACAACTTTTTATAAAATATATCCAATTAATAACACATTGCTACCAATGTAACGACAACACCAAACACAAATTAAACGATACTATGTACACGTGTTTTTATTTAGTTTAAAATATTAAATATATTTTCTTTTAAAAAAATAAGTACTGATATATTTTATGTGCCCTGAAATATTACGGTAAAGTAAAATGTAATTACTTGTTTAATGGTTATTTTTATTGTTTTAAATAAACTCATGTCAAAATTAATGTGAATGTTACAGTATAATACACATTTAAACTCCCAAAATTAAACAGCTGGTGGGTTACCAGCATTGATGTATTTCTTCAAAAGGAAATTTATCATTTTTTAAATTAAAAATAGGTCTTTAGTTATGCCAAAAATATAGTCTTGATGCTTTGACAATAAGTTTCTTATAGATACGGGTTATCCTGCTACAGGCGATTTGAACACAGGGCCTTTATTATACAGGGGCTTTGACTATAAGTAGTTTGTCCACAACTTTAATTAAACTATTCTTTTCCGATTAGGTCCGATTCTTTTTTCTCAAAATAAAGCACATGAGCCAACACACACACAAACACGAATAGATGCTTCATATCGTTATCTTCATAAATCAGTTAAAAATATAATAATAAGAAAATCATTATTTTTACTCAAGTTGTATTGACAACACTCATACATATTCAAAATCTCTAACGTAATTAGTTGTTTGTTCTCGATTTAAACCATTAATACAATTTAAAAAAAAAACACCAAATACAGTATGGTACTCTATAGTGAGTGACCCGTAATGTAATTTTGGTGACCCGTGGGCTACTGCTGGTGACCCGAGGGCTTTTGCTAGTGACCCGTGTGATCTACTGTGAGGGAATATTTCAATGTGATAACTGATCTAATTTGTCTCAATAAAACAGGAAAGAACACGAGGGGAAACAATGAATTGATCCATTTCAATTCCATTACTAAATTACTTCTAAGTCGACACAATGTAAACTCACTAAGTAATAAATAAAACAGTTGAGTTGTTGTTTTATTGCTAGATATGTTTAAAATACGATTTAATTTAAGGTGATTATCTTGAGTATGTCGTGTGATTGATTACATGGCAAATGTGAAATTAAAGTCAAACGTTATAACATTAGGAGATCAGTGTTTACGTAACGATAACTCACGTTTCATAACAAATTGTATTGTTATTTTAATTTTTTTTTTATTGTTTCGAAAAGTAAAAGTGTAACAGCAAGCACATTAATGTAGCTCTAACTTATAGTATCGGTTTTAAAAATAAATAAAAAATTGTATATACTGTCCGTCATCCGGCCGCTATATTGAGTTTATACAAAATAACAATAATGTTAAAAATAACAATAACATATTTTAAGTTTACTTTAAGACGCCAACGGCAACAATTGTGGTACCAGATCTTTACTGTTATTGAGTTCGTCATTACATGGTCATCACGTGATCATTAGGCTTCGTAAGAATTATCAACACTTTAATTACAATTCATTAAGCGGGACCAAGTGACAAATAGTCGCCATGTTTTTTTTTTCTTTTGTGTTATCAGTGTGAATCCCATTCACAACAATTGATATAGTTCTAAAACTGTTCTGTCTCAGTGGATAAGGAGACTTGAATTTAATTGAGAGATAACGAGAACTTTCAAGTCATATTGTGCGTATTTTCAGGATCAGTCAACTGATCTAACAGGAACATTAATTCGAAGGTAACAAGAAGAACTAGGGGTGGGGGGGGGGGTGGGGGGAGGGTAATGGTTTTGTCCAGTTGTCGGCAACCTTTTGAGATTAAAGAGCCAAAAGTTACAATTTTCAAAAATGTCCCATGTTTTTAAAGAGCCACTAACATTTTGTTTTATTTCTATATTTTTTTTAATTAGGATTAGTAAATACATTTAACTTGTTATTTAAATAAATAGCTTTATATATTAAATATGTTTTCAAATAAAAACATAACGCTTGTTTCGCCAGTATAATAAAATTAGTAATGCATTTACAAAAATAAATAAAGGGATCTCCCGAAACGCTTTAGAAGCAGCTAACGTTTTTTTTATTTACGAACATCACCGGCTCAGGAGGTGTCTCCCATTAGCCAGGCAGGCCTCAGCACGGCTATCTCCAACTAACTGGCTTGGGTATATGTTTGATTACCGTGTATCGGTCGCTTCTGTCCTTTGGTTCTCACCAGGCTTCTTATCTTCCACCCTAATGGACGCAGGGTAAAGTCGTACCCCACCGTTTAGTACCCGGCTCAACAATAGGAAGCTTATAACTAAAAAACTACGTCACTCACGTCAAATTAATGATTACTGACGGATAGGAAAATGCATTCTGAATAAAAATAGCATTCCCCTTTTAACGATATTCGAAAAAGTCGGCACTTGGAATTGTTATCACGTGTCTGTCCCCAGCACGGATGTGGGGCTGGGCCTGGTGCCCAAACATATGTCCGTATACTTTCTAGTGCATATATTCTCACTGTTCTCTAATGAGTATTTTTTCTTCGGTTTAAGACAGTGTTTCTTTACAGTATAATTTGTGTTATGAGCTATGAGAATGAAATAATGTAAATATTGATATGTGTGAATAGAGCTGAAGAGCCGCATCTTGACATCAAAAGAGCCGCATGCGGCTCGCGATCCGCAGGTTGCCGACCCCCGGTTATGGCGATGGTAAGAGTTTAAAAAACAATTCTCAACAGCAGGAATAAATTCTGCTTCCAGCGAATCGTTAGGTTGAAGATTTCATCTCAAGTCTTTAAAATATGTAAGACACATTGTAAAAGTATTTATTTTTCAATGGAATATATATTTTAAATAGACAACAAAGGCAGTCTTTAATAATTTTTTTAATAAAAATCTTTACTATAAATTGTTTACGTTTATACTTGTAAAAGCATGTGTGTTTTTGATTCAATTTGTTTCCAATTTATTAAATGTACTTTCTTTGTTAATTAAATAGGTAATTACTTCCCCTACCAAAACTTTCGGAAGAAAAAAAACAATACAATACTAAGTTTGCTCAACAAAATAATAGTAAAGTAGACTTAATATAATCATTATTTTGTTTTGTAATTCGGTGCTAGGAATGTTACTAACATTTATACACATTAAAAATAAACTAAATAGAAAATATGTATGTATGATATATAGTGGCTATGTTGGGAGCGGGTCAGATGTGGTTCAATATAAAGTTGTGTGTGAGTTCAATATGGCAGAGATTATGTTAATACAAACCTTAATCAGTTATTGAAACTGTCATTTAAAGCAGACAACACAATGGTCGGAGTAGTCGAGTGATTGAATGCAACATTTCACTTCTCGGCCAAAGATCAAAGTGATCTATTTGTTATGGGTTCTGTACGGAGGTCTTAGCTGTGGCCTCAGTTTTTTCCTCACATTAGTCAGGTACCCATCTGAGCTGGGTGGACTCAGTTTTTTCCTCACATTAGTCAGGTATCCATCTGAGTTGGGTGGACTCAGTTTTTTCCTCACATTAGTCAGGTACCCATCTGAGCTGGGTGGACTCAGTTTTTTCCTCACATTAGTCAGGTACCCATCTGAGCTGGGTGGACTTAGTTTTTTCCTCACATTAGTCAGGTACCCATCTGAGCTGGGTGGACTCAGTTTTTTCCTCACATTAGTCAGGTACCCATCTGAGCTGGGTGGACTTAGTTTTTTCCTCACATTAGTCAGGTACCCATCTGAGCTGGGTGGACTTAAGGACGTCCTAAAGATTCAACTCAGGGATCCGAACTCAAGACTTTTAGGTTAACAATTGTGAGATATAAAGGTGTATAGAAAGCAATCATGTTTTTTTATTGTATGTCCCTATCATGTCATATTCTATGTACACAGATTTCAAGCACTCAGCCAAGATTTATGGCTATTTCGTATATGTTTTGTACTATTACTTTGATATTTACTTATGTTATTATGTGTTTAGAATTGTGTACAAAGTATGATATGTAACTAGTTAAAACAATTCATCAATTACATTTTAACCTTATGATTATATTTTATTATCGAGTTTATTCCATAAGTGGTGAGGTGTAAACTGTTATGTAATACATGATCTGTATCTGATGTGTACGCCTCTGCTCTAAAATATTATGAGCGACAAGATTAGTCTGAGACTGTTCAATTCTCACATAAGTGAATGAGAAATAGAATGCCTTCTAACTCAGTTGAAAAGAGCAGAGATAAGTTTTAACTAATGTTATGCTAACCGAAATATCGGTTTTTGTTTTACTTAAGTCAAGCTACTTGTATAGAAGGAGAGTGGAGAGGGGTGGGGTAGTTATATATGGTTATCAGGTGATTGCATGTTGTGTGTTGTGAATATTGACCCGTGCTAAAACTCGACAAAACTATTAAAATGACTCAGCTGTTTACTCGACTACACAATGCATCTATATCATGACGTATCGAATCATCGTATAAAAAATGCACGATATTCACAATTCAAGATATATGAAACATATAGCACATCCAACACACGATATACCCATTCACGACATTTCCAAATGTAGATATACCAAACTTACATTATACAAAAGCCACGATATTTTCCTGATGTCATACAGTCAACAATTCTATTCACAAATTACTAGCAGCGTGTGAGTGTGTGTCGCTATTAAACTACACTATTATTCATCTATGAGGTGTATTAGGTCTATAACATCATCCTCTACCCCGGGAAATTAAAAAAAAAAAAAAAAAAAAGCACAGGCTATCAACAAATTATATAAGCAGTTGCCCGATTAACATTAGACTATGTTCAAATCTAGCGTCTGTATTACACATACAAATTCTGGCCTAGATCATGTCAAGTTCTAGCATGTTAAAATACAAAGCCAAACAATTAGCTAGGATGTATATAAATAAAGTTTATGATTCTACAACAGTGAAGTTTGTAAAAGAAACCCAAATGTGTAAGAATCATGATATTGATTTAAATAGAACCTTGACACTTGATTAGCTATGTATTTTAATATGCTAGAACTTGAAATGATCTAGAAATAATATACAATGTATTGAAGACGTATTGTAATCGTAAAAAAAACATTGAATGTGACGTCGTTTAAGGACAATACATTATACAACTTGTACGAGAAACAGAAACATTGAACACGAGAAACTACATGCCTCAATGAATAATAAGTACCGGACAATTTTATTCTTCCAATAGAATATAATACATAGTTAATCCCTTTATAAATATGATTGTAATGTGCACACTACATGTTTAGAATTATTGCAATCTACACAACACATTAATCGGATGAAAGTGTGGATCGGGGTGTAGGCGGGTGGGGGTATAGAATGTCATGGTCCTTGTTGATGTTGTACATGGATGACCCGATCTTAACTGGTTATTTTCTTTTGTTTTTGTTTTTGGATCAGACATATAATTTACAGCGTCAGTTGGCCTTGCATAAATATATATATATATATATATATATATATATATATATATATATATATATATATATATATATATATATATATATATACTAACAAAAAATATGAACATGGTATATTCATTTCTGGCCAGATCGGGTTTGAGAAAAAAATGTGTTTGTTTTTTTCAATTAAAACTACAAATTACAAAAAAACATGTCATATGTGTGAGTGAATTAGTATTTTTTTTTTTTTTTTTTCTTTTTTTTTCTTTTTTTTTTTTTTGCCTCAGACATGTAATTTACAGCGTCAGTTGTGTGTGTTCGCTTTAGTATTACAGTTTTCATCACCGGCTTGTGAGGACTGACACAGATTTACAATAGTAATATTTCTTTCTTACTTGTAGCCTACTTTCATTCATTTAAGATGGTTTACTTATACATAGATCTAATACAAAACGTCTAAATATAAAGAAAAAATAAAAATTAAAAACCAACCTGAAACTGAAAATGCAAATGTGTAATTAAATGATGATTCAAGGGATTTTTTTTCCATCAGCGTGGTGGGCTGAGGGGACGAGAAGGGGGGGAGAGGGTTGAATTTGTTTTTTTTTTTTAAAGTAGAGCTGAAATGAATTTGGGATTACAGAGAATTAAAATGATACAAATTTTAAGCAATCGGAAAAGTTATGTTATTACAATGAGACACGTAAAAGCAAACACTCTTCCCTTTCAAACATCTATATCTATACAGTCCTCAATTAGTTTTTTTTTTCCTTTTTTTTATTTTTTTTTTAATTATTATTAATTCAATTGTTTTAAACCTTTAAATCAGTAATAATAATTTATTTGATAGATTTTACACAGCATCAAAGACATGAACATCAATTGCATATATAATAATCAAATGGAGAAAATAAAATGGCATAAGAACTAGACTAAAATAAGGTGTGCAAACTAGGTTTCTCTTGACTGCTTAGTTTACTGTGCTCTGTCCTTAGCTGAGGAGTCAAAAGTTCACATTGTAGACAGAAATAGAAACCACCGTGGGAGAAGTGTCTCTGTAATACACATTACTGATCTATCATTCCAAAACTTTCCATGACATAAAATTGACCCTTGGCAAAGAGGGCACGCTACCTTGAAAAATCCGCCAGTCCGGTTGAGTGGAGGGAAGTGTGTGTGGGGGGGGAGGGTGAGGTGTGTATCTCTTTCTACCATTCAGGTTGTGCACCTTTAAAAACCTGGGAAACAGAAGACTGTTCTAATGTTAAATTACTTGGGGGCTGATCGAGTGATGTTTTGCTTGAGACTGTCGATATTAATTATGCATCTAATTTATTTGCTTCTTCTTTAGTTCCAATTTTAGTTTCCTGTAAAAGTAGGATGTCAATATTGTGTTTATTTATTATGTTGTTTATATAATGTGTTTTGTCCCTAGCCCCCCTGATGTTCAATGTTGCCAGAGTTAGCATGAATTATTTGGGGTTTTCTTCCGAACATCTGTTTCTGGAGGGCTGGATGGTGGTGGTCTTTTAATTCCAAACCTTCCAGCCGTTGGTTTGCTATCCCGTTGGGCCCTGGTCACGAACCTTTGAGGTGGCTTTACTGTAGGTAATTGATTTTTACTTGAACTGATTGCTTGACTATATGACAGTTGACCTGATACCTTTGATGTTGATATACTTTGTGAGCTTTTAATTTCCTTTAGCGGTTTCGTTATGTTTTCTGAACTTGAGTTATCTTGAAGAATATTAGTTATTGTTTCGTCGACAGCCTCCAAATTTTCGTGATTCCCATCTTTTTGAGACCCGGTTATTATGGAATTCCTGGTTGCTATTGTCTCCATGGCTTCGGCCTCTATGGTGGTTTCTGTGAGTGAATTAGTATGTTTGCTGTTTTATTTTATCACGGCCATAATATTTCTAAACTCAAAGCGATCAAAAGAATATAAAAAAACAAAACTCTGTATATGTAATGGTTTCTCGTTTTATGTTTATTTTTATGTATGTTTGTATGTATATTATTAATTTTAAATACATTTCCTTTGTATACTATGTCATTCTTTAGAATGTATTTTAGAAAAAATGATTAAGAGAATTAATTGCTTTTTAATTGGTTTAATGCAAATCTATTTTAAAAAGAGCATAAGACCACATATATTTGGCTTTTTTAAAAAGGAAAACAAGTCATGGAAGTGGTTTAAACGTTTGCCTATCTTTCACAATGGTTTAAAAACAAAGGGAAAAAGAATAAACAAGAGCGTGGGATGGTGTCTACAAAATAAAAATAATCCAACCGCAGCTACAGTATTCTTTTAACAAAACAACCATCCAGTCAAAAATGAAAGAAAATATAGTTCCTTAACTAAAAAAAAATGATTATGGTCGTCTGTGGGCCCCTAAACGGCGTGCCCTCCCCCCCCTCCCCCCCGCGGGGGTTCGCGGCACTGTAGTTCCGCCCCTGAATGAAGGGATTAAAAAAAAAATAATAGTTTTGTTTTCCCCGCCTCAATAGTAATATTTCTTTCTTACTTGTAGCCTACTTTCATTAATTTAAGATGGTTTACTTATACATTGATCTAATTCAAAACGTCAAAATGTAAAAAAAAAAACAACTGAAAATGCAAATGTGTAATTCAATGATGATCCAAGGGATTTTTTTTTTCCACCGGCGTGGTGGGCTGAGGGGGGGGTGGAATTTGGGTTATTAAGTAGAGCTGAAATACATTTGGGATTACAGAGAATTAAAATGATACAAATTTTAAGCAATCAGAAAAGTTATGTTATTACAATGAGACAAATCAAAGCAAACATTCTTCCCTTTCAAACATCTATATCGATAAAGTCCTCAAACAATTTTTTTTAAAAATATTTTTATTAATTCAATTGTTTTAAACATTTAAATCAGTAATAAAAATGTGTTTTATAGTTATACACAGCATCAAAGACATAAACATGTATTGCATGTATAATAATCAAAGGGATATCATATATAATAATCAAAGAGCCATATATATTGCGGACATAGAGAGAGACAGAGAGAGAGACTGAGAGAGAGACTGAGAGAGAAAGAGAGACTTTATTGCCTTTCTTTGAAATATGTGAAATACACATATATTGCTTTCAAAATGTGTATTTATCAAAAGATTTTAGCAACTAAACAAAATGTAATTAAACCATTTGTGTGAGATAAAATATAGGTTATATGCGTCATGCATTTGTGTGGTGTTGTGTATTGTTAAAGCTGCGAAAATCTCTGATATGAAATCCAAGTATCTGCCCTACATTCGTTCATGTTTCTTGGTTGGTAAAGATTGTCCGAAAGGTTTGTCTTAGAAGATTTGGATGACCTCTTGTATTTGTTGGTTGCTGATGATTGTCCTAATGGTGTGCTCTCGAAGAATTGCGTGACCTCTTGTCTTGATGTCTTTTGTTTAACCCAAGTCAAGTCAATGAAATGAATGATTACAGAAGGAGATTACATGTTTATTGCGATCATTCTATTAGAACGTTGAATAGAGCGAGGAGTGTGCAAGTGAGTGACTGATAGTTGTTCTTCGTTACTAGAACAATATTCACACATTTTAAAAGCAACATTGAAAGTATAACATTAAACTCAGAATTATGTTTTTAGCGTTTAAAATTACGTGTAAAGTAATAATTTAAGTAACACAATCATTTATATTAGTTTGCTCCTGCATATTTTCTAGCTTACTATTTACATTAGTTTATTCGTGTTTTGTATAGACTTGGTCCATTTATTAAAAGGGACTGAGAAATATCAATATTTTATTGTGTAATACGGCCTGTGATACACCAAAGTCTAAATATGTTTTCCTTGTTTTTACTTTAATTTTTCTGTTATTATTGTTTCATCTCTAATTAATATTCTAGATAAACTTTTTTTTTAAATTATATTTTTTTTTAATTTTATTTTTTTTTTTTATTTTGTTTTTTTTTAATTATAGCATGCTATAGAAAAGTTCACCGGCCGGCTGAGAATGTTGTTAAATGGGCTTATTTTAATGTCTTTAAAAGGTGTAAACTAATTCAATAAAGTTGTGTATAATAGACGGAACAAAACATTACTAAAAACAAAGATACGCTCACCTAATTATTTCTAATTTTCTAACACAATGTTTTTTGTTCTTCCTGAACATATCCGGCTTAATTTTTTAATTAATGTTTATTTGTTTCAAATGTTACATAGCTATTGCTTTGAAATGTATTTTTATTGTTTCCCTTGTCATAATAAGAAGTTAAAATGGGAAGTAATTAGTAAACTGGATGTTAAAAAAAACCCAATAAACTTTTAAAAATATATTTTTAGCTCAAATTTGTATAACACTGTAAGAAAATATAACATCAACTAAAATATAATATGTTCATTAAATGAGTTTAAACATAGATTTGCGTTTGGGTAATATAGGGGTACATGTTCTTTATATAACATGGAACTTACCGCTCCACAAATGTTTGACTTTCAAATCTAGCAATTTAATTTGAATCGAACCAGCATCAATTCCAAATAGCTCAAAGTTAATCTCATTTGTTTTTGTGTTGAAAGAATCTACTATGTACGTCAGAGTAATTGAATTTGTTTTAAATTGCTCAAATCTCTCAGTAAACCCATCCTTCATTTTGTTTATAGCATTGCTGAAGTGATTCATGTTAATAGTAGCGTTGGTTTTATCATATTTTTTTCAGATTTTTCGAAATAAAGTACTTTACCGCTTTGCGGGGCTTCAACATAGGCTGTGTTGGGTTCTTCTGTGTAGGGGTTTATATATAGCAACAGACCAATACAACGTATACAACAGTAGATAACACTAACACTCTATAATAATAATATTAAGATATTTAATATATATACAGTAATAAAATAATAAAAGATCAAATGGGGTCTACAACATAAATATTAATACTCAACACCACGTTCCACGTCCACAGCCACACTACAACTAACTGCTTCACACACTGGCACACGCTCTGACACCGTCACCTGACACACCTCACGTGAACACCTCTCGCTCCATGTAAACACACTCAACCAAGAGATACAACTATACACCAAAGGGAGGGTACCTGTCGTTCCAGCACACAACACACACAGACACACAAGCAGGGGACATGTAAGGGACGTAACATCCCTCCCCTCCACCTTTAGATCTCTTTTCCTTAAAGAGATCAAACATCTTTTGTTCCATTAGCCACTGTTGGTGCCCGAACTCGACTATTAGTCAGTCCTTAGGTTTTGACCGGTGGGGACAGCGTGTGGCTTGTATCCAGCCTGGACAGTTCGGTCCAGAGTGTGGCTTGTATCCAGCCTGGACAGTTCGGTCCAGAGTGTGGCTTGTATCCAGCTTGAACATTTCGGTCCTGATTGTGGACTATGGTTATTTCCGGACGGGCACCAAGCTCGTTGTCTGACTATCTCAAGTTATAAAGATACATGTGAGAAGCCACAATAAAAAAAATGATCTGCATAATCATTCTATACTGCATCAGTAATACCTTTCTCAACATTTCTCAATATAATCAAATCATAATGCCTCAATAGTAAATTCCTTAATATAATCATACTATACTCCAACAATAATACATTTCTCAATATCATATACACTAGTTGTCGTAAAACACTCGTCTGCTACAAAGTTCTCAGTTCCCTTGATATGCTTCACATTACAGGCTAATTCCTGTAGTGCAAGGGCCCATCGGCAGATGCGTACGTCGCCATAGATGGTCATCTGTCTTTAGAAGGATCAAACTGAGTTCCCTTCTCGATAGCCATCAATTATCTCCAGCCCGTAATCATCATACACATCTTCTGAAAAAAAAAACAACAAAGAAAAATTAACATTGATTAAATAAATTATCTTAACAAAAAACCTACCAAGGACCCTACCTTTGTAAGGATACGCCTCCCAATTTTGTGCTTTACCTCACTCTCATATGTGAGTCTTTAAGCAGGGAAAAATTTCCTAACATATCACGCTGAGCTGTGGGACAAGCCCTTGATATGTGACCAACACCACCGCAGCAATAACACTTGAGATCATCTAACCGTCGATGTACATTTTCAATACGCCAGTTGCTCGCTCTGCTGGTCCTGTTGGGACAGTTTCGTTGTATGTGGCCTGGCTTTCTACAGCTATAACAGGCGCCTGTATCTATATCCATACTGCACTCTTTGGCAATATGACCTTGTTCATTGCATTTGTAGCACCGATAAGGTATTTTGTTGTTTCCATACTCCACAACAGCTCTTTTATCTGACCTATTTCTCCTAGTAAAACAGCTACTACTATTACTATGACAATCCCTGGCATAGTGGCCATGACGTCCACATGTGAAACATTTACTAATCAGGCTGACCTTCCCAACACCATGCATAGGCTGTACACCAGCTAGTCATGCCTGCCGTTTACCTGTTTCGTTCCTGTCCCGTCTAGAGGTGGGGCAGACTCCCGCTATATGGTTAACTCCCACGCATGAGTAGCACTCAATTTCTTCCGTGGAAGGGCAAGTGTGGCGTCCTGGAGGTCGCGGTGTCGTGTTTTGCCAGGGTATCCTCTCTGCTGTTGAACTTGCAGCGACGTACGGAGGGGTTTGGTTTACTGGCCTCGTCACTCTAGCGTTTTGAGTGCTCTTATAGTTGTCAATAACTTTAAGATTATCTTCCACACTTACCTTAGCAGCACCATTCAGCCTCTCAAACAGATCACAAGTAACAACCGATTTTATCCGATCAACTATTAGGAGGTTCACCAAGTCCTCAAACGTTTCCTTTATTCCCGACTGCTGGACCCACGCTCTCAAAGCGGTTTCTGTGTTGACTGCGAAGCTTCTCATATCGTCGTGTGTTGGTACTAGCTAGTGGAATCTGACCCTATCCTTATTTTCGTTGATACCTGCATGCGCCATTAACTTTACCTTTACTGACTCGACGTCATGATGCAAGTTCAGTCCCATCTCAACGAGGAAAGTCTTCAGGTGTCCACTCATCTTGTCCGTCAGAAGGAGCGACCAGTCCTTGGGTCAATGCCTTATCTCTTGGCTTGACTCTCAAAGTGTCTCACGTACGCACCCAGGTCCTCATCTACCGTCATTGCCGCCACGTCCCTCAAGCGGGGTACAGGGTTACATACCTTTGCCACGACATCGCCCTTCGCATCTTCTACCCTCCTCAACTCTTCCTTTACCCACTCCGCCAAACTGTCATCGGTCAGCCCGATTAGCTTTCCCTCCTGCTTCAAGTCGCTTATTAACTGTCTTCTGGAACTCCTGGTAGTCGCCATGCTAAACGGACGAGCCCCCAAATGTTGGGTTCTTCGGTCTAGGGGTATATAAATAGCAACAGACAAATACAACGTAACAACAGTAGATAACACTAACACTAACAATCTATAATAACAATAATAATAAGATATTTAATAATACATACAGTACTAAAATAATAAAAAGATCAAAAGGGTCAACAACATAAATACAATACTCAACACCACGTTCCACGTTCCACGTCCACAGCCACACTACAACTAACTGATTCACACACTAGCACACGCTCTGACACCCGTCGCCTGACACACCTCACGTGAACACCTCTCGCTCAATGTAAACACACTCAACCAAGAGATACAACTATACACCAAAGGGAGGGTAGCTGTCGTTCCAGCACACAACACACACACACACAAGCAGGGGACATGTAAGGGACGTAACAGGCCGCATCAGTTCGGGGGCCAGTTTCTTCCATGCATCTCTTTGGGGTGGCGGACCCCTGACTCCGACTAAAGAAAGTTTATCCCACCGGAGCAAAATATAATTTATATAGAAATATATACACATTTCGAGTGCCCCCCCCCCCTGGAGAAAAAAAAAAATCTCAAAGAAACA
This sequence comes from Physella acuta, assembly GCF_028476545.2. Lineage (NCBI taxonomy): Eukaryota > Metazoa > Mollusca > Gastropoda > Physidae > Physella > Physella acuta. The sequence continues at coordinate 44,557 of NW_026732301.1, forward strand.
TTGTAGGGGCCGACAACACAATCGAAGTCCAAAATTTTTTCTCAAATTGTTCTTTACCTATTTCATTATTGAAAAGGCATGTTCACACATGTGTGATGTTTCAAAATTCGAAAGGAACTTTGATGCACAAGTTTTAATATTAGGAAAGTCCTCCATGGGTAAAAACTTATAAAAACCCACAAATCCTTCTTTGAACTTGTCTCTAAGAAGGTCATTTGCTTGCAATTCAATGATCTTCAGCTAGAGTTCATCTAGGCAACTGGCCACATTTGCTTACAATGGGTTTTGAAACAGGCTCTGATCGTCTGTCTTTGAATCCAAGTCAGAAAGTTGCTACTAATACTGCAGCTGGAGGTCTTTGTTTATCTCGCATGCAAATGCCGTGGGGAACTCAGCTGTCGCTTCAGCCATGAAGACCTTACACTGCTGAAAGTGCGTCAAGTTGTAGGCCTGTACTTGTTCCAAAAACATGAACAGTTTGGAACTGAGTGCCTTAAGGTTGGTGTATAGATAAAAAACTAGATTTCCTTGGCTTGTAGTTTTAGGTTCAGAAATTTAAAATGACTAGTTACGTCTGCAGCAGAGGCCAATTTCTATACCCACTATTCACTAGACATTAATGACTGTGCTTTGCCTTTACTTTCTAGGGAGAAGCATATTTCATTTCTTAACTTAAAAACTCTACTCAGAACTTTCTTTCAACCAAGCCATCTTACTGCTGTGTAAACTGCTAAATTTTGCGATTCTGTGTTTATATCTTTCAACATGTCTTTGAACTACCTATGGTTGAGCCCACGTGACCTTATTAAATTCATCATCTTCACCACAAGATTCAGTACACTGCTAATGTCCAAATATTTAGCGCACAAAGCTTGCTGGTGAATAATACAGTGCAAAAACATTGGTTGTAGAATGTTTTTCTCTTTCGCTTGTCCAACTAAGCATTTCTGTATGCCACTCATGTTCTTTCCTCCATCAACAGTCAGATAATTGATGATAGTCCAGCCCTAGTAATGATTTGCACATTTGTTTTTAACTCATTGAATATATCCTATCCGGTAACAGTGCCATTCAAGGTATGTAGGGAAGCCAGCTCTTGTGTTATGTTCATGTCTTCACCCACACCTCTAATGAAGACAAGCAGTAGAGGTGGAACAGCTGTCCAGCGACATCCATTGCAATTTAAAAATGGCGAAGCATATTTGCATTTTTCGCTATTTGAGTCACAATGTTTTCACTCATGTCTGCAACACGGTGGGCAACGGTATTTGCACCTAAAGCTACATTTTAAAATTGTTTTGAATTTTCTGGAGAAAGATCTTCGCGGGCCGGACGAGAGGACCTCACGGGCCAAAGAGTTTGGAGACCCCTGGTTTAAATCATGAGAAGCCTATGCAATAAGTTGCCAACATGTATGAATAATAAACCAGAAATTGTGTAAAAAAAAAAAAGAAACCAAAATCCGGATGAGAAACCCACCATAACAAAACATTTCCTGGGTATCACTAAATACTTAAGAGCAGTTTGTAAATTAGAGTTTGTGAATCAATACTTACTATTAGTCTACACCTGAAAAATGTGATGAATAATAACCTTAATATTTTTTGTCTAATTTAATTGTGTATTATTGTAGTTTATGTTTCTAAATAATAAAAATATATTGACACGCTTAGAAAATAGAGTTTTTGTGTTTTTTTCACGTGTGTGTAAGGTAGTTAGTCACCCTACATCATGTCGCTGAATGCACGGGTCAATGTATGCGTCACATATATGACAGTAACCTGATGACCATAGACAACCTATGCCTTTAAGTTAGCATTACATTTGTACCATCTTATCTTCGTTATTTTCAACTGAGTTGGAAGACACATTATTTTTCATTCTTTCGAACAGGTGACATTTTAAAAGGTAATATTTTTAGCTAAAAGAAAAATAGAAAGCCACACAACATTAATCTACTGAATAATTTGCTTGTGATGAAAAGCAACATTTAATAAGCACGCGTTATTCGTTTTCTAAATGTATCATTAGCATTAATAAAACATTCAAAATCAGCTTTTTCTTGTATAAGTATTTAATAATAATTTAAATTTGGTTTAATAGATCCTAAAAAATGTTTGGGCATATTTTTCTTGTTTTTCTTCTTTTTAATTTTGATTTATTTAGTTAGGAATCGGTTTTGTGTCGGTGAGTTGTTTCCCATTAATACTGTAGAAAATAAATGGGAAGAAATTTTGATATGCTTGTTTAAAATGCCAATTCAAATTAATATTCATTTACTTAATTTAAGATCACACAATCTTATAATAGCTGTGTATTTCCACTAATAAATAGAACATACCATTGCCTTAATATGGGCTGATTATTTGAAGAGTTTCAAATAAATTTTTATAACTGAATGAGAAGTCATATGAGGGTGGAGTAGAAGAATGTTTGATTCTATATATAACTGTAATTGTTCAGTAATGAATATACGGTATATATATATATATATATATATATATATATATATATATATATATATATCCTAACACCTGACTGTCTACTAACACTATCTAACTACAACTAACACTACATTTCTCCCTACACACTTCTATGACCATCCCAAACACTATCTACTTTTAACTCTCTACATTTTGCCCCTAGCGCTACCTCTCTCTAACTACTGACCTAACTACTGACCCACGCTTCAGTGGTCATCTGACCGTATCACTTGACCTGTCATCTCCTGTAATGTTGGTCTACCTAACTACGTTATGCTCTGTTTCTGATAACTTATACTTGACGTATATAACTTAAACTTGCGTCATCATCTATATATATAATTCTCTTCTTGGATACCGTAGAAAACACCACATGGTCTGGTGAGCTGTGGTTCACGTTGAATGTTTACATTGGTAGAGCCGGTTTTAGTGACGGTTATTAGGGGCAGATAATTTACTTTGAAACGATTTTAAACGAAGGTGAGTACATAAGAGGACGCTGGTATGAATTTAACTGATTTATTTACGTAATTTTTTTTGCCTTACAAATGAAATGTGTTATTCTTTTTTTTTTACACCATATTATTTTAATGATTTCATAATATAATTTAATGTGTAGTTTATCTGGTGTGTACCTGAGATAACCAACTTAAAGAAAAAAAATATATAGAGTATAACATAAACTAATGACATAGATATAGAAGCATATAGAAGTAATTCGGGGAAGCACTGTCTAATAAGACATTATTCAGTCTTTAGAACAAACGTAATTAAAAAATGATGTATAGACTTTTTTGTTTGGATTAGTTCATCGGTGGGCGCCCTCCACCATCCTCAAAAAACTTTAAGATGATTTCATCTATACATTACCAATCGTGTATTTTTAGACGCGTGTCCTCGCTTTCTAAATGTGAATTATTAATACGTAAACAAAGCTGTCGCAATAGTTGTACATTTGTAGATCAGATCTGGTTACGTAGATCCTGTTGTACGAACAACTGTACATTAAAAGATTGCGACGATTGGAAGTTTATTGTGGATAAAAAGTTACTTGCTAAGCATAATGTTTTAAACAAAAGAATGTGTAAGGCAAATTTTCAAATACATACAGTTAAAAATATAATTAAATACATTTTGTTATCCATAAGCAGTGATATATAATACTTTATTTTATAATTAGGAGACGTAAAAACAACTAACGTTACGCGGTATTTCTAAAGAAGGAGAATTAAGATAACAAGTTGGTATTGTGTTAACTAAGACTGTAAATATATATTTTGGTAATATGTATGTGTTAATTAGCGCTGTCCTAATAGCTACACTGTAATATGTATAGTTGTCCAGCTTCTGTGTAATTGTGTCCGTCAGTCTCGTCCATGTGAAGCCGTACAGTTTGAGTTTGTCACTATAATTGAGGTGTCGTATTTTGGCTTTCCTCTATATTTCCTATTCTAGTGCTAGGGTTTGAAAAACATATTTTTTTTAAATTATTAGACATAATCAAAGCCATAATCATCGCTTTTCTTTAAAATATGTACAGAAAATAATTAATGCATTTGTTTATATACATCTAAATATGTCCATGCAGAGTTAAATCGTTTAACTATTCTTAATAGAAATATATATATATATATATATATATATATATATATATATATATATATATATATATATATATATATATATATATATATATTTTTTTTTTTTTTAATTGCTTTTTTTTTATTTTTTGGGGAATATGGTAATATTATTATTGTATCTCCCTTATTATACATTTGCAAACAAATAATTTACGTTTGCAACTATAATAATTTAAATACAGTGTTGTCAATCCCCATGATACAACTTACGATAATTAAAATTGGTATATGTTGTCAGTGGCGTAGCGACGTCGGGTGTCGGGCGGCACTTAATGGTGTCACCCCCCAGAGGCGTAGCGACCTTTCCCGGAGACAAACTTTCAATTTTCGATTTGCACCCTCCCTCATACATTCTATTTGCACCACCCCCTCTCAAACTTTAGATTTGCACCTCTTAAAACACTATTTGACATTAGAATTAATCACTAAATTAAGTGTAATTTTCATTTGTCTCTATATGTTTTGCTATTTTTAACTTCGCCCCCACCCCCCACGCTACGTCTCTGTTGTTGATACATGAACACAAGCTGTAGAAGTCAAGTCACTGGTAAAAATATGTTTTCTATATAAATGATCTGACATGATTTATGTAATATTACTTATTATATTTGAAAATATACCATTGAAGCATATTATGATTAGAGTTAGCTGCCATCTGCGCCTACTTATCGGAAATCCTGATTTCCATTAGGTGCTATGCAATGACCAGTTTCACAAAGAAACAAAATTAAAGTACTTGTGACTCGAGGCTTTTCAACTATATTACGCATGAGTCATTTTTGTATAATTACGCATATAATTTGAAATGTATTCAAATGTAGATTTAAATTAAAAAAAAATTCAATGCGCCCCCGCCACACCTCCTTTTTTTGCAGTCATTTGACTCTACCAGCGTTCTGCCAATAAGTTAATTAAAAACTAAACTGAATAATTTTTAATATTTTAATTGTTTAAAAATATGCGATAGTACATATTCCGTTGTCGCAGCGTAAAAAGACCTGTATCAACGAAGTATTTCGAGACTAGTTGGATTTAGAAATAAAAACACCACTGCTTTATATGGTTACGATTACATAAATAATATAATAAATACATAAGAAATGTCACACTATTTTAGCTTTTAAATAAACGAAAAAAAAATTCAATCCAATATTTATATAATTTTATTTTCTTATTAAAGTATTTTAAACCAACTTATATTTCAAACTATTTATGCAATGTATTTTAAGTCCCCTCCCTTGCTAATCTTAAAACTTGAATCGGAATATACAGTACACAAATTTCATGAAGCTTGGTTGAATATAACTGACGGACGTTTTTTAAAGACTAGTGAAGAATACATTTATGACTGTCAGCAAACACTAGCTTTGTTATTTCTAGATTTTATTTTTTTTTTGTCGTGCTAACAAACAGTGTATTTTTATAATTCGCTTCTTCTCATTATGGAATTTCTCGCAGGGTTGCTAATGAGACAGTTGTCTGAACATTTTGTGTAAGTCAGAGTACCATAAACAGTGACACACATTTTGACGGGTCCGTAAATGAAAATTGACGTCAGAGTAAAATGTTGCCTAAAAGTTTTAGAAAAAAAATAACAAAATGAAAAGCATTTGAAGATCAGTCGAAACATTAATTAATCTGACGTTATTGCTTGTCTTTAAAATGTGTAAAAAAAAAAATAATTGGCTTTCAAAGTGTGATTATAAACATATTTTAGCATATAAAGAAAATATAATCAAACTTTTTTCAGATCAGTCTATTTGTTTTTTTTTTTACTTTTGTGTTAAATAAAATATAGGTTGTAAGCGCCATGGGTGTTTGTGGTGTTGTGTATTGTTAGAACAACGAAATTGTCTGATACAAAACCCAGGTATCTGTAATACAGTAGTTCACGAGATGTATTTTTTGTTGCTGATGACTGGAAGATTTTGGTGATCTATTTTATTACTTGGTTGCTAATTATTGTACTAACGATGTATTGTAAAAGATTGATTAGAATGTCAGTTTTGCTGTGTGTTAATTGTTATATGTTTTGCAGGAGGACCAACACGATTTCAAGAAACAAAATTCACTTGTTAATTTTTTAATTTTTTATGTAATTTATTTTTTTGTTGAGTTTATAAAAAAAAATGCTAGATTTTTTTTTAATGGAGCGACACAACATAATCGTATTTTATTTTTTTTTTTATTTTTTTTTTAAATTTAAATTTAAATTTATTTTTTATTATACAATATTGATCGAGAACTTCAGCAAGACTGGCAACATTATTAAACCTAATTTTTTCAAATGTCTTTTTAAAAAGTAAGCAAACTCGATAAAGTTTTCCATAATTAAAAAAAAAAAAACAATAACAACCAAAAAATCGATGACAGAGATGTACAGTCATGTTCAGTTAACGTAAATAAATGGAACTAGCGAAAACTGGCCATATACCAATGCTTTAAGGACAACTCTACATATGAAGGGTTTAGTAGACACATACGTTTTGTTAGGATAGGCACGTGTCGCATCTCGTGGGTCATAGCCTGCCGATAAGAGCTTTTTCAGGATCTCTGTCCTGTTCTAGTCTCTCCAACTGTCCCCAGGTGTATCCAGGTTAGTCTATCCAACTGTCCCCAGGTGTATCCAGGCTAGTCTCTCCAACTGTCCCGATGTGTATCCAGGCTAGTATCTCCAACTGTCCCCAGGTGTATCCAGGCGATCCCGATTAAGTAACGTCCCACATATCAGCCTACAATTATATAACGTGTCACACATCAGTCTACATTTAAATATCATTTCAATACATCAACTTACACTTACGTATTATGTCACACTTAATATACCAGATAACTAAACTATATTTTTTGTTATTTTTGTAGTGTATAAATCCGCAATAATAATGTGTATCTATATCAATGTCAGCGTCCTTACAACAGTTGAGTTGTTATGACAATCAAACATCATCTTCTTCAAGGAATAATAGTTAGTCATCTATCAGACACAACATAAGATAGAAATCTCTTTTATTTTGTTTGCTTACAATTAAAGTAATAAGCAGAGCAATTACGAACAGCACCCAACAGACGTTAAAAATATGTTAAGTCTGTATTTGATCGATTTGATCGGAGAACCCCGATTCTAAATTTAAGATAACGAAACTCGATTCAAGAGTTAAGAATTCAAAATTAGTAATTAATTTTTATCTGAACTATTTTAGGTCTGACATATTTCATATTGATATTTGTTACTTACGGTTTCTTATTTCTTCTTAATCAGACTTTAGATTAATTGTCTCATTTAACACAATCGTTTCGCAATATAGAGCTAGACAATTAAACAAAGACTAAAATACTCATTCATATTATAACAAGTATTATAACTCTAATAAACACAATAAAGCATTCATAGTAATGTTAGGAACTTAGCATTCATTACATTTTGTTTAGAGCATTAAAAATAACGAGCCTGCCCGCGGCATAACATACGCCGCTACTTAGTTTTTTTTGTTTTTTTTTTCTACTTTTCAGTAATTCATAATTTGTGAATTCGACAGTGCCAACGCTGACACTAAAATATTTCTTAAAAACACTATAAGTAGCTCGTTAAGGACCATAACCCCCCCCCCCCTTCCCCCCCCCCCCCCCCCAACGTTTAAAATCGTTTCAAACTACTAAATTATCTGCCCCTAATAGCCGTCACTAAACCCGACTCCACGAAGATTCCTCCGTGGACATTTTTTTTCGATTTATAGCTCATATAAGGCGTCAAACTGACCTCGACTGACCGGTACCTTATATGAGCTATAAATCGAAAAAAAATGTCCACGGAGGAACCTCTTCATAACTCTTGAGGTCGTAGACCGACACTCGGGCGAATTAATTAAGCATTAAAATTCTCAATGTTTTCGAAAGCCTAAGCGAAGCTGGGCAGCATGCCTAGTTTACTAATAATCTGTATTAAGTATTAACGTTATATTCTAAATGCTCAGGTGTAGTGTTCAGATGTAATGAAATGCGTCATTTTCAACAGTAGGGGAGGCGATAAACACTTTACTGAAATACGTGGTATTTTTGTTGTTGTTTCCCTACAACTCATTTTCGTTGTTTTAGTGGAAAAGCGTGTCTTTACTTTTTTCTCAATCGTCACCAAACCCACCCCCTCCTTCCACCCCTCCCCCTATCCTATCCAGATATGTCGTCATTTATAGACCATCCCTTATATATCTGGTACCCTGTTGTAAGCGAGAGATAAAGATAAATAGAGTTCGTACACACGTGTAGGCTTAACGACTGATACAGCTCAGGATTAGTAATGAATTAGTGCACCAGACACGTACATGAAATAATACTTTTAATACATGTCTTTCAATCAACCAATAAACCGATTTATGTTAGTACATTCATAAAAATATAGTAAGCGCAAAACAAGTCTGTTTTTTTTTTAAATAATATATTTATTTTATAGGTTCTACGATTAACATTGAAGCCTAATAATACACATGTCCAAGAAAAAAAAATGATTGCCATGTACAGAGTGCTTGGCAATGGAAATAAAATTATGATAGGCCAATGACATTTTTATAAATTCATTATAAAAATGTAATGTAAAATTAATTTGTTTTTTTTTTATATTATATAGAAGATCTATATAGAAAAATTCAGCGAAAGAGTCGAACACAGAAGAGAATGTTGATTTAACAAAATCTTCGGTTGTCTTGCAAAAGTGTAAAATATAATAATAATGTATGTAATTTTGTAATTACATTAATTTTTTTAAACATTACACTAAAAGAAATCTAAATATTATCATTATTGAAAATATTATATTGAGTTTATTGGTATGTTTTGTAACATAAAACGGTATGTCATTTTGTTTTTTGATTTTGCTTTATCAAACTAATTGTATATATCAATAAGGAAATTATTTCCCTTGCAAAATTTCTAAGCTAGAAAAATATTATCTGCAATATTCAAACAAAATAAAAATACAAGCGACATTGCCTTTAATCATATGAAAACACTAAAATTAGTTAAAAAGAAAATGTGTCACATGTAAGTCAATATAAAGCTTCGGGTGAGTTTAATATGGCAGGTATTATGTTGACACAATCATTAATCAAGTTATTACAACTGTCATTTAAAGCAGACACTTCAATGGTCGGAGTAGTCGAGTGACTGAATGCACCGATTCTCTTCCCGACATGTTGACTACAATTAAAGCGTACTGTATGCTATGGGTTCTGTACGGAGGTCTTAGCTATGGGATCCGAACTTTCGACTTTCGAGTAAGCAATTGTGGGATATAAAGGTCTAAATGTATCTACACCATGTTTAAAAGTAGTTACTGATTGTAATGTAAAGTGTTTTGGAAGCCATCTGTCATTTTATCTTTTATTTTCATCTTACCACGCCAAATTATTCGTACATTTATTTTAAATCTCCAGGCTATTTTGTATTCGTTTTTGAACTACTAATTTAATATTAACCTAAGCAAAACTCAAAATAATGTGTCCAAGCAAATTATCAAATGCATAGATTTAAAAAAAAAATAAATGCATGTGGGATTAGATATTGTGATCGAGTAATATCCAAGCGTGGTGATCTATAAAGATTTATATTATAACTGGGGATGTAATTATAACGTAATTTATTTATTCGTTATATCCGCTGGTGTATCCCTTTGCCTGATAATCTAAAGAAGGATAATTAAGAAAATATGTTAACAAAAACGTTTCAAACTGGACACGAAATTGTCCTTCTTTGGCAATATGCGAGTTGAGATGATAAGTGAGTAATGTTTTGATCTAAAACAGCTTTAAAAGAAATACAAATCAACTGTATAAAATTGGGAAAAGTCTATCTCTCTTTAATATGGTGTGTTGCTTGTTTGCTTTAATATCGTGTTAATTATGTGTCTTGTGTAGTATTGTGCTAATGGGTGGTAGTGTGGCTCTAGTCTAATTATACCAATGTGTTCATTTCTTAAAGTGTTAATGCGTGTTCTAATGACATGTAGACCTATATCTTTAATTATTTTATTTTTGTATTAGGGTTTGGTTGTTGATGTTGCTAATGGTGTTTTTAAAAATGAAATATCAGATGGGTTTATTTGCATGTTTTATAAAGTGGGTTGCTATTGTGCTAACTGTTATTGTAAAGATGTATTTTGGTAATAGTTATCTGTTTATTAGCGCTGCCCTAATGGTTGTACTACAATATGTATAGGTGCCCAGCTTCGGTTAATTGTGTCCGTTAGTCTCGTCCATGTGAAGCCGTACAGTTTGAGTTTGTCTGTCACTATAATTTGGGTGTCGTGCTTTATCTTTCCTTTCCGTTTCACAGAGTTTTTGATTTCTCTGCATTTATTTCGCCTCCGCTGCCTATTCCGTATCCTGTAAATGTCTCTTTTTTGTCTTCATTTATTTATCTATTCGTAGTTACACATTGGTGTCGTCAGCGTATGCTATAATTTTCTTGGCTGACTGTTTGGTACTAGCAATCCTTTAAAGCGGTTGTCCTGCCTAATACGTTCTATGCTAAGAATGTGGGGTAGTGAGGGTGGTGGGATTGACTAGGTGAAGCTGTTGAGTACTTACGAGATGTCTTTCATTTAGAATAAACTTGTGAGTGAGCAATTGTGGGATATCAAGGTCTAAATATATCTACACCATTTTCAAAAGTAGTTAATGATTGTAATGTTATGTGTTTTGGAAGCCATCTGCAATATTCTTTTTTCTGTGCATCATATCATGCCAAAATCTTGCTACATACATTTTAAATCAGGCGATACGTATGGCTACTTTGTATTGATTTTTGTACTACTACATTAATATTTACATACAGCTAAATGTGGTAATAAAAAAATGAGTAGGCCTAAAGGCATATTATCTAATGCATTCATATAAAATTATAATTAAATAATCTGTGATTAGACATTGTGATCCGGTATATTCCTTGTGTGGTGATATATATTGCTTGATTTCAAAAGTAGGGGAGGTAGATACAGCTGTATTGAGTTATGCAGTATTTTCGCTGTTGTATCCCTTTGATTGGTATTCAGCTTCTGTACAAATGTGTGGGTCAGTCTCGTCCATGTGAAGCCGTACAGTTTAAGTTTGTCTGTCACTATAATTGTGGTGTCATATTTTGTTTTTCTGTCCGCTTCGCTTAATTTTGGATTTCTCCACATTTATTTTGCCTCCACTGCCTATCCCGTATTATATAAATGTCTCTATTATTGTCTTCATTTATTTGCTCCGTCTGTAGTTAAACATTGGTGTCGTCAGTGTTACGCCGAGTGAGTGGTTTGAGTCACGTGATCCGATGACGATGCTACGAAATACCACCATCATATTGATTACAACCTTAATCAACCATTGGGCTAGTTCACATTCAGACGACTAGATGACATTCATGGATAAGACAACTCCATAGTTCCTTCTTTCTGTTCTTTATTCTTATATCTACATTTACGTCTCTAGAATATTTCTCCCAACGTGAGTCACCCCGGTCACTGCATCAAATGTTCCTTCAATGTCAGGAGTAAAGTTAAAAATATATGTACAGTACAGCCGAATCTTTCCATCTTCACTCTGAAATAATTTAAAGTTGTGTCCATTGTGGGTAATATCTTCAACAGAATATTCCATAACTTGGTCAGTAAAAAACTCCTCCAATGTTTTCTTCCATACACTCCAACTATGTTATAGCCTTGGCTGGCTAACCAGCTCATATCAACAGCTTTGCCACAAAGAGAGAAGGAGACCTTGTTAGCTTGTCCATCCGGTATTAGTTTCGTAAAGTGTTTGGACAACATATTGTGTACAACTGCTTGATGAAATTCAATGTGTCTATCGTCCCATCTGTCCTTCCAAAACTAAACTCTCTTCGGCGCGTTATCCAATGCTAATCAATACTAGATTTAAATATCTAGATCTAGATCTAGACAATCTGTATCTTCTTGAATCTTGCTTGAGTTCTCGATCTTGTTCAAATTATATCATGCAAAGCAGCAGCTGTTTGTTTGGAATTCGCTAGCGAGAACTGGTCTAGAACCTAGACTTACAAACGATTTCTAAGGTACTGCATTGATGAAACGATTAGTCTCTAGAGATCTACTTTTTGTCTATATCTAGCCGCAGTCTAGCAGACCACTTTTTATACGTGAGTCGTCACGTATTAGACCTAAACTCTACAGTCACGGTCTACAGTCTGCTATGAATTTTTGTCTTAAAATGAATATTTCTTTTTTTTTTTTTTAATGAAACGATAGATCTAGTGTTGAAACCATTGTTCGAATTAAGTATTTCAATTGTCGTTGGATTAAGAAATAAAAAGAGTATTGTTTTCTATGCTTGCGAATACATATATATTATAATACATATTTAAGAAATGTCCCATTAATTTAGCTTTTGTTTAGCTTTTTTTGTATCAAAAATGTTAAAAACATTTTTTAATTAAATTATTTTCAACCGAGTTATATTTCTAAATAATTATGCAATATATTTTTTGTTCCTTCCCCTGCTAAATTTTAAAAGTGGAATCGGAGTAATTGTGAAGCACTAGATTTTTTATTTTTTTTTGTTAAGGAGAAAAATTAATTTGCCAAATTGTCCCACTATACATAATATACAGAACAAAAATTGCATGAAGCTTGGTTGACTATAAATGTCGTAAGTTTTTTTTTTATGCAGACTAGTGAAGAATATATTGCTGTCAGCTAACACTAACTTTGTTAATTCTTGATTTAAAAAAAAATGTTTTTAAATTTTGTCGAGCTAACAAAGTATGCTATATATTTATATTCTCTTCAATTTCTTATGATGTGATACTTTAACAAGGACTCGCATGATCGCTGTTGAGACAAATATCTGAACATATTGTGTGTGTACGTTTTTCTCATGTTTGCTGTAAAACGTGTGTATAAACGTAATGAACCTGTCTCTAACGTTACATAATTAATAATCTGCACCCCCCCCCCCCCCCTCCTAACACACAATCACCTTCCCCTTATCTTAGAAATGAAAACAGAAGACTTTTTGAACGCATACTTAAAATTATATATATTTTTTGTTATTTTTTTTTAAAACGGTGTGTCGCCTTTTTCCAGGGTTTATAACATTTTAAATTCAGAATTATGTGTAAAGTAATAATTTAATTAACATAATAATGTGTATTACTTTGTTCATGTGTATTTTCTAGTTTACTATTTACATTAGTTTATTCGTGTTTTTTCTAGACTTGGTCCATTTAATAAAATAGACTGAGACAGAATCAGTTTAGAATACATATCATTATTTTATTGTGTAACACAACCTGTGACACACCGAAGTCGAAATATTTTTAGTTTTTGTTACTTTAATTATTTATTTTTATTGTTATTACTACATGTTTGTCGAATCTTGTTTCATCTCTAATTATTAAATTATTTGCGTTAATGGACATATTTTTGTAGCTTGTATCTCAACCAGTTGAGATAATAGCTAGACTTACTAGTTGTGTGTTATTGTAATTGTAGTAACTGGACCTACTTGATATACAACTCTCATATACTTTTGTATACACTAGAATCATCTGAACTAACTATCATCACAAGAAAACTGAACAATTCATTCGTAATTTAGTAATATATGAGTTCATGTAGGAGTTTGTCTTTAAAATAGATGTTCAGTTGAAGAGATATGTTCACATAGATGTTCAGTCAGTTTGTGTTTTTCATCGCGTGTTTATTTGACATATTTGGTTACATACGATATTAAAATTGATTTCGTACATGACGATACTTTGAATTGAAGTACACTTGTTTCTATTACATCGACATACATAGTGAAAGAGTGTTCAACGAAAATCACAACCGCCTTTTTTTCCAAACCTGAATGAGGTACCCATAAAAGCTGGGAACATTGAGAGACGTTCTATGGATTTGAACCCGGATTAAAAATAGAGACGGCTGTGTTAGTAGGTGTATGTTTAAATATTCAATCACACCGACAATAGTTAGGTCATCCATCAGACGTAACCGCATGTGTTGTCTATGTGAATTGAACCCTATGGATTGTAGATGTTAGATTCAATTCCAGATTTACACTGTTTGTTTACTATTATTATCTTTTATTTTTATGCTTTTATTTTTATTTTTTTTTGTTTTTATCTTGAAGAGTTAGATAAAACAAAACATCTACAGCATTCGTTGCAATCGTTATTAAACCGACTTAATTAAATGTCTTTGAAAAATATATGCAAACTCGATAAAGTTTTACATAATTGGCAAAAAGAAAATGTTCTAAAATAAAATAAAAGCACTCACCTAAACATTTTATATTTTCTTATAAAATTGTATTTTGAAAATATAAATTTACTGTGCGTGTCCCACTTAATTGTTTAATTGATGTTTATTTTTTTTTCAATTTTACATGGCTAACGAGTTTAAGTGTATGCTAATTTTTTCCCTTATTAAAATGAGATGTTATAATGGGAATATTAGCAAACTGTATCTTTATTGTTAAAAAAAACAAACAAAAAATTGCATTTTTAAAAAATCAATTTTCTATCTCAAATGAGTCACCCTCAAATGTATATAACCCTATAATGACATGAAACATTAATTAAACTTTAAAATGTCCATTCAAGTTAGTTTAACATCAAGTTGTGAGGTGGTTACACATGTTCTTATTAAAACATGTTTTCGAAGTTAAACAGGCAAAATGTGACGAAGCAATCGAGAGGTTGACTGCACATTTCGCTCCAATGCCTTTAGCGGTTCAACCACAACAAATTGGGATTTTAAACACCTACCCTCTCCCCTACCGCGTCCGCTTTTGAAGAAATTCCCCCCCCCCCCCCCACTTTTCCCTCACATTGTGGACGTCCACAAAAATGTAGTAGACCTCTCAATACATGCTGCAAAACTAGTAATTCATATGTAATGTGTACATTAACTACTAATGTAATATAGTGATTTGATATTTTCGGTTACATCTATTACTAGGCCTAAATAATAATTGTGAGTTAAACTTTCCAAGATGTCCGTAAGTCTACGTCTTGTTAACTTACCGTGTGAATGTGCCAGGACTATCTAAAGATGTGATCGCGCATGGACGCTGTGTACCCTGCCTCTCGATTTTAAAGGCTTTTTTACCCACTATATGTTATAAACAGTAGCGTAGCGAGGGGGGGGGGGCATATGTCCCCGGGCGCCGACCTTATGGGGCGCCAAAATGTGTTGAAAAATAAATTGAAAGGTTGAGGGGGATGCTAATTGTAAGTTTGACGGGGGGGGGGGGGTGTAAATCGAAATCTTTAGGTGGGGGGGGGGGGTGTAAATCGAAAGTTTGATGGGGGGGGGGGTGGTGCAAACCTATAGTTTGACGGGGGGGGGGGGGAGTGCAAATCGAAATCTTGAGGGGGGGGGGCGTGCAAATCGTAACGTTTGTCCCCTCTGGTTATAAAGAGTCAGAGATTGTAGACAGTCGTGTTTTTTTTTGTTTTTTTTTAATTGAAGATGCCGTAGACCGAATTTTTTATTGAAGATGCCGTAGCAGTCTAGCTATCAACGACTATATGGGTTCAGGTAAAGTCGGCTAATCAACGTGACGTCATTATGTTACTTTTACTCAACTTAACTTTTCACTGCATGTGTTTCCATAACAAACCGCCTCTCCCCTTTTTTATGGTCTCGCCCTATACACATGACCAAGCAAGCACATTACACACGCGCTGAGGTTTTTATATCCTATAGTTTTGATTTTACCAATAAACACGTTTATTTACCAATGGTAATTACCTCCCTCTGTTACATGCTATTTTAATGTTTTCAAGGGAGATAATGCAAAAACAGCAACAATTAGCATGCCGAGTACAATATACGAAATTGTGTAATTAATCACCTTTTAATTTAAAGAAGTAGGAAATTATTTAGTTGAATAAAACAAATGTATACCATGATCTGCAAAATATATAGTTGTACTCTGATTAATTATTAAAAATTTGTTGTAATTGCAAAAATTGAAAACCTTATATATGTAAGTTACATTTTTTTATAAACAAGCAATGAAATATGATATAATATAGGGCTTCGCTCACTCAATTGCGGGTTATAATTTGTTACAATTTTCAAAATTTCCCTGGTTTTAAAGAGCCACTAACATTTTTTTATTTCAAGAATTTTTTTTTTTAATAAGATTATTAGTATTTGTGCAAGGAGCTGGAGAGCCGCATCTTGACATCTTGACAGCCGCAGGTTGCCGACCCCTGAGTTATCTAGTTACACTATATCCCTCCGTGAAGCGAACGTTATTCGCAGAGAGATAGAAATTCTAGACATTCAAATTATTTTAATCTGAGAAAGAAAAGCTAGCAGAATAATTATGGCTGAAGAAGTAAACAGCAAAGCTTACCCTTTGGCAGATCAAAAACTTACAGAGCAAATTCTTGAGCCTTTTCAGCAAGCTTCCAACTATAAGCAGCTTAAAAAGGGGGCTAATGAAGCTACAAAGACATTGAACAGAGGGCTTTCTGAGTTTATTGTGCTGACTGCAGATGCTGAGCCAATTGAAATTCTTCTCCATTTGCCTCTGCTGTGTGAAGACAAGAATGTCCCATACATTTTTGTCAGGTCCAAACAAGCCTTGGGTCGTGCTTGTGGTGTTTCAAGGCCTGTAATTGCCTGTTCTGTCATCCAGAAAGAAGGTTCTCAGCTGAGGAATCAAATTCAAGCCATTCAGCGCAGCATTGAGCGTTTGCTCATCTAATGTTTGTTGTCACTAATTTTTTATCATCTACATTGTATTATATTTGAGACCCATTTTTATTTTAATTCAATATTAAAATGCTATTTTAGCCTTAAAAAAAAAAAAAAAAAAAAAAAAAAAAAAAAAAAAAAAAACAGCACTAATCAGGAAACTAATAACAAGTCCCTCAAAGCCGTCAGTCAAACCAACTTCCTCTACTACAATTGAAGCGAAATTAGCTGTTGGAAATTCAACCGCAACAACAAAACTTAATTTGGCAACAACAGAAATGGAAAATAACTCACCAAACAAAAAAAGAGGGAAAATAACAAAGGCTCGAAAGACCAAAAAAGCAGTCTTCGACAACAACCAATGCAAATTCTGCGACAGAAAGTACAACTCACCCATGAGTGCGGGAAACCATGAAAACAAAAGACACACACAACTCATACAGTGCAATATCTGTAACGAAAAAACA
This sequence comes from Physella acuta, assembly GCF_028476545.2. Taxonomy (NCBI): domain Eukaryota; kingdom Metazoa; phylum Mollusca; class Gastropoda; family Physidae; genus Physella; species Physella acuta. The sequence goes on from NW_026732301.1 coordinate 61,868, forward strand.
ATACACAACGACATAGGCATGCACTACAAACAAAATCACCCTGAAGCAACTTCCTACGAGTGCAGCTTCTGTAACTTAATCCTCCCAACAGAGGAAAGAATACAGATACACGTTGACCACCACCATCCGAAGACCGGGCAACATACAACTACGACGGAAGATAAAAAACACGAATTGATGCTAGAAATATTACTAACATTTGGCACATTTAAAAAAAACTAAATAGAAATTATGTATGTATGATATATATTGGCTATGTTGGGAACAGGTCTGATGTGGCTCAATATAAAGTTATGTGTGAGTTCAATATGGCAGAGATTATGTTAATACAATCCTTAAACTGTCATTTAAAGCAGACACTACAGTGGTCAGAGTAGTCGAGTGATTGATTACACCATTTCACTTCTCGGCCTTTTAACTAAAATCAAAGTGTAATATTTGTTATGTGTTTTTAAGGGTTTTTTACCTGTGGCCGCAATTTTTCCTCCCTTAGTCAGGTACCCATCTGAGCTGGTTGGACTTAAGGACGTCCTACAGATTTATATCCTGGATACGAACGCAATTGTTAGATATAAAGGTCTAAATACATATATCTTTATGTAATGATAGGTGTATCGTAATCACTCTTGTCATTCTATCGCTTGTCCCTATCATGTCAAATTCTGTACAGATTTCAAATATCCAGACTAGAGTAATGGCTATTTCGTATACATTTGCAATATTACGTTGATATGTACATGTGTAATAATATATTTAGAGGTTATTTGCAAAGTATCATATGTAACTAGTTAAAACAATTCATTAATTACATTTAGTATTAGACTTATTAGCGAGTTTATTCCATAAGAAGATAGGTAAATGTAAAAGTAAGGAAAGTAAATAGTACCTTCATAAGTAAAGCTCTTTTTCCGTTGTTGTTTCCCTTTGACTGTTGGTCCTAAGAATAAAATTTAAGGTGGAAATACATGACTCTGTTCAATAAAGTCACATTAAAAAGGCATTAAGCCTGGATATAAAGTGTTCTTGTTTACCATAATGCATATTGAGATAATAACTGAATTGTGCTTAGACCTAACATAATTAAAAAAACAAAAAAACATTGAATATTTGAACATATTTTGTTTAAATCGGAGTGCGGTAACAACAAGATAAAAACAGTGACCCCATTGTGGACTCAGTTCATCAAGAACTAATGGGTTTGTCTAAAGGCCGCAATATACAAATATACAGTCGTTACAGAATAATCGGACTACATACTGGGGTAGGTTTTGGGGAATGTGGAGTGGGGGATGGTATTCGATACATATTATTTACAAGAATTGTGTTAATTTAAATCATCGGTCGCTCGAGTACCAAAGCGTAGTATAAGTCAGCATATACAGTACGATGTTTGAGTAGGGTTACACGCGTGACTTTATACAGTCAACAATAAACGTGTTTTATTTATTTATTTATTTTATTTTAGACATTATAATCATAGACAATGTTTTTATCAACCTAAAAAAAAGTGTTTTCATAAAGGCTCAAATCACAACAGGACATAATGTAGTAATAAGAAATAGATGTAAAGATTGACCCCTTACCCACCACCCATGGGTTGAAACGGGCAAACAGAATGTCAATGACGTCTAGCAGATCATGTTTTTTTCAAACTGTGTGTGTTGGTCAACATACAATGGCAATGCAAAGTGACATTACTTTTGACTTGATTGTATGCTTAAAATGATGTTTTTAAGATGTGTTATATTCCCATAAAATGTAGTATTTTCCGAATTATTATACTCGCATGTGTGTGTTCATTTCGAGAGAAATGAATTTCACTCATGCAATTCGGCTAAATTGAAATGTTTAAAGATTTTAAAACAAAAATTAATTTAAATATGTAATAGCAAGCGTTTATACAATTATGTCAAATCCCACCTACAATAAACAAACAGACAATGTACACTAAACACATGCTAAATAATAAAGTAAAACGTTTCTACAATATATTAAGCGTTAATGACGTGATTAAAACTCAACAAAATGTGATATTTATATTAATGTCTTTTTTTATGAAATTTTATAACTTATACGTAAAACGTCGTCGATGAAGTCTTCTTAAAAATAAGTATAATTTTGTATCCAATTTTTACATATTAATAATCATCAGTGTGTGCCACCACCTTATTAATCACATTTCGAGTTAATCGACGCACTTCACAATATTTAATCCCAGTTGAGATCTCGAAAGCATGTTTTTCTGGTTTCATATATGTCTTAAACAAGTTGACCTATTATATAGTGCCAATGTAGCAGGGTAAACATCAAGGTTACTAAAAATTGTGTCACACGTATGTATAGTGTGTGTCATCTAAAATTAATTTGAATTACTGATAAAAACAGAACATCAATTCTTTACCGCCGTTTATGTTGGTGGTGTAAAGCGGTATTCTTTAGCAGAGAGTTTTGTCACACTTTAAAATGTTGCATTTTGTAAAATGACCGTCAATAATATTTAGTGTAATCACGTTTTTGGCTCATGTTTCCTAATCTTTCTTTTTTAGTAACCAAATTAAAATTGACATTTTATTTTGCTTTAAGTATAAGAAGGGAGACAATAAAACATTAAACTTCAAATCTAGCGAAATAAACAATTTGAAACACGTTATGGAGAAAAAAAATACCTGAGTTTACCACATACATTTTAACTATTTTAAAGTCATATTTAAATACAATAAAGTTGTTAGTTTTATAACACACCCAAAATAATATTACACTTCATTTTACCAAACCCCTGTCACAAAATTACATCAAACATTTAATAGCAGTATTTATGGTCTTGTTTTTTGTAATGAGATCTTAACTAAGCTTGACTTTCTTAACAAAGCGAAATAATGGTTACAACTATTTTTCTAATTTTTAATGCAAAAACGTGTCGTTACTTTTTCTCCTCTGTTACCAAAGCCTCCTATTTCAGCCCTCCCTTAACCTGATTTGTAAATAAATACATGCATTTGATTTGAGTTAGTATGGTACATTTATTAACAGAAATTATGCGCAAAACCACTCTGGGTTTATAAATGTATATGTATCTATTTTAACACATTAAAGTTTCTATATTTAATATCGTAGCCTAATAATGACGTAGTGTGAGACCAACGACGTTTTTATCATAAAATCTATTTGTGTTTTCGAAAATATACTGAACAGGTAAAGTGAAAAATGCACCATTGATTATTCGATGTTTTCGGTTTTTTTTCTTTTTAAATCAATAAAACATAACGCGATTGTGTGTACGAACATACATACATATTTCAAACATTTAACAAACGCACATCTACATATTTGTATCATAACTGATACACATTTATTACAATTATTGGTCAATTTTGATGCAGAGAAGTATATGCCTGTGTTGTTTGTATTTGTTTCCAATTCATTCGCCAATTATATTATGGTAATCGGTAACCAATTCCCTTTCAAGAAAGAAAAAAATACGAACACATTTGAAAATTAGCTACAATAAAATGTGTCACATCTGGCTAAATATAAAGCTTTGTGTGAGTTCAATATGGCAGACATGTTGATACAATCTTTAATAATTCAGTTATTGAAACTGTCATTTAAAGCAGATACTACATTGGTCCAAGTAGTCAAACAGTTGATTGCACCATTTGACTTCTTGGCATTTTGACTAAGATCTAAGTGTTTTCTCCGTTAGAGATTCTGTTCGGAGGTCTTAGCGGGCCGCAGTTTTTCCTAACATTAGTCAGGTAACCATCTGAGCTGGGTGGACAAGGATGTCTTACAGATACTACTCCAGGGATCCGAACTTAAGTCTCTTTGATGGGGAATCGTGAGATATACAGGTTCAAATATATCTAATATACATGACATGGTGTTACTGACTAAAAAGTTTGATGTATCGAAAGCAATCATTTGGTTTCTTCCTATAATATCCAATTCTTCATACACATTTCAAGACTCCAACCAAGCCTTATCATACTTTCTGTATACTTTTTGTACTTTTACAAGTGTTACTATGTACTACTAATCTGTATTACATATTAACGTTACATTTTAAATGTTGAGATGTAATGAAATGCATCGTTTACAAAAGTAGGGGAGGCGATTAACACTTTACTGAAATACGTGGTATTTTTGCTGTTGTTTCCCTACAACTCATTTTCAATTTTTTTAGTGGAAACGCGTGTCTTTACTTTTTAGCGCAATTTCCATACTGGCAATTGCGTTTAATAATGCGTCATTTCTGGATGGATGGAGGGGTGGATGGATGTGTGTCCGCAGCTTTAAGTCGTATCTCCTCCTCAATGAAAAGCAAATATGTTAAGCAAGTTCCAAGGATGATTGTGGGCCAACAAAATTCCCGGAATTCTTTCATGGATTTCCCGGAAAAGCCAAAAAACATCGAACAAATGCAGTTTTTGCTCCATATCTCAGCAATCAGACCACTTAGCGACTTGAAACATTTATCAATCGATTCCTGCCATACTTTAGAACATTATTGCCGAAGAAAGTTTTCAAAAATATCCTTTCGTTCGGTCACAAAAAAATAATTAAGAACATTTAAACTGAGCATCGTGTAGGCCTAGGATGATATTTATTACTTTTTTAAACTGAGCATCTTGTAGGCCTACTCGTTAAAATAAAACTATTTCCGTTGATATAGTTTAATATAGTTGTCTTTTTTTTTACTTATTAATTAAAGCGTTATTTTTGTACCCTATTAATGTATTTATAATTTATATGAGCGTGATAGGGAGTTACAGTTACGAGGTTTTGTTTCGCTAGGCCTAATCATTTTTTCACATTTAAAAAAAAAATAATTAAGGAAATTGCGCTTAAATTGTCACTAGACTTTTTTTTTAACTTGTTTCTCTATCGTCACCAAACCCACTCCCTCCTTCCACCCCTTCCCCTCTCCCAGGGGCCGGCAACCTTTTGATACGCAAGAGCCAAACGTTACAATTTACAAACTTTCCTAGTTTTTAAAGAGCCACAACATTTTAGTTCAATATTCGGTATTTGATTAGGATTAGGTAAATAAAGTTGATTTGTTTTTTTTTTTTAATAAATAGCTTTAAATGTGAAATAATATTTATTCATATAAAAACATAGACATGTTTCGCCAGAATGGTAAAATTAGTAATCAAATGGTATTATTCTAGGACTATCTCAATTTACTTTAGTAGCTGTTAATTTTTATTTTATGTTTTCTTTACGGATATCACCGGCTCAGGAGGTGTATCCCATTAGCCAGTCAGGCCTCAACACGGCAAACGTTTTCTAACTGGCTTGGATATCGGTTTGAATAACTTTCATCGTTCGTTTCTATCCTTTGTTTCTCACCAGGCTTATCTTCCATTCCACTGAACGCCGGGTAAAGTGGTACCCCACCGTCCAGTAAACATGAAATTATATAACTATTAATATTTGTGCAAGGAGTTGGAGAGCCGCATCTGGACGTCAAAAGAGCCGCATGCGGCTCGCGAGCCGCAGGTCGCCGACCCTGCCTTATCCAGATATGTCGTTATTTATAGACCATTCCTTATATATCTGGTACCCTGTTGTAAGCGAGAGATAAAGATAAATAGAGTTCGTACACTCGTGTAGGCTTAACGACTGATACATCTCAGGATTACTAATGTTTTAGTGCATCAGACACGTACGTGAAATAATACTTTTAATATATGTCTTTTAAACAACCAATAAATGCATTCGATTTTGGTTAGTATGGGACATTCAGAAAAATATAGTAAGCTCAAAAATGTCTGCTTTTTTTTTTTTTTTAAATGTGTATTTATGTTATGGGTTATATGTTTAATATAGAAGCCTAACAATACACATGTCCAAGAGTGCTTGGTAATGGAAATAAAACTATGATAGGCCAATGGCATTTTTTAAAAATTCAATATAAAAATGTAATGTAAAATTAATTTGTATTTTTTATATAATGTATATGGAAAATTATCGCAAAGGGTTAAAACAAAGTAGAAACATTTATTTTTCGATATCTTTGGTTGTCTTTCAAAAGTGTGAAACATAATAATAATGTTTTTAGATTTGTAATTAAATTGAATTTTCAAACATAAAACTAAAACAGATCTATATTTTTATCATTGTTAAGAATATTTTTTTTTATTTCATTATTGTATTTTGTCAAATAATGCGGTATTTAATTTTGTTGTTTGATTTTGATTTATCAAACGAATTGTTTATATTAATAAGGAAATTATTTCCCTTGCAAAATTTCTAAGCTAGAAAAAGATTATCTGCAATAGTCAAACAAAATAAATATACAGGCGACATTGTATTTAATCATATGAACACACTTAAATTAGTTAATAAGAAAATGTGTCACATGTAGGTCAATATAAAGCTTTGGGTGATTTCAATATGGCAGGTATTATGTTGACACAACCATTAATAAAGTTATTTCAACTGTCATTTAAAGCAGACACTTCAATGGTCGGAGTAGTCGAGTGACTGAATGCACCGATTCTCTTCCCGAAATTTTGACTACAATTAAAGCGTACTGTATGCTATGGGCTCTGTACGGAGGTCTTAGCAATGGGATCCGAACTCGTGACTTTGCGAGTAAGCAATTGTGGGATATAAAGGTCTAAATATATCTACACGATTTTTAAAAGTAGTTACTGTGTTTTAGAAGCAATCTGTTATTTTATCTTTTATTTTCATCTTATCATGCCAAATTATTCGTACACATATTTATATCTTCAGGCAATATGTGTGGCTATTTTGTATTAGCTTTTGAACTACTACTTTAATATTAACTTAAGTTACTTGCTAAGCAAAATTCAAAATAATGTGTAATTGCAAATTATCAAATGCATACATTAAAAAAAAATAAATAAAATCATGTGGGATTAGATATTGTGATCCAGTAATATCCAAGCGTGGTGATATATAATGCTTTATATTATAAATGGGGTTGTAAATATAACTCAATTCATTTACGCGGTATTTCCGCTGGTGAACCCATTTGCCTGGTAATCTAAAGAAGGATAATTAAGAGAACTTGCTAACAAAAAGGTTTCAAGACTGGACACGAAATTGTGCTTCTTTGGCAATATGCGAGTTAAGATTAAAAAAAATGAATAATGTTTTGATCTAAAACAGATTTAAAAGAAATACAAATCAACTGTATAAAACTGGCAAAAGTCTATCTCTCTTCTGTGTAAATGTGTGGGTCAGTCTCGTCCATGTGAAGCCGAATAGTTTGAGTTTGTCTGTCACTATAATTGTGTTATCATATTTTGTTTTCATGTCCGTTTCATTTAATTTTAGATCTATTTGCATTTATTTGCCGCAACTGTCTATCCCATATTCTATAAATATCTCTATTGTTGTCTTCATTTATTTTCTCCGTCTGTAGTTAAACATTGGTGTCGTCAGTGTTACGCCGAGTGAGTGGTTCGTGTCACGTGATCCGATGACGATGATACGAAATACCACGACCAGATTGATTACAACCTTAATCAACCATCGGGCTAGTTCACATTCAGACGACTAGATAACATTCATGGATAAGACAACTCCATAGTTCCTTTTTTCTATTCTTTATTCTTATATCTACATTTACGTCTCTAGAATATGTCTCCCAACGTGAGTCACCCCGGTCAACCAGAGCTCCCCTGTCCCACACTGCATCAAATGTTCCTTCCATATCAGGAGTAAAGTTAAAAATATCTGAACAGTACAGCCGAATCTTTCCATCTTTACTCTGAAATAATTTAAAGTTGTGTCCATTGTGGTTAATATCTTCAAAAGAAAATGCCATGCCTTGGTCAGTAAAAAACTCCTCCAATGTTTTCTTCCATACACTCCAACTATGTTATAGCCTTGGCTGGCTAACCAGCTCATATCAACAGCTTTGCCACAAAGAGAGAAGACCTTGTTAGCTTGACCATCCGGTATTAGTTTAGTAAAGTGTTTGGACAACATATTGTGTACAACTGCTTGATGAAATCCAATGTGTCTATCATCCCATATTTCCTTCCAAAACTAAACTCTCTTCGGCGCTATCCAATGCTAATCAATACAAGATTTAAATATCTAGACCTAGATCTAGACAATCTGTATCTGCTTGACTCTTGCTTGAGTTCTCGATCTTGTTCAAATAATATCCCGCAAAGCAGCAGCTGTTTGTTTGGAATTTGCTAGCTTCTTCCTCTTCTTCTTCTTCGTTCTTAATTTTTAGTGGTGGGATGGATCGAGCCTTATCTGCCAGATGGTTTGAACTCGAGATTTTTTTTTTCGAATTAATCAACCATGAGCTTTGCCGACTCGACCATGCTTCCATCACAATTAAGGATTACGTGTCAACTGGTTATGCGCCATTTAGGTAATTGACTCCTATTTCAGCCTGCTTTTCTTTTTGGATTCGCTTTCATAGCCTTTGTCCAACCAAGAACAAACTACAAGGCAGCAGTTGTTTGATTTTGGAGTTGTCTCTCCTAGAAGAGTTGCTGTCCCCAGCTAACGAGCCTCATCTGCCCGAGGGTTCGAACTCGAGACTTTTCCGTTTTTTAGCAACCATGAGCTTTACCGACTCGACCACGCCAACCCCGAATTCGCTAGCGAGAACTGGTCTAGAACCTAGACTTACAAACGATTTCTAAGGTACAGCATTGACGAAACGATTAGTCTCTAGAGATCTACTTTTTGTCTATATCTAGCCGCAGTCTAGCAGACTACTTTTTATACGCGAGTCGTCACCTCCACTCTACAGTCACGGTCTACAGTCCGCTAAGAATTTGTGTCTCAAAAATGAAGGTTTTTTGGGGATTTTTTTTCTAAATGAAACGATAGATCTAGATCAGGGGTCGGCAACCTGCGGCTCGCGAGCCGCATGCGGCTCTTTTGATATCAAGATGCGGCTCTTTAGCTCCTTGCTCAAATATTAATAATCTTAATCAAAACAAATAAAATATTTGAAATAAAAAATGTTAGTGGCTCTTTAAAACCATGGAAATTTTGAAAATTGTAACTTTTGGCTCTTCCGCTTCAAAAGGTTGCCGACCCCTGATCTAGATTCTAGCCAGTGTCAGGATAATTGTTTAAAGACGTATTTCGATAGTCGTCGAATTAAGAAATAAAAACATGACTACTTTCAAGGCTTGCGAATACATATATATTATAATACATACTTAAAAAAAATGTCCCTTTAATTTATCTTTTAAATAAATAATATAATATTTATATCAAATATTCTAAAAACTTTCTTTTATTATTAAATTATTTCAATCGAGTTATATTTCTAACTAATTATGCACATTATTTTTAGTTCCTTCCCTTGCTAAATTTTAAAAGTGGAATCGGAGTAATTGTGAAGCACTAGATTTTTTTTTTAAGTACAATAATTTATTTGCCAAATTTTACCCCTATACATAATATACAGAACAAAAAATGCACGAAGCTTGCATGATTATAAACGTCGGAAGTTTTTTCTTCAGACTTGTGAAGAATGCATTTATTGCTATCAGGCTAACACTAACTTAGTTAATTCTTGATTTTAAAAAACATTTTTTTTTATTTTGTCGAGCTAAAAAAGTATATATTTATATTCTCTTCAATTTCTTAAGATGTGATACTTTAACACATTCCCCTTATCTTAGAAATGAATACAAAAGACTTTTTTGAACGAATACTTAAAATTACTTTTTTTTGTAATGTTTTTAAAACGGCATGTCGACTTAGAATTAAGTTTTTAGAAGGTGCAAATATGTGTAAAGTAATAATTTAATTAACATAATAATTTGTATTACTTTGCTCATGCGTATTTTCTAGTTTACTATTTACATTATTTTTTTTACCTTCTCGTATATACGAAGTATAGAGAAAGTATTGTAATCGTGCACAAAAAAAACATGAAATTTTGACTGTGTGCACTGTTTTACGCCTCAGTCCTTCATCACATCCGGAGTAATAAGGACTTATTTTTATCAGGCAAAAATTCAAATATATAAACATTTTGGCGTTGTATGCGTTGTCGAGTCGGAAAAAAACTGGACTTTGCAATTCTGTCCGTATGTCTGTGTGTGTGTGTGTGTGTGTCTGTGTGTAAACACGATAACTTGAGTACCGTTACAGCTAGGTTGATGAAATTTCATATATAAGTATTTTATCAAAATCGTAGATCCTGATCAACTTTTGAGCGATTTCCGATAACCGGAAGTAGTACTTTTTCTACTTTGAATCTTTCAAAAGCCTATAACTTGAGTACTATTTCAGATAGATACAAATTTTGAGTAATTTCCGTTGACCGGAAGTACTAATTTACGCTATTTCAGATTTCTCAAAAAAACGTATGTAAATTTATAAAGTACTAATATTATTGAGCACTAGTATGTACATTTTGTTTTGGTGTTCGCCTGGTGCCAATTCTTTTTTCTATGATATTTTATTCTATTTTTAAAAGTTTAAGTATTTAAAATGGATTACAATCCATGTCTACATCCCGAGTTCCCATCCCATGTTTTTTTTATAAAAGAATATTCGAGAAAGTTTAGGGGAGATCGCTCCCGGTTTATTCTAGAATGTTCAATTTAATAAAATAGACTGAGACAGAATCAGTTTAGAATACATATCATTATTTTATTGTGTAACACGACCTGTGACACACCGAAGTCGAAATATTTTGTAGTTGTTGTTACTTTAATTTGTTTTTATTGTTATTACTACATGTTTGTCGAATCTTGTTTCATTTCTAATTATTAAATTATTTGAGATAATAGCTAGACTTACTAGTTTTGTGTTATTGTAATTCTAGTAACTGGAACTACTTGATATACAACTCCCATATACTTTTGTATACACTAGAATCATCTGAACTAACTATCATCACAAGAAAACTGAACAATTCATTCGTAATTTAGTAATATATGAGTTCATGTAGGAGTTTGTCTTTAAAATAGATGTTCAGTTGACGGGATGTGTTCACATATATGTTCAGTCAGTTTGTGTTTTTCATCGCGTGTTTATTTGACATATTTTGGCTACATATGATATTAAAGTTGATTTCGTACATGACGATACATTGAATTAAAGTACACTTTTTTATGACATCGACATACATAGGGAAAGAGTGTTCAACGAAAACAACAACCACCTTTCCTTTCCCAAACGTGAATGATGTACCCATAAAAGCTGGGAACACTCAGAGACGTTCTACGGATTTGAACCCGGATTCAAAATAGAGACGGTTGGGTTACGTTTAAATATTCAATCACGTCGTCAATAGTTACGTCATCCATCAGACGTAACAGCAGGTGTTGACTAGGTGAATTGAACCCTATAGATTCTAGATGTTAGATTCAATTCCAGACTTACACTTATTTTGTTTAATATTATTTTCCATTTTTTTTTTTTTTTTATTTAATTTTTCATTTTTATAATCTTGAAGAGTTAGATTAAAAAACACCTATATAATTCGTTGCAATCGTTATTTAACCGACTTAATTGAATGTTTTTGAAAAATGTATGCACATTCGATACAATTTTACATAATTGGTAAAAAGAAAATGTTCTAAAATAAATTAAAAGCACTCATCAAAACACTTCATATTTTCTTGTAACATTGTATTTTGAAAATATTAATTTACTGTACGTGTCCCACTTAATTGTTTAATTGATGTTTATTTATTTTAAATTTTACATGGATATGGATTAACAGTCTATGCGATTTGTTTCCCTTATTAAAAAAAACATGTTATAATGATAAATAATTAGCCATCTGTATCTTTATTGATAAATAAACAAAAAAAATGCATTTAAAATCCATTTTCTAGCTCATATGTATATAACCCTATAAAAAATGTAACAATAACGAAAACTTAATATGTCCATTCAAGTTCGCTTAACATCGAGTTGTTGGTGGGTTATACATGTTCTTTATATAACATGTTGTTGGCGTGTTATACATGTTCTTTATATAACATGTTGTTGGCGGGTTATACATGTTCTTTATATAACATGTTGTTGGCGGGTTATACATGTTCTTTATATAACATGTTGTTGGCGGGTTATACATGTTCTTTATATAACATGTTGTTGGCGGGTTATACATGTTCTTTATATAACATGTTGTTGGCGGGTTATACATGTTCTTTATATAACATGTTGTTGGCGGGTTATACATGTTCTTTATATAACATGTTGCTGGCGGGTTATACATGTTCTTAATATAACGTGTTGTTGGCGGGTTATACATGTTCTTTATATAACATGTTGTTGGCGGGTTATACATGTTCTTTATATAACATGTTGTTGGCGGGTTATACATGTTCTTTATATAACATGTTGTTGGCGGGTTATACAATGACAAGTTCTTTATATAACATGTTGTTGGCGGGTTATACATGTTCTTTATATAACATGTTGTTGGCTGGTTATACATGTTCTTTATATAACATGTTGTTGGCGGGTTATACATGTTCTTTATATAACATGTTGTTGGCGGGTTATACATGTTCTTTATATAACATGTTGTTGGCGGGTTATACATGTTCTTTATATAACATGTTGTTGGCTGGTTATACATGTTCTTTATATAACATGTTGTTGGCGGGTTATACATGTTCTTTATATAACATGTTGTTGGCGGGTTATACATGTTCTTTATATAACATGTTGTTGGCGGGTTATACATGTTCTTTATATAACATGTTGTTGGCGGGTTATACAATGACAAGTTCTTTATATAACATGTTGTTGGCGGGTTATACATGTTCTTTATATAACATGTTGTTGGCTGGTTATACATGTTCTTTATATAACATGTTGTTGGCGGGTTATACATGTTCTTTATATAACATGTTGTTGGCGGGTTATACATGTTCTTTATATAACATGTTGTTGGCGGGTTATACATGTTCTTTATATAACATGTTGTTGGCGGGTTATACATGTTCTTTATATAACATGTTGTTGGCGGGTTATACATGTTCTTTATATAACATGTTGTTGGCTGGTTATACATGTTCTTTATATAACATGTTGTTGGCGGGTTATACATGTTCTTTATATAACATGTTGTTGGCGGGTTATACATGTTCTTTATATAACATGTTGTTGGCGGGTTATACATGTTCTTTATATAACATGTTGTTGGCGGGTTATACATGTTCTTTATATAACATGTTGTTGGCGGGTTATACATGTTCTTTATATAACATGTTTTCAAAGTTAACCAGTCACAATGTGACGAAGTTTTCGAGAGGGTGACTGTACATATCGCTCCAAGGCCTTTAGTGGTTAAACTTTTATGACGCCTACAAAAAATTGAGATTTTAGACACCTCCCCTCTCCCCTACCCCGTCCACACGCGTCCACTTTCGAAGAAATTCCCCCCCCCCCCCCATTCCCACCCATTGGGGACGTCCACAAAAATGTAGTAGACCTCTAAATACATCCTGCAAAACTAGTAATTCATATGCAATGTGTCAGTGGCGTAGGCAGGGGGGGGTAGGGGGGGGTCATAACCCCCCCCCCCATAGACCCCTCGGTATACATATATATAGTATGTGGGGTGGGGTGCAAATCGGAAGTTTGAGGGAGTGGGTTGCAAATCGAAAGTTTGAGGGGGGGGGAGGGTGCACCCACTCCCATTGAGACGATCCTGGCTACGCCACTGCAATGTGTATATTAACTAATAATGTAATATAGTAATTTAATATTTTCGATTACATCTATTACTAGGCCTAAATAATAATTGGGAGTTAAACTTTCCAAGATGTCCGTAAGTCTACGTCTTGTTAACTTACCGTGTGAATGTGCCAGGACTATCTAAAGATGTGATCTCACATGGACGCTGTGTACCCTGCCTCTCGATTTTAAAGTATTTTTTACCCACTATATGTTATAAAGAGTCAGAGATTGCAGACAGTCATGCATCTTTTTTTTTTTTAATTGAAGATGCTGTAGACCGAACTTTTTATTGTCATGTTAGCTGTCTAGTTATCAACGACTATATGGGTTCAGGTAATTTCGGCTAATCAACGTGACGTCATTATGTTAGTTTTACCCAAATTAACATTTCACTGCATGTGTTTCCATAACAAACCGCCTCTCCCCTTTTTTTTGGTCTCGCCCTATACACATGACCAAGCGAGCACATTATACACACGCTGATGTTTAAAAATATAATTGTAACGTGGTTGTTTTGAGTATTTTTTCTTGAAAATATGACTAGATCTACTTAATCTTAGGCTTTGTCACAAAATAATGATGTAGGCCTACTATGGTTTAGTTACAATAGTTGAAATGTTTAAAATGATATTGAAATGCCATGAATTGTTTTAGAAAAAAATGTCGTTGTCACTGCCCCATCCGCTACCACTAGTAAAAAGAAAATCGTTTTTTTTTTCTTAGGCGGATGGTAAACAGTTACATAACTGATAGAAAAAATAAATAATAAAACAGATCCTATAGTTTTGATTTTACCAATAAAAACGTTTATTTACCAATAGTAATTACCTCCCTCTGTTAAATGCTACATTTAATGTTTTCAAGGGATACAATGCAAATCTGCAACAATTAGCATGCCGAGTAAAATATAAGAAATTGTGTAATTAATCACCTTTTAATTTAAAAATCTAGGAAATTATTTAGTTGAATACAATGATTTGCAAAATATTTAGTTATAATTTGATTAATTATTAAAGCTTTGTTGTAATTGCAAAAATTGAAAACCGTATATTTGTATGTTACATTTTTTAAAGACAAACAATGAAATATGTTTAACTATATTCAGCTCTGTACTTGCATTGAGGGTTATAATTTGTTCTAAAACTAGTAGTTAACATTAGTACTAATCAGGAAACTAATAACAAGTCCCTCAAAGCCGTCAGTCAAACCAACAACCTCTACTACAATGGAAGTTAAGTTATATGTTGGAAATTCAACCGCAACAACAAACCTTAACTTGGCAACATCAAGCATTAGCTCAGAGACAGAAATGGAAGTTAACTCACCAAACACAAAAAAAAGAAAACGGAACTTACAGAGCTAGGGAAAATAACAAAGGCTGAAAAGATTAAAAAAGCAGTCTTCGACAAAAACAAATGCTAATTCTGCGACAGAAAGTACAACTCGCCCATGAGTGCGGGAAACCATGAAAACAAAAGACACACACAACTCATACAGTGCAATATCTGTAACGATAAAACAATACACAACGACATAGGCATGCACTACAAACAAAATCACCCTGAAGAAACTTTCTACGAGTGCTGCTTCTATAACTTAATCCTCCCAAAAGAGGAAAGAATACAGATGCACGTTAACCACCACCATCCGAAGACCGGGCAACATACAACTACGACGGAAGATAAAAAAAAACGCTAATTGATGCTACGAAGGAACACTAATCAATTAATTAAAAAACAACTCTAGGACGTTTTGTATACGGCACATTATGGAAAACTTAGAATAGAAATGCACGGTTTCAATCTGTATAATAATGTAAAATATGTTCATGTAAACCTACTCTTGCTGTCAACCCTTGCTCGAACGGGAGAGCAGCAAGAGAGGAACACTATTAAACCACACTAAAAAAAAAAAAATTACGTGTTCTGCTATAAAAGCTTGTGTCTGTTTCATTTAAGTTGTTTCCAATTCATTAAATCAACATGCTCTACCTATTTTGTACTTCATTACTTCCCTTTCAAACTTTCAAAACAGGCAAATGTATCCCTAAATAGTAAAATACTTATTTGCATTGGTGTAATAAAACAAACATTTTTTTAGACTACAATTTACCTAATCACTTAGACACATTTAAAATAAACAAATATAGAAACTATGTGACTAGGTAAGGGACGTTGTGGCTAAGTTGTGAGCAGGTCAGATGTAGCTCAATATAAAGTTGTGAGCAGGTCAGATGTAGCTCAATATAAAGTTGTGAGCAGGTCAGATGTAGCTCAATATAAAGTTGTGAGCAGGTCAGATGTAGCTCAATATAAAGTTGTGAGCAGGTCAGATGTAGCTCAATATAAAGTTGTGAGCAGGTCAGATGTAGCTCAATATAAAGTTGTGAGCAGGTCAGATGTAGCTCAATATAAAGTTGTGAGCAGGTCAGATGTAGCTCAATATAAAGTTGTGAGCAGGTCAGATGTAGCTCAATATAAAGTTGTGAGCAGGTCAGATGTAGCTCAATATAAAGTTGTGAGCAGGTCAGATGTAGCTCAATATAAAGTTGTGAGCAGGTCAGATGTAGCTCAATATAAAGTTGTGAGCAGGTCAGATGTAGCTCAATATAAAGTTGTGAGCAGGTCAGATGTAGCTCAATATAAAGTTGTGATCAGGTCAGATGTAGCTCAAAATAAAGTTCTGAGCAGGTCAGATGTAGCTCAATATAAAGTTGTGAGCAGGTCAGATGTAGCTCAATATAAAGTTGTGAGCAGGTCAGATGTAGCTCAATATAAAGTTGTGAGCAGGTCAGATGTAGCTCAATATAAAGTTGTGAGCAGGTCAGATGTAGTTCAATATAAAGTTGTGAGCAGGTCAGATGTAGCTCAATATAAAGTTGCATGTGAGTACAATATGGTAAACTTTATGTTAATACACTCTTTATTCAAGGTATTAACACTGACATATAAGCAGACACCACACTGATTACGTCATTTCACTACACGGCATTTTGATAAAGGTCAAAGTGTACTATCTGTTAATTTAACCCTTCACAATTGTTCTCGGTATTAAAAAAAAAATGTGTGTAGGGGCCTACATATCAAACTTAGTTTCATCACGTATTTGCCATCATGTGAATAATTATCACCTAGGTGTACACTGGTGTTCCTGTAAAATTCCTGAGTGTTTCTACATACCAAGACATTTACAAACATGTTGTATATTGTTTTATTGAAAATAAAAGTATTAAAACTAAAAAAAAAATAAAAAAATAGTAAAACATTATTTTAGTCTGGTAAAGATACGTACATGGTGCCTAAACTTACAGTTAGGCTATGTTTTTATTTTATTTTAAAATATCAAATCTAGGCCTAACGTTTAGGCCCAGATTTGATACCTGCTAATCTATAATAATAGTTTCGCTGTCTGTCTATCTATCTATCTATCTATCTATCTATCTATCTATCTATCTATCTATCTATCTATCTATCTATCTATCTATCTATCTATCTATCTATCTATCTATCTATCTATCTATCTATCTATCTATCTATCTATCTATCTATCTATCTATCTATCTATCTATCTATCTATCTATCTATCTATCTATCTATCTATCTATCTATCTATCTATCTATCTATCTATCTATCTATCTATCTATCTATCTATCTATCTATCTATCTATCTATCTATCTATCTATCTATCTATCTATCTATCTATCTATCTATCTATCTATCTATCTATCTATCTATCTATCTATCTATCTATCTATCTATCTATCTATCTATCTATCTATCTATCTATCTATCTATCTATCTATCTATCTATCTATCTATCTATCTATCTATCTATCTATCTATCTATCTATCTATCTATCTATCTATCTATCTATCTATCTATCTATCTATCTATCTATCTATCTATCTATCTATCTATCTATCTATCTATCTATCTATCTATCTATCTATCTATCTATCTATCTATCTATCTATCTATCTATCTATCTATCTATCTATCTATCTATCTATCTATCTATCTATCTATCTATCTATCTATCTATCTATCTATCTATCTATCTATCTATCTATCTATCTATCTATCTATCTATCTATCTATCTATCTATCTATCTATCTATCTATCTATCTATCTATCTATCTATCTATCTATCTATCTATCTATCTATCTATCTATCTATCTATCTATCTATCTATCTATCTATCTATCTATCTATCTATCTATCTATCTATCTATCTATCTATCTATCTATCTATCTATCTATCTATCTATCTATCTATCTATCTATCTATCTATCTATCTATCTATCTATCTATCTATCTATCTATCTATCTATCTATCTATCTATCTATCTATCTATCTATCTATCTATCTATCTATCTATCTATCTATCTATCTATCTATCTATCTATCTATCTATCTATCTATCTATCTATCTATCTATCTATCTATCTATCTATCTATCTATCTATCTATCTATCTATCTATCTATCTATCTATCTATCTATCTATCTATCTATCTATCTATCTATCTATCTATCTATCTATCTATCTATCTATCTATCTATCTATCTATCTATCTATCTATCTATCTATCTATCTATCTATCTATCTATCTATCTATCTATCTATCTATCTATCTATCTATCTATCTATCTATCTATCTATCTATCTATCTATCTATCTATCTATCTATCTATCTATCTATCTATCTATCTATCTATCTATCTATCTATCTATCTATCTATCTATCTATCTATCTATCTATCTATCTATCTATCTATCTATCTATCTATCTATCTATCTATCTATCTATCTATCTATCTATCTATCTATCTATCTATCTATCTATCTATCTATCTATCTATCTATCTATCTATCTATCTATCTATCTATCTATCTATCTATCTATCTATCTATCTATCTATCTATCTATCTATCTATCTATCTATCTATCTATCTATCTATCTATCTATCTATCTATCTATCTATCTATCTATCTATCTATCTATCTATCTATCTATCTATCTATCTATCTATCTATCTATCTATCTGTCTGTCTGACAAGAACGCTCTAGAGAAAACACAAGGAAAATAAAAACATGCATAGTAATTCGAAAAACGAAGTATGACGTCGACACATTTAGCACAGAGTAGAAAATAATCTCACGCCGGAGAGTGCACACATATATATGACGTCATTGACTATCGAGTAAACATTCAATACAAAGGCATTTTGGTCTAATCTAAGTGGTTTGCGTGAAGAGTTTCTTTCATACAATTCTTCGGGTAGGGGCGAAGCCCCACCCCCGCGTAAGAACGTCTGAGCCCCCCCCCCCTTCCCAACTCAAAAGAAATTTCTTCATCGATACTCTATAATAAAATTACCGCCTAATTAATGTGTCTAATCTAAAAAGTGGTTTTCTTGCAATTTCTTTAATGCAATTCTTCGCGTAGTGGCTATGCGAGACACCAGTGTTTCTTTCAGACTTTTTCCTCCACGGAGAGGGGTGAGGGTACTTGAAATTTTCGGGGGCCGGGGTAGAATTTTCGGGGAGGGGGCGGACACTGGAAAAAGTATATAATTATATTTCGTTGAATGGGACGGTAGACATGTTTTTTTTAGGGGTGTGGGGGGGGGGGGTGTGTGGGGGGGGGGGGGTGGAGTGGTTTTAATTTAGACTTTTTCCTCCCCGGAGAGGGGTGGGGGTACTTGAAATTTTCGGTGGCGGGGGTAGAATTTTCGGGGAGGGGGCGGACACTGGAAAAAGTATATAATTATATTTCGTTGAATGGGACGGTAGACATGATTTTTTTTGGGGGTGGGGGGGTGGGGGGGGGTGGTGTGTGTGTGGGGGGGGGTGTGGGGGGTGGTGTGTGTGGGGGGTGGGGTGGTTTTAGTTTAGACTTTTTCCTCCCCGGAGAAGGGTGGAGGTACTTGAAATTTTCGGGGGCGGGGGTAGAATTTTCGGGGAGGGGGCGGACACTGGAAAAAGTATATAATTATATTTCGTTGAATGGGACGGTATACATGTTTTTTGGGGTGTGGGGGGTAGGGGGGTGTGGGGGTGGTGTGTGTGGGGGTGTGGGGTGGGTGGGGGGTGTGGGGGGGGGGGGTGGGTGTGTGTGTGGGGGGGGTGGTTTTAGTTTAGAGAAAAGAGACAGCACTATCAGCCTAGCGCCCGGTGTATCCTTCCTCAACGGGCCATTTTTCTCGTCATTTTATATGTGTCTTCGCACTATACTTAAAATGCATTGCAAAGTTAAACACGTTCGCTTTGTGTTTTATACATTTAAAAGACCAGCTATGAAGTCAGTTTAAACAATGTTCATCCGCTTGTAATCCTTGTACTAAATCTCTCTTACAGCATATTTTAAATAAACAGTAGAGTTTGGGTCATCCATTTATATAGGTGAATTTAAACTTAAGGATTCTAGTTGTTAAATTATTTTCTAGAGGAACAATTTTTGATAACTATTTTTTTTAATATTTAATTATTCCTTTTGGCAAAATCACCATTGTTAATAAAATATACAACCGATTTATTCGAATGTTTTTAAAAGATGTAAACTAATTCGATAAAGTTTTCTAAATTTGGCAAAACAAAAA
The DNA here is from genome assembly GCF_028476545.2 of Physella acuta. Lineage (NCBI taxonomy): Eukaryota > Metazoa > Mollusca > Gastropoda > Physidae > Physella > Physella acuta. The sequence continues at coordinate 82,149 of NW_026732301.1, forward strand.
TTTCTCTAAAAACAAAGATACACTCGCCTAACCATGTCATGTTTTCTTACAAAATATTATTTTGGAAATTATTATTTGCAGTACAAGTCCGATTTAATTGTTTAATTAATGTTTTTTTTAGTGATATTAAGTTTATAAGATGTTTTGCCTTTTAAAAAAAAACGAATATGTTAAAATGGGAAGTAATTAGGGAACTGTGTCTTTATTGTCGTATAAATTGAAACATAAACTAAAGTAGAGTATGTTCATTAAAGTTATATAAAAAGCGAGTTGTGAGCGGTTTATACCTGTATTTAATATAAACTGTGTTTGAAGTTAAACAAACAAAATCAAACATCAGAACTGTTCGACCACAGACCAGTGATCAAACCAATGCAACCAACGACACGTAAACACACCTTAACAGACAACTTGAGACTCAGTCCGATCAGGACGTGTAAACTGTGCCTAAGGCAAGGTATTGATTCCAAGCTGACATGCTATGAATTGATTTAAATTTAGAATTATTTCTAGCCCGAAAAGAAAACATCTATCCATTCCAAATTAATCGCAAACTAATGTATAATAAGAAGTCGAATTTTCTATAATTATGGGTTTTAAATCGATGACAGAGTTGTACGGTCTGGTGCAGTAAACTTAAATAATGCATTTAGCGAAAATTGACCATACGCCAGTGCTTTAAGGACTACTCTACATATGAAGAGTTTAGTAGACACAAATGTTTTGCTAGGATAGGCAAGTCTGTTCAACTGTCCCCTGGCGTATACAGGGTAGTCTCTCCAAACAAACGACGGGAGACAACTCAAAGACACAAAATCCGACTAATAGATAAATAAACCAATTTAAATAAAAAATAATACATTCATTCGATGTTTGATCTATTGGCATTAATTAGTTTATTATAATGTACCTAAACATACTTTGCTGACATTGAACGGTGAATAAATGCTTTTAATACATTTAAAAAAAAAAACTAACGACTTGGACTTATTTCATGTTGATTTCAAAGATATGTAAATTAAACAGTTTAAATCATGTTCATGTGAGCTTTTTAATTGCTGAATAAATAATTGTTTTTAACCAGCTGATTTGTATCTGATGTGCAAAAATATGTCTTAAAATGTATGGGCGAAAACATTAATCTGAGGCTGTTAAATTCTTACATACGTGAAAGAGAACTAGAATGTCTTCTAACTAAGTTTTGTTAAGCTAAGTACATGCTTGAATGTCAAAGAACGTTTAATACCAATGATCTTCTAGTGTTATAAAACATCATGTGGCTGTTGTGTGGGAAGAAACCAATACATATCTTAGTAATAATTCTGTGTCTCGACACAAAAACATGACTTCAAATACGGAACATACGTTTAAAAATAACGTATTTTGTTGAGGTATTAAATCATCAAATAAATAACGCCTTCAGGTATTTCAATCTCTTTAGGGGTCATCCATTTATGACGTCCTCGTTTTTTTTTTTGGAATTTGGACCCCCACCTCCCTCCTAAGTCCACACAAGTCCACTTTATTCGCAAAAGCCAATTTTTTTCGGGACCCCCCCCCCCCCCCGTGTGGATGTCATAAATGGATGACCCTTTACATTCCCATGTGTATTACATTTTCTAACTAGTTTCAAAGTGCTTTCATGATTTTATAAAATAAAAGTTAAAAAATACTTGGAAACCCAGCCATGTTGCTTGCATCAAAAACTACGAGAATAGCACGTGAAAGGTGGGGGTCGTAAAATACTTTGTTGATCACTTCCCCCATTTGTTGGCTCTGATCTGTATATGATGTAGGAAGGTGAAGATGAACATGATACATTTTAGAGAGCATCAACTGCAACGTTCTCCTAGCTGTTAAAAACTCTAAGTATTGTGTTTGTGGCCGTGTTTTTATTTAACTGTCTTTGGACAAATGTTAATGTATAACTGTACTTGTTACATAGATAACCAAAATATAATCTTGTATCAACACAATTTATGTTTCTTTCTATTATCATCAATAGAACTAGACTTGCCCAAAACATGAACAACCAAACGTACTTGAGATAATTAAAAAAAACTAGACTGGATCAAGATATTATTTTCAACTAGTGGCTTCTGAAAACACAGTTTCAAATTAAAGTTATTGACTGTGGTTAAGGAAAATGGACAATAGATGTTGATTGAAAGGAAGTTCACAATATTTTAAGGCAATTAAATCATTTTTATTTTGAGCACTTGGTAACTCTAATTATCGATCATAGTAAACTGTACATGCCACCGTAGGGATTCTTTTTCAAACTCACAGATATCATGTACTTCTAAACTGTGAAGACTACATGGTCCACTGAACCTGATCTCCATGTTTCATACATTGATAATGTGATGCCAAGATAAAGATTTGATGTCAAAAGGCCATTTATATATACATGTGACAAGAATTAATACTGGCTACAATGCAAAACCAAACTTGAATATAGGCAAATGGTAGCGAGAGCTCACATTTAGGGATTACATCAAAGAAATATCACATCAAGACCTGGTCGTAGAGGCAAGAATTTCACTTCAATCCCACCAGAAGTTCATAAATCAAAGGAAGAAAAACGCAGGAGATATGCACAATGTACAACAGAAAAAACAATTTAAGCTGAGTACCCCAAAATATGGAAGATGATTGTGAATTTATTGTTTATTGGGCTTAAAATATAATATTTGATGAATGGTGGAAAACATACGAAGGGGTTCATTTTACAAGATGACCGCCGTTGTCATAGTTACCAGGATTTTCTCACCTATTTTCTTTAGTGGAAATGCATATGCAGATGTACCTTTAAAAAGCTGTAAAAAAATTGTTTTCTAACAAGTATTAAAAAAGTTGTTTTTTTTTTAACCGGCGCCTACCCCAACTGATTCAAATATTAAAAAAAAATTGATACCATGAATTGGTATTTTGAGACGCTAAAACCAAATGTACATAATCTAACAAGATCTACAAGACACAGACACAACGTGTGAAGCCACTGACATTGTAATGACAGGAGAATATTAAGGACATGGATTGTTTTTGTTTGGAGAGTAAAAGCTGTATCGTCTGCGTAGACTAAAATTGTTGTGTTCGATAAGTTTGGTATGTCTATTGCTCTGATTTATGTATTGTACCTAATGCTTTCTAAGATGAGTTCTAATGCTAGTATGTATCGTTTATTTGAATTATTTCCAATGCATTTAATGTACTTGATATGCATCCAGCTAAACACATTATGGGTTCTACTTTTAATAGCGAAGTAAAACAATACGGATCACCCTAAAACAGGGGTCGGCAACCTGCGGCTCGCGAGCCGCATGCGGCTCTTTTGATATCAAGATGCGGCTCTCCAGCTCCTTGAACAAATACTAATAATCTTAATAAAAAATAAAATATTTTAAATAAAAAAAATGTTAGTGGCTCTTTAAAACCAGGGAAATTTTGAAAACTGTAACTTTTGGCTCTTCCGCTTCAAAAGGTTGCCGACCCCTGCCCTAAAATAAAGGATAGCAATGCACATTATTATTGGAAAATGAAGACAGTTTTCTGTTCTCAATATGTATTTTCTTTTAAAAAGAATAGAGATATTACACAACATGGTGTGAACAGACCACACAACATATATTGAACGATATCCTCGCTTGTCTTTTAAATGAGTAAAAAGTAATGCTGTTGTATTATTTCTTTGCAATTGCAATAAACGTTTAAACATAAAACAAATACACATGTATTATTTTTATATATTATTTGAAACACTTTATTGTAGACTATATGTCTATTCTTACGAAAAAGTAGTAAGTCTCTTTGATTTACTTTTCGTTTGTTTAGCTAATGGTCTATTTAATATGTAATTACTTCCCTTGCCCAATAAACAAACAAAAAAATATGGGTAAATATCAGCATCTTAAAAATGAAACAAACAATTAAAAAAAAAAATAGGCGACATTGTAGCGAATCATATGGATACATTTAACATAAACTAATATATAAACTATGTAACAATGTAAGATATGTATGCGTTACTAAAAGAGATGGTCAAATGTAGCTCAATTTAAAGTTGTGCGTGTGTTAAATATGGCAGGTATTATGTTGATACACTCATGAATCAAGTTATTGAAACTGTCATTTAAATTAGTGGTCGGAGTAGTCGAGTTACTTATTGCACCGATTCTCTTCTCGACATTTTGACTAAGATCAAAGTGTACTATCTGCTATGGGTTATGTACGGAGTCAGGTAACCCATCTGACCTGAGTGGACTAATTGCCCCGTTCATTTTTTGGGAAAAAATGTATCATAATTAATCATCAGTTATTTTGGACGCCAAATTATATTAGTAAAATAAATCATAACTAATTACGTATATAACAACTTATTATAAAAAGCCCAATTAACAACACACTGCTACCAATTTGACGACAACACCAAACACAAATTAAACGATACTATGTAGGCTACACGTGTTTTTATTTAGTTTAAAATATGAGTTAAATAATCTTTTTTTTAAATAAGTACTGATATATTTTAAGAAAACAAAATGTAGTTCGCAAATAAAAAATGTAATGTGTATATACGTATATATTAATTATACTCCCCCTTGATCATTGCCAAGTAGTTAGGTACATTGTTACTGCTCTAGTTGTGATTGCTATTGTATAAGGTTGGCAAAGAAAATAACGTACGCGGTATCTGCCCTGAAATATTACGGTACAGTAAACTGTAATTACTTGTTTATTACTTATTTGTATTTTTTAAATAAACTCATCTCTGAACTAATGTGTATGTAACAGGATAATACACATTTAAAATGCTACAGACGATTTGAACACCGGGGCTTTGACTATGAGTGGTTTGTAGGTAACGATGTTATTTTCTTTTACCACATTGTCTTTGCAAAGATGTGGTTTGTCCACACAAGTGTTTTATACATATAGGATATTTGAATAGGCCTACACATGTTTTACTCATATGCATTTATTCCACATATATTTTAATAATTAAAAAAATATATGTAATTGAAGTCACAATGTTTTTCACCTTAATTAAACTATCCTTTTCCGGTTAGGTCCGATTCTTTTTTCTCAAAATATAGCACATGAGCCAACAAACACGAATAGATGCTTCATATCGTTATCTCCATAAATCAGTTAAAAATATAATAATATGCTAAACATTCATTTTACTTAAGTTATATTGACAACACTCATACATATTCAAAATGTATTACCTAATTAGTTCATATTAGTTACGTTTAAAGACACCCGAAGTATTACGTATATTTAAATTCCCAAGGACAAACACAATGGCTTTTTTTACACATTCTACAGTGAGTGACCCGTAATATAATTGTGGTGACCCGTGGGCTACTGCTGGTGACCCGAGGGCTTTTGCTGGTGACCCGTGTGATCTACTGTGAGTGAATATTTTAATGTGATAACTGATCTAATTTGTCTCAATAAAACAAGAAAGAACACGAGGGGAAACAATTAATTGATCCATTTCAATTCCCTTACTAAATTTCTTCTATGCCGACACAAATGTAAACTCACTAAGTAATAAAGGAAACAGTTTAGATGTAGTTTTATTGCTAGATGTTAGTAAAATAATATGTAATGTAAGATGATTAATTTCAATATGTCATGTGATTGCTTACATAATAACAATATATAAGTAAATTCAAACGTTATATAATTTGGAGATCGATGCTATGCAACAATAACTCATGTTTCATAATCCATTTTTTTTGTAATGCTAAATGTGTTTCTCGATTTTTTTCAAAAGTAAGAAGTGTAACAGTATGCACTTAATGCAATGTTGCTCTAATTTATTTTGTCGGTTTCAAAATAATGTGTATATTGTGTCCTTCATCCGGCCGCTGTATTTAGTTTATACAAACTTTAAAAAAAAAGTAATGTAATGAACTTTGGGACAGTAACATTTGTGGTACCAGATCTTTACTGTTATTGAGTTCGTCATCAAGTGGTCATTAGGCTACGAAATAAATTAGTACCACTATAATTACGATGTCGTGTTTCAAATCAATTGAAATATAACTGTTGTGTAACTACCTGCCAAGTTTAGCTGTATATGTTCAAAAACATGTATTTTGTTTTGTTTTTTAAAGTGCAGTTTTCTTCACGGGTCACTAGCTAATCATTCATATATTTTCATGGAACTGTTCGCAGGTTGCCAAAGGAAGGATAGGGTGGGGGGGGGGGGGGGGTGGAATAATGGAAATTTACACAAACTCTGCCAAACGGACGAGGGAAATTTTGTTGCCGACTTTAGCAGAGCTCTTCTAAACGTGTAACACACTTTATGAATGTTTTTATTTCAGTTATATATAAATTTTAAATTAAAAAAAACAACAAAAAAAAAAACAACATATCTTCAGTTTTTATACTTTTGAGTTACAACATATTTTAGTAGCGTGAATATATATATATATATATATATATATATATATATATATATATATATATATATATATATATATATATATATATATATATATATATATATATATATATATATATATATATATATATATATTCAAAAAGCTTATGTCAATTTTGTTTTAATAATTTCGAATGTTTGCCAATTGAAAATATAATTATATTGCTTCCTTTGCAAACTTTCTGAACAAGATTGAAAGCTATTAATATTAATGCATAGGGCTTGCTTGTCTGCCTTGGTAAACTAAAAAAAAAACAATATGCACACTACAATGCAACTACTCGTATAGACGCATTTACAATAAACTAAAACAGAACATATGTAATCATGGAACATACGTAGGCGTTGCGTTAGAAGCGGGTCAGATGTAGCTAAATATAAAGGTGTGTGTGAGTTCAATATGGCAGACATTACATTGATGCAATCCTTCATAAAGTTATTGAAACTAATTTAAAGCAGATAAAACAATGGTCTGAGTAGTCGAGTGACTGAATGCACCATTTCACTTCTCGGCCTTTTGACTGAGATCAAAATGTAGTGTTTGTTATTGGTTCTGTACGGAGGTCTTTAGAACGTACTACAGATTCGACTTCGGGATCCGAATTTTAATTCAGCGATTGTGGGATATAAAGGTCTAAATACATCTACTGTATATAACATGTGCAACGGAAATGTTATGTGTATGAAAAGTAATATTTTGTTTATTCTATCTTGTCTGGCCTGCATAACATGATCGGACATGATTTATGTATTATATTGGAAAATATACCGTTTAGGCATAGTATGAGTATATAGAGTTAGCTGCCATCTGCACTCACTCATCGGAACTCCCGATTTCCATTAGGCGCTATGCAATGACCAGTTTCACATAGAAACAAAACGAAAGTATCCTAGACTTTTCTAGTATAATATGTATTAGTCATGTTGTATATCTACACATAGGCCTACAATTTGAGATGATCAAATTAAGTTAAGAATCCTCCATGCGCCTTTTTTTTTTTTTTTTTTTTTTTTAAATTTTTCTTTTGCAATTTTCTTGACACGCTTGCTTCTGTTTAAAGTATGTTATACGCTAATAAACACAAACCATTATTTTTTTGTTAAATTATGCGATAGTAGAACTAGAACAAAAACGTAAGGTCATTGAGAAAGCTGTTGAATATTAACGATACGTCTTTCATTTGGATTAAACTTAGTTAACCTCTTTCTCTTCTCCGATCGTTGTAGCAAAATTATTACTTGGACGTCTATGATTTTTAAAGCTACATTACTATTCTATTGCAAGGCTCTGAGAGGCAAACATTTTATATTACTGGAAAAAATCGAAGAGGAAACATTCATTAACATAATGTCATCACTAGTCTTTCAAATGTGTACACAAAGTAAGTCATGCATTGGTTTGTATGTTGTTGTTGTTTTTGAAGCAGTACGTGTAAATACATAATATGCACTATACATCTACATACTTTAATGCAGAGTTAAATCGTTTAACTATTGTTAATAGAAACATAAAATACAAATCGATACATTTTCTGTTGTTGTTTTTTTTTTTATTTGGGAGATGTGGTATTATTGTATCTCCCTTATTATACGTTTGAAAAATAATATTTATAGTTTACAACTACAATAATTGATACAACTTTGTTTCTAGCCCCCTGATACAACTTAAAATGATTAAAATTTGTAAATGTTGTTGATATATGAACATAAGCTGTAGAAGTCAAATATATCTATAGGCCTATATCTGAGATCTGGTAACATTAAATGATTTGTTGTTCAAGCTATGTAAAGATAATCTAGATCTAGATCTGTAATCTCTAGAATCTCTAGATCTAGAATATCTAGATTTAGATCTAGAATTCTAATAGATAATGTGTGATTAAGTTTAGGCCATGGGTCGGTAAACATTTAAGACGGAAGAGCCAAAAGTTACAATTTACAAAATGTCCCCGTTTTTAAAGTGCCACTCTATTATTTCAATATTATGATATTTGATAAGGATTAGGTAAATACATTTGATTTGTTATATAAAAGCCTGGAATTGTTGCCACGGTGCTGTCCACAGCACTACTGTGGGGCTAGAGCCCAAGCGACTGTCAGCTGTCTTCTCTCAACTCCACCTATTCTCACTGTTCTCTGCTGAGTGTTTTTATCCTGTTTAAAGTTGTTTTTCTTTACAGTATAATATTTGTTATCAGTTTTGAAAATGAAATAATAAAATTATTAATATTTGTGCAGGGAAGTGTAGAGCCGCATCTTGATATCAAAAGAGCCGCATGTGGCTCGCGAGCCGCAAGTAACCGACACATGGATTAGGCCGATAAAATTGTATTGTATACATGTTATAGCGTACGTAGACCTAAATAATATTTGAATGAAATAGTTCATATCTTTATATTCTAAACTCGGAAGATGACGTCATTAATGATGTGCTCTTTCATTTGTGTAAAAAATACTGATGTCGTTGTTGTGTGTTGGTTTTCACAACTATAAACACTTTTCCGGTTGCATAATTAAAACAGTTGTTCTACATTCGAATATGCCTTTATTTGTTATTTATCTTCTTTAAAAAAAATTGCGTTTATACATTTAAAACATCAACCATTTTATTTTTAACTGAAGTCCGTATCAATTTCTCTATATATCACTGAAGATGCTGAGGTGATGGCCTGCAAAAATGGTTTGCAGTCAGAGAGAGAGAGAGAGAGAAATGCGCACATGGGCTTTTATATATTACGATTTTTTAAAATTAAAATAGTTATGATATGTCACAACAGCATCGACTAATTGACTTAATCGCATGTTTTTGAAAAGGATAAGCAATCTCGATAACGTTTTCTAAAAATTAGTAAAAACAAATAATTTATAAAAACAAAGACCCACTCATCTAAGCAATTCGTAGTTTTTTACAAAATGATTTTCTAAATATGAATTTTCTGAGCGTGTCGGTCTTTATTGTTTAACTAAAGGTTATTATTTTTTTGAAATCATTTATTGGCTAGTGATATAAATTTGGTTTGAATTATTTCCCTTAAAAATAACAAACGATTGAATGGGAAGTAATTATAAACTGTTTCTTTATTGTTAAAAATACATTTTTGCTAAAATGTATATAGTCCTATAATAATTGTAACAACAAATAAAATATGATTTTGTTCATTTTAGATATGTTAACCTCGAGTTGTGAGCGGGTTATACATGTTCAGAACGTGTAAACTATACCTACGGCAATCTATCGATCCTAAGCTGACTTTCTATGAAACGATTAAGTTTTATTTAGACCCCGAATGTATACCAGCCTCATCTCTAATGATACCTTTAAAAAATTGCCAAAACTAACTAAGGGGTGTAGCAAGATTATCTCTTTAAATGTTGTGACAAGCACAACCAACCAAACGACTGTCAGGTGGAGTGGTCTAGCTTATAATCGTCCTTCACTAGCTACTGATAGTGTTTTAAAGCAAATTATTTTCAGTCGCAACATTGGTAGTGTCAAATTCACAAAATAGGACAAATAGGAAATTAAAAACTAAATAACGGCGTATGCTTTGTCGCGGGTCAGCTCGTATGAAATAAATCAACAGTTAACGATGTTTGATTTGATTACGTGTTTACATTTGGTTATAAACTTTAAATGTGATGGTAAAGTAAACAAAAAAATCAGAGAATGTGAATTCTATAGTTGACGGCCTCACAACGAAACACACATTCACTTTCACGCACGCGTGCCCACGTACTTCCACACTAAGGTATGAAGTAATTACTGCATGAATATTTGAATAACATGTATGTAAGTGACGATTAGCTGTGTGTGCTGTGTGTGTATGTTATTATGTTTACATGTGTACCTGACATGGATTGTTAAAGACATACTACACATGAAGCTCGTGCTCACACAATCATGGCACTAGAATTAAATGCGGCCATCTTACTTATAGTTTAGTCCGTTTGTATACACATTTTTAAATCGCAGACATTGTTTTCATAACGGTTTAACTGTATGATTTGTATAGAGCTGTTTTTTTGTCTTTGTTTGATTAAAATGTTTTTCATAGTTCAACTGTTTGCGTCTTTTATTATCGCTTCCCGCACTTTTGACTTCGATTAAAGTGACATGTCCCGATAATTCTATTAGTTCAAGTCTATCTACGATAAGACTATTCGAGTCACATACGACCTGAGTTAGCACTAGATTTTAACATTTCGCCAACACAGTAATGTCATATATAAGTATAATCAACAACAACAATGAAGTTGCGCCAATTCATGATCCATCTACGGCAAAAGCTGTAGGGAGGAGCCTCTATGGTTACGGTCCACGTTGCTAAATGAAATCATGAGCCCCACACTTTTCAGATACAGCCAAGTCACTAACAATCTCAATCAAAATATCAGATGAAGATGGACCATCATCAAGACCAATGGCCATCAAATTATTTATGGCCACATAATCCACAGTCTAATCAGCCCGCACCAGGTCCTGCGACCCACCATTGTAGCAGATCTAAACAACACTAAAACACAACATGGACCCAACTCACTTGAGCTATCCATGTACAAGAAAGATACTGTATGTGGCACTGCGATGACGAAATAGTGTAATGTTGGTCATAGATAAGCGATAGATAGCGTAGGTCAACTAGACATTGGTCAAGCAGAACCAATATAATGCAGTGACGAACTGACCATTTACGTGAGATGATCAGCTGACCACTGAAATATCAGTTGCGAGTTGGATGTAGATATCGTTAGAAGATTGTTAGAGTTTTCAGAGGAAAAACTATGTGACCATTTATGTGAGATGATCAGCTGACCACTGAAACGAGTTAGGGGATTATTGGAGCGTTTAGGGATCAATCGCGGATAAGCGAGTAGTAGCGGAGATTGATATTTGTGCGAAAAAGCATTTGCAATCAGACTAGATACCGAATATTATTATGAGTTGTGTAGAGTAAGAGAGAATAGAAAATGTATTATATGCAAATAAAGCAACATATTAATTATATGTTTATCGCAAGTATCAACTAATAACATGGTCATTATAAGGCATGCCAGGATCCCATCTATTTTAAGAGAACTAAACAACAATCCACACATCATAGAAAACGTCCAACTATCTTCATTAACTCATCTTCAGGCAATAATGGTATATATATTATTTTAATATTGGGTGCTCTAAAATAAATATATATTATTTTGATTTGGTGTTTTAAACGAGCAGTTCACAATTACTTCCCATATTTATTTTTCCAAACAAACTACGGGAGACAACTCAAAGACACAAAATCCGACTAATAGATAAATAAACACATTTGAATAAAAAATAATAAATTCATTTGATAATTGATCCATTGACATTAATTTGTTTATTATAAGCTATCTAAACATAATTTGCTTACATTGAACGGTGAATAAACGCTTATGATACATTTAAAAAGCTAACAACTGATACTTATTTCATGTAGATTTTAAAGATATGCAATTTAACAGTTTAAACTTTACTATGACCATCTAATAGACCTTTGGCTAAATAATTGTTTTTAACTAGCTGATCTGTATCTGATGTGCATAAATCTGCCTCAAAATATTATGAGCGAAAAGATTAATCTGAGGCTGTAAAATTCTGACATAAGTGAATGAGAAATAGAATATCTCTTCTAACTCAGTTGAAAAGAACAGAGATAAGATTTAATTAAGTTGATGGTAACCGAGAGATCGTTTATTTGTACATAAGTTAAGCTACTTGTATGGATGGGTGGAGGGGGGTAATAAGTTTGTTGTTACACAGTGTAACAAACTTATTGCTACATAAATACAACGTACACATAAAAACGTTGTCTTTGTTGATTTTCAAATAAAATACCAGCGTTGCTGTCAAGTGATATTGACAGAAACATTCGAATAACATAGTATTTAAATAAAGTAAGGTAATTTGAAAAAAAAACAACACAAAATCATGATTGTATAAGTACACATTATTGTAATATTTTTTCCACCTCATGCACTTTAAATACCAACCAAGACTATCATTTTCCCACGTTTTCTTAAACTTGCTTTCTCTGTTTGTTTGTTTGTTTTTCTAATCAAATCTTGCGATCGAAATTTCTGGCACTTCCCAGTTAGCTAGCGCGCTGAAATTTTCAGGGAAGCTTTCTTTTAGATGACCATAGAATATTCAATTGTTATTATTACTAAATTGATCAATGGAAACATTTTATTGAGCATTTTAGACCGCTATATAATCTATATATATATAATTCTCCTCTGCGAGCCATTAGAAAAAAAACGAGCGACGCGTAGCTCGCCTCTCTCTTGCCGCGCGCAGTGAAGGGAACGATCCCACGTCGCGACAGGCTTAGGGGCAGATAATTTAGTTTGAACCGACTTTAAACTTACAGGAGGTAACTATTACCACTGGTGGCCAGTTTGGGGGAGACGATATGGTCGAGTGGTTGGGCACACGATTTCTATCCCACTCGACACGGGTTCAAATCTATGTGTTCTAGTCAGTAACCAGCCCTCGTCCTAACCGCTATCAACTAACCTCTGACAATCATTCACTTGCGATTGAGACCGAAGAAGAAAGGGTCTCTCGTTTTTTACGAGTTGTCTTTTTACGAGTTGTCTTCGTTTACCCAAAAAAAAGTGAAAAGATAAAATCGATAGCAAGATTTCAATGCAAACAAACAGACAAAGACTAAAAAGTAGAAAATAATAATCATTAAAAAAAGTTTAAAAAAACCCACGTTTTCTGATTGAACTAAAAAGTAGAAAATAAATACTATACATCACAATAATGCAAGCGATCACTCTACTACAAGCGATGAAAAACGTGGGGCGCCGTGATTTTCTTCTTTTTAGTTCAATCAGAAAACGTGGGTTTTTTAAAACTTTTTTAATGATTATTATTAGCTAAAACAAATGCATTGTCTGGTGTTTAAAAAAAGTGTATGTATTCAGTCTCGATAAACAATATTTAGTTGGGTTAGTATTTACCAGAAAAGCTGGACAATTTAAGAGGTCAAAACTTAATTTTAAAAATGACACGATCTGTCAGCCCTTACTATTTTATATTATTTCTTTATTATACAAATATTATTTTGTAAATCCATGCTAATATTTCATGTTGCAAATGATCGAGCCTTATCTGCCTTTTTATCTGAAACTTTTTTTTCGAATTTATCAACCATGAGCTTTGTCGATTATTCTACCATCACAATTAAGGATTACGTGTCAACTGGTTATGCGCCATTGAGGCAATTGACTCCGATTTCAGCCTACTTTTCTTTTTGGATTTGCTTCCATAGCCTTTGTCCAACCAAGAACAAACTACAAGGCAGCAGTTGTTTAATTTTGGAGTTGTCTCTCCTAGTAGAGTGGCTGTCCCCAGCTAACGAGCCTCATCTGCCCGAGGGTTCGAACTCGAGACTTTTCGGTTTAGCAACCATGAGATTTACCGACTCGACCACGCCATCCCCTAAGTTTTATAAAATGTATACAATTCGATAATAATGTGGGTCTTTTTTTTTCTTCCTCGGGGTAGATAATAGTGTTAATGACCCAACACACCTCATCGAGACATTATAGTGTAGTTTAAGTCAGGGTTATCATGTACGGTCACCAGTATCAGTGTCATCACGTGGTCATCATGTGGTCACACCTTCACACTGGTCATTAGCAGATTAAAACACCAGCAACACAGACACGGGTAGAGGAGATTAGCCTATAGTTAATGCAGGAGTTAACGACGACTAATCTGGTTACGTTAGAACCCGATAGGATTAATATAAATTAAAAAAATAAATAAATAATACTCGGAGGGCGGGGAGACAATTCAAATAATTTTTTTAAAAAAATTAATGTCCTTTAATCTATAGTTACTAACAATCTTCGTCTTTAAATGAACAATCTACTTCATTAAATGACATGTGACGCTTTGTTTTCTAATATCTACAAGTGTCAACGTGGATTTGCACTTTTCTAATTATATTTTCATTTTCGCGACAGAATCTTGTTGTAAAAATTGCATTATTGACTGTTAATGTTCTCCATTGTGTGAGGTCAAATTTGTTGAAATCTAACGTTTTGTTTTAATCTAATTTTAGATTCTTCTTAGTTGACCTAGATGGGGTAGACTAGTATCATGGGTGGAGTAGACTGGTGTCATGGGTGGAGTAGACTAGTGTCATGGGTGGAGTAGACTGGTGTCATGGGTGGAGTAGAGTGGTGTCATGGGTGGAGCAGACTGGTGTCATGGGTGGAGTAGACTACTGTCATGGGTGGAGTAGACTGGTGTCATGGGTGGAGTAGACTGGTGTCATGGGTGGAGTAGACTGGTGTTATGGGTGGAGTAGACTGGTGTTATGAGTGGGGTAGACTGGTGTCATGGGTGGGGTAGACTTCTGTCATGGGTGGAGTAGACTGGTGTCATGGGTGGAGTAGAGTGGTGTCATGGGTGGGGTAGACTTCTGTCATGGGTGGAGTAGACTGGTGTCATGGGTGGAGTAGACTGGTGTTATGAGTGGGGTAGACTGGTGTCATGGGTGGGGTAGACTTCTGTCATGGGTGGAGTAGACTGGTGTCATGGGTGGAGTAGAGTGGTGTCATGGGTGGAGTAGACTGGTGTCATGGGTGGAGTAGACTGGTGTTATGAGTGGGGTAGACTGGTGTCATGGGTGGGGTAGACTGGTGTCATGGGTGGAGTAGACTGGTGTCATGGGTGGAGTAGACTGGTGTTATGAGTGTGGTTGACTGGTGTCATGGGTGGAGTAGACTGGTGTTATGGGTGGAGTAGACTAGTGTTATGGGTGGGGTAGACTGGTGTTATGAGTGGGGTAGACTGGTGTCATGGGTGGGGTAGACTTCTGTCATGGGTGGAGTAGACTGGTGTCATGGGTGGAGTAGAGTGGTGTCATGGGTGGGGTAGACTTCTGTCATGGGTGGAGTAGACTGGTGTCATGGGTGGAGTAGACTGGTGTTATGAGTGGGGTAGACTGGTGTCATGGGTGGAGTAGACTAGTGTCATGGGTGGAGTAGACTGGTGTCATGGGTGGAGTAGAGTGGTGTCATGGGTGGAGCAGACTGGTGTCATGGGTGGAGTAGACTACTGTCATGGGTGGAGTAGACTGGTGTCATGGGTGGAGTAGACTGGTGTCATGGGTGGAGTAGACTGGTGTTATGGGTGGAGTAGACTAGTGTTATGGGTGGGGTAGACTGGTGTTATGAGTGGGGTAGACTGGTGTCATGGGTGGGGTAGACTTCTGTCATGGGTGGAGTAGACTGGTGTCATGGGTGGAGTAGAGTGGTGTCATGGGTGGGGTAGACTTCTGTCATGGGTGGAGTAGACTGGTGTCATGGGTGGAGTAGACTGGTGTTATGAGTGGGGTAGACTGGTGTCATGGGTGGGGTAGACTTCTGTCATGGGTGGAGTAGACTGGTGTCATGGGTGGAGTAGAGTGGTGTCATGGGTGGAGTAGACTGGTGTCATGGGTGGAGTAGACTGGTGTTATGAGTGGGGTAGACTGGTGTCATGGGTGGGGTAGACTGGTGTCATGGGTGGAGTAGACTGGTGTCATGGGTGGAGTAGACTGGTGTTATGAGTGTGGTTGACTGGTGTCATGGGTGGAGTAGACTGGTGTTATGGGTGGAGTAGACTAGTGTAATGGGTGGGGTAGACTGGTGTTATGAGTGGGGTAGACTGGTGTCATGGGTGGGGTAGACTTCTGTCATGGGTGGAGTAGACTGGTGTCATGGGTGGAGTAGAGTGGTGTCATGGGTGGGGTAGACTTCTGTCATGGGTGGAGTAGACTGGTGTCATGGGTGGAGTAGACTGGTGTTATGAGTGGGGTAGACTGGTGTCATGGGTGGGGTAGACTTCTGTCATGGGTGGAGTAGACTGGTGTCATGGGTGGAGTAGAGTGGTGTCATGGGTGGAGTAGACTGGTGTCATGGGTGGAGTAGACTGGTGTTATGAGTGGGGTAGACTGGTGTCATGGGTGGGGTAGACTGGTGTCATGGGTGGAGTAGACTGTTGTCATGGGTGGAGTAGACTGGTGTTATGAGTGGGGTAGACTGGTGTCATGGGTGGGGTAGACTTCTGTCATGGGTGGAGTAGACTGGTGTCATGGGTGGAGTAGAGTGGTGTCATGGGTGGGGTAGACTTCTGTCATGGGTGGAGTAGACTGGTGTCATGGGTGGAGTAGAGTGGTGTCATGGGTGGGGTAGACTTCTGTCATGGGTGGAGTAGACTGGTGTCATGGGTGGAGTAGACTGGTGTTATGGGTGGGGTAGACTTCTGACATGGGTGAGGTAGACTTCTGTCATGGGTGGAGTAGACTGGTGTCATGGGTGGAGTAGACTGGTGTTATGGGTGCGGTAGACTTCTGTCATGGGTGGAGTAGACTTCTGTCATGGGTGGAGTAGACTGGTGTCATGTGTGGAGTAGACTGGTGTCATGGGTGGAGTAGACTGGTGTTATGGGTGGGGTAGACTGGTGTCATGGGTGGGGTATACTTCTGTCATGGGTGGAGTAGACTGGTGTCATGGGTGGAGTAGACTGGTGTCATGGGTGGAGTAGACTTCTGTCATGGGTGGAGTAGACTGGTGTCATGGGTGGAGTAGACTGATGTCATGTGTGGAGTAGACTGGTGTCATGGGTGGGGTAGACTTCTGTCATGGGTGGAGTAGACTGGTAGCATGGGTGGAGTAGACTGGTGTTATGGGTGGAGTAGACTGGTGTTATGGGTGGAGTAGACTCATATAGATGTACATATAAATGTACAAAGTTGCATATTTTCTATTTTATTTCATTTGAAATGTATCCCTACCCCATAATATTCAATATAATGTCGCCAATTTTAAAAAAAAATTAATCTGGTGCAAATAAGTATTTACCAATACTTTTTTTTTTCCTTGTTTGGAAATCGTAAAAGGGAAGTAAATACATATTATATAGACCATGTTGGTAAAGGAATTGGAAA
This sequence comes from Physella acuta, assembly GCF_028476545.2. Classification (NCBI taxonomy): domain Eukaryota; kingdom Metazoa; phylum Mollusca; class Gastropoda; family Physidae; genus Physella; species Physella acuta. The sequence goes on from NW_026732301.1 coordinate 99,588, forward strand.
CAAAATAAAACAGACATACTAATTGATTTATGGAATAAAACACAATCAACATGAACGTGATTCAAACAATATGCAAAAAACGGCAGATTTGCATGTGTTTTATATTTTAAATTTTACTGTAATTTCAAACAAAAACACAACAGCTTTGTTTTTAATTCATTTGAAAGATACACGACAATATCGAATAATCAATATTGGTACGAGTTTAAAGTTCGATGAGTCATTTTCCCTATTCATTTCAAAGACAATAAATTAATAATCCTGATTTGATTTTTTGTAGAAAGCAGCCGGGCGTTGCTATTGGAAGGTTATGTGAAAAATGTGATGGAAAATATGTCATATGGGACTCCTATGTCAGACCTTGCACACTTGTTAGAATATGTGATGAGTGTAATTACGGATCTTATCAAGGCAGATGTGTCATTTGTGGAGAGCCAGGGGTCTCAGATGCATACTATTGCAAGGAATGCACGATCATGGAAAAAGATAGAGATGGATGCCCAAAGATTGTAAATCTAGGAAGTGCTAAAACAGATTTGTTTTATGAAAGAAAAACAATATGGGTTTAAGAAAAAGATAGTATAGAACTGAGGCATTTTATTTTTTCATCTTTCTACCTACATCATCTTTTAATCATTATGTTATTGTTTGTATATGAAAAATAAAATATGAACAATTGAAAAAAAAATAATTAAACATAAAATAATTTTTAAAAAAAGTTTGATCTTGAGTATTACAACTTTAACTTAAACTTACAACTATCAGTTCGGTGGCCAGTTTCTTCCAAGTATCCCCCCCCCCCCCTCCAAACGAAATATAATTTATATAGAATCATATACAGATTTCAAGTGACCCCCCCCCCCCTTCTAACGAAATATAATTTATATAGAATTATATACACATTTCAAGTGACTCCCCCCCTCCCAACGAAAAATAATTTATATAGAATTATATACATATTTCAAGTGACACCCCTCCCCACCCCTACCCCGAGGAAAAAAAAATCTGAAAACAAAAACACAGTCGGGGGCAGACAATATGCACTCGAGGTCCAAGTTTGCTCTCAAATTGTTCTTCGCGTATTACATTCTTGAAAATGTTTGTTAACACAGGTATATTGTTCCAAAATGTGAAAGGTATTTTGATGCGAAAGTTTTAATATTAGGAAAGTATTCCATGGGCAAAAACTTATGAAAACCCACCCGCCTTTCTTTTAACTTGACTAAGAGTGTCATTTTCTTACAATTCAATGACCTCCAGCTGCAGTTTATCTTGGCAACTGGCCACATTTTCTTCAGATGGGTTTTGAAATTCAATGACCTCCAGCTGCAGTTCATCTTGGCAACTGGCCACATTTTCTTCAGATGGGTTTTGAAATTCAATGACCTCCAGCTGCAGTTTATCTTGGCAACTGGCCAAATTTTCTTCAGATGGGTTTTGAAATTCAATGACTTCCGTCTCACTAATTCTGTCTATGATTCCAAGTCAGAAAACCGCTAATTAAACTTCAGCTTGGGGTCTTTGATAATATCGCATGAAAATGACGTGGGGAACTTAGCTGTTGCTTGAGCCATGAAGACGTTGCACTGCTGAGAGTGAGTCAAGTTGTTGGCCTGTACTTGTAAACAAAACATGACAAGTTTGGATTCGAAGGCCTTACGTTGAGTATATAGATCAGAAACTAGGTTTCCTTCTCTTGAAGTCTTTAGCAGACCACAATTTCTATACCCACTCTTCATCAGACATTAATGGCTGCTGTTTGCCTTTACTTACCAGGAAGTTAACTATTTCATTTCTTAACTTAAATACTCTGCTCAGAATTTTCTAACAACTTTGCCATCTAACTGCTGTGTAATATGGCAATTCTTGAGATTCTGTGTTTGTTTCTTTCGACATGTCTCTGAACTATGGTTAAGCCCATGTAACCTTGTTAAATTCACCATCTTCACCACACGATTCAGTACATAGCTAATGTCCATTTAACACACACACATATTTCTGGAGAGTATTACAGTGCAGAAACATTGGTTGTAAAATGTTTTGCTCATTCGCTTGTCAAACCAACCATTTCTTTATGTCAATCATGTATTGTCCTTTATTGACAGTCAGGTAACAAGTTAGTCTAGTAACTAGCATCTTTTTTTTTAAATTCATTGAATATATCATATCTAGTAAGAGTGTCAAACATGTTATGTAGAGAAGCCAGCACTTGTATTATGTTCATGTCTTTTTTATTAAAATATATTGAAAGGCTAAGAAAAGAATACGTTTGTGTTTTTGTTATTTTTTTACCGTGTGGGTAATGTTGTTAGCGACCCTACAACAACTTTATGACAGCACGGGTCAAATATTTGCATCACACAACAAGCCGTTTTCTTATGAACATAGATAACTGCCACACACCCCCACTACACCTATCTGTTTAGTAAGCTTAAATTATGTTAAAAAAAGTAATGCACAAACCTAAAAATGAGATCAATTACTTGTCAAATCAAGGCATGCATTTTATGGTCTGCAATTCTAGATCTAGATCTGAATCTGGATCTTCTAGAATCTAGATCTAGAAATTCTAAATCTAGATCTACGGAAAAACTAGACATAGACAGATCTAGACCCTACCTAATTCTAGAGTCTATTCCAATAATACATTTCTATACAGACAGACACACACACACACACACACACACACACATACGGACAAGATTGCAAAATTATGTTTTTCCGTACCAGTGAGGTGTAAAACGTCGAGATTTGTAAAAATCTCGATTTTTTTTTGTGCACGATTACAAGACTTTCTCTATACTTCGTATATACGAGAAAGTAAAAAAAAAGATACCCAAATTTGATGTGTATAAAATCAAATAAACGAAGTATAACATTAAGACACAGTTTGCACGGCAGAATAGCATTATACCGACACGTTTCTCGTTGTTTAAAATATGAGTGTTAAAATAACCAAAGTTATAATTTTCAAATGCATGTTTTTATTTATAAAAACATACATAAAACTTTCAAATAAACATATTCATTAATTTTCTTAAACACAACATGTTTCAATAACGGTAACGTTAATGATAAGTAGTTGATATGATGGATTGTATTTTCTAAAAAAAGATGATGTTAATGGCTTCATATCAAGGCACATATTTTCAAACATATTTACAATTACTGATGTTGAATATCGGCATATACCATTTGAGACGGTGTATTCAGATTCTGTATATGGATCTTAAACTTTTACTCAACATGATTGTTAGAATCAATCTTCAGCTTCTAGACCACTATACTATTTGTGAATGAGTATGTTCAACGTACACGTTTTTTTTTTCTCACAGTTTAGTAATTATCGCACATTGTTTATTTTAACGATGTATGCTTCCCATATACTGTAGTAGTTACACATGTAATAGGTGCTAATGATACATAATGGGGAACAATGCAATAGTGCTGACTATACTTTTAAAATGAACTAACATACAACATGTAATCGTGTAAGATATGTAAGCATCACGTTAGGGCTGTGTCAAATGTAGCTTAATATACAGTTATGTAAGATCAATATTTGTTATTTTCCCAATTGTTTTGTAAATGTATAACATAAAATAATGGAATTGCTTTATTTTAGTAAGCCAGATTTTGTTTAACCTTAAGAATTCTAATAGTCCAAAACGACAACGGATGTGACAGAGCCAGAAATGTTTAATGACTTATTTAAAAACATCACTTTTTTATATCAATGTCGATTATTTAACGAGTAAATATTACCGTTGCAAAAATTAATCTTTCAATGTTTACTTATATATTGCCGTTGCCCCTTGTGACTTGTGTTCTTTGAACATAAGGTAGGTGATAGACAATATAATGTTTTTTTCTCTCAACACAAAAAGTTCAGACACATAATAAAGCTGCATTACAAGGACATTTTCCTCGTTGTGTATTATTATACTATTTGTTAGTCCTTTCGAATAACTTAGCGACTATTCTCGCTTGGGTCCATTGAACCCGATGCATTATAGATTATTTTATTTTAAGAATAAATCATTATTAAACAACCACGAATTGTTCGGAGACTGTTATTTAAATCGACTGAATCTTGAGTCTTTGAAAAGAGTAAGCAAACTCGATATAGTTTTCGTCAATTGGTAACTACAAAAATACTCAAAAACAAAGCGCACATTCACCCAAACTTGTTAGAATTTGCCTACAACTTGCTATTTTGTAAATATGCATTTACACTACATGACCACATTTATAGCATATTTAATGTTTTATTGTTTTAAGTCATTTACATAGCTAGGGATATAAGCTTAACGAGATTCGTCTCCCTTATATTGATAGGATGTTAAAATGGGAAGTAGTTCTTATTTCTTCAGAGTGCTACATTCAATTTATTTTACATCATAGCGAAAGTAATGACATAAGCTAGCAATTACATATATGTATATATATATATATATATATATATATATATATATATATATATATATATATATATAATATATATATATATATATATATATAATATATATATATATATATATATATAATATATATATATATATATATATATATATATATATATATATATATATATATATATATATATATATATATATATATACACGTATATAGAATGTGTTAAAAATTCGGCGCCTTTTTTTGCTCTTTTCGCTCCCCAACAACGAAAACCTCGATACGCCTCTGCTAGACATGCCTACTAATTCGGTCCAAATTTTGATTAATTCATAAAAAATTAATTAGGCATCCAATTAAGTCAAATTTAGTTTCAGAATGCATTGTCTTCATGTCTTGACCCACGTGTCAAATATGAATCGTATCGGTCAAGTAGAAGTTTCCGAATTTTCTCTCCTGCGTTTCGATCTAGACTGACGACAGACAGACTGGCGACGACAGAGGAAGTGAGTTAAATAAAAGCTTGTAAAAACTAACTAAAATAGAAGTTCTTATTGCTGAGTAAGAGGCTCCAGATGCAATTTATGTAACTGGGAGGTTTTAAAATGACTTATTTGGTATAGTTTTCGCTCTTTCTTTTTTTTTTCAAACGTAGTATATTTTTCACTATTTAGCGTTTTTCTCAAAATGTTACTTTTCAACAAAATTGTACCAATTAAATCACTATAACTCAAAAACTACTTGTGATCTTTAGCTGAAATTTTGCACACATGTTCACTAAACACTGCTTGTAAAGTTGAACTAAAATAATTTCTGTATCTTTGAAAATTCTCATTTTATAAAAAAAAAGCTAAGTCTACTCCCTACTTTTTGGAAAAATTTTAGGTCTCAATTTTTAAAAAAATTGGCTAAAATCCATTTTTTATTATTTTCTAATTGTTTTAGTCCTTCTTTTTTGTAATTGCGTATATTACACTATATTAAAGATTTATGTTATTCTGACAAACAGAAGCTGTGTTATTTTGATTTCAATGAGAGCTAATTTTGAGCTATTTTACCCTAAAAAATGACACTTTTTAGAAAATATTTTCTCAAAACCATAATTTTTTAGTGATTTTTTTTTTTGCATTTTTTTTCATATACTATGCTAGTTACAACTTCCTTATCACTCAAAAAAGTCCTAACACCTAAATTTCAATTTGGGGGTTTAACCTGCCCTTAGTTACTCAAATTTTTAAAAATATAATATAATCTCGTAGAAAAAAGAAATGCACACCAAGTGAACGCTAAATAAAGATGTGCATAATAGTGCGCAATCTTATTATTACTTTATAAATTTACATGCGTTTTTTTGAGAAATCGGAAATAGTGTAAATAAGTACTTCCGGTCAACGGAAATTACTCAAAATTTGACAGAAGGTAGAGAATTAGATCTTTTACTTACATATCAAATGTCATGTATCTATTTGAAATAGTACTCAAGTTATAGGCTTTTGAAAAATTCAAAGTAGAAAAAGTACCACTTCCGTTTATCGGAAATCGCTCAAAAGTTGATACGGATCTACGATTTTGATAAAATACTTATATATGGAATTTCATCAACCTAGCTGTAACGGTACTCAAGTTATCGTGTTTACACACGGACACACACACATACACACACAAACACGCACACACACACACACACACAGACATACGGACAAGATTGCAAAATTATGTTTTTCCAATTTGCAAAAATCTCGATTTTTTTTTTGCACGATTACAAGACTTTCTCTATACTTCGTATATACGAGAAAGTAAAAAAACTAAAAAAAAAAGACTGACTTGCTTTCTTGTAAAAACAACCTTTGTCGCTCACGTATGTAAATCGTCTCATGAGTGACCACAAGGTAATGAGAAGCGAACGTTTGTAATTATTTTTCTCCCAATCTTACAACCACTCTATAAAAATGTTTATATCAGTAATCATAATTATTATATTTGGCATCATTGGAACGCTAGATGTCTCATGTATATGATTACATTTTACATCATCTCAGAATAAATCTAAGCTTAAAATCAGCTTTACACATTTCACAGATATGGTATTTTCATGACCTACGTTTCGTTATTTTTTTTTTTTATTTTTCTCAGTTCGCACTAAAAATCCTACTTTTATGTATAAAACAATGCCCAACATATCTTCATAGATTGTTCTTCAAGCAAAAATAAAGCTTTTGTCAAGAGATAATTGTGATGGCTTTCATAGAAAGAAAATTTATAATACACAATATGCTCATTTTAAAACTTTTGCATACTAAAATGCCCGCTTCTTTCTTCTTCTTCGTTCTTAATTGTTACTGTTGGGAGGGATCGAGCCTTATCTGACAGAGGGTTTAAACTCGAGACTTTTTTTCGAATTTATCAACCATGAGCTTTTGCCGACTCAACCATGCTTCCGTCACAATTAAGGATTGCGTGTCAACTGGTTATGCGCCATTGAGGCCATTGACTCCGATTTCAGCCTGCTTTTCTTTTTGAATTTGATTCCATAGCCTTTGTCCAACCAAGAACAAACTACAAGGCAGCATGTGTAAATTTAGGTGGCAAATTGCGTTTGAATAATAATAATAATAATAATACATCTTAAACCAAATATTTAAAAAAAATACCAATCATTTAGAGTCATTCACATTCTTAGAGATTTTACTCTACCTACTTTCTTGGTGGGAACATTTAAAAAATCACATTCTCTGATTAGGTTCCGGATCCAAGCTACCTGAGTGATTAGCTGACGCTATCATTTAGGCTAGAAACTGTGATATAATTGGTTTAAAACAATTTGGATTTGATTGCCAACACATCATTTAATTAGAACAAGATTTCAACACTTGAAATCTTGTTCTAATTAAATGATTTGTAACCTATTCCAAGGTTAAGAAATAAAGTGATATTAGCGTTGGAAACAAAGAGTTATATCATTAAAGCTATAAACACAAGCTAAAATAGTAAATGTAAACATTCTTTATAGACAGTTGCACGGATACTGTATTGTACCGTTGTTGATCGCGCTGCCTAAATGCAAAACAAAAGTTAAAAGTTCAACTCTCACAGTCTTATTGTCTTACACTATGTCCTTACATAAGTAGAAGTGTTGGATTTTTGGTAATATGTTTGGGTATATTGTAAACATAAATCATACACAAAATCTTATTTTTGTTATACTAAAAATACGTATTTACTTATTACTTCCCATTGTTCATACTAAACAGTACACGAGAGACAAGTTTCTTCTAGTTTATATCACTAGCCGTGGAAATGAACTGATTAAATGTACAGGAACCCGAATAGTAGGTCTGAATTGCAAATTAAATACATTTTATTAAATTAACGACGTTGGCTTGTATGTATTTTTATAAACAATTTTTTTTTTAATTTTTAAAGACCGAAAGCTGTAAGGAGTTCCTTTGCATTTTTTTAAGACAAGCGAATAAGTCGATTCGATCCGCGATTTCACTTTATTTACCTGTTATGTTTACTACTTAGTTGCAAACAATTAAAAAAATAAAATATAAAAATATAAAAATAAACGGTGGTCTGGAATCAAAAGTGACGTATGTGCTTCATCGGAATTACTTGAACGGTTCAACACATGCTGTTACTTCTGATGGACGAATAGCGTTTCGTGAAAAAGATGACGTTTAATTGTCAGAACAAATCACCTGTTGTAGGGAGGCTAACTTTGATGTAGACACAATTTATTTTTTGGGGATACTTACACTACATATGTTGATTGTTATTTGTGTGATATAATTAATACGTATGGCATGGTATGTGTGACATGATACACATATTGTAGACCGATTTGAGACATGATATACAATTGTAGACCGATGTGTGCGATGCTATTAAAATGTAGGCCTATATGTCGGTCTTACTGTAGGTGTTATCTATTTGGATTGATCCCATCTGTTTGACAACATCTGACCCTCCAATAAGTTCACATTTGATATACAAATGTCTCTATAAGGGGACATTTGAATATGTTTTCGGACGTTGACTTACTTCATCAAGTTCTACAAAGTAAAATCATTTTTATTGATTGTGTGAATCTATTGATAAAATAATAATTTTTATTTATCGGCTATGTACGCAGTTGGTGCAGCCGAAGCTTACCAATTACATAACCAGTAAAGAATTAATTGTAGTTTTATTAGTTTCAGGTGCTTTGAACAAATAAGATATAACAATAGAGGATTTATACAGTTAATCATTAGCACACACATACGTCAAAACATCTGTTTGACCAAATGTCTGGACAACGTCATAAGATATGACAATAGAGGATTAATCCAGTTAATTAATAGCACACACACACGTTACAACATATGTTTGACCATATATCTGGACAGTGCCTGAAGAGGCCTTGCGACTTATTATACATGGTAATATTAATTATTAAAATACATTCAAGATAATACAGTGCTTAAGATAATACAGTGTAACGAGTACAGATAATTATTATGTCCTAGCCCCCCCCCCCCCCTTCTCCCCCTCGCACACACACACACACACACACACACACACACACACAAACAAGGGTTTGAACACTCTGCATGCGTTTGTGGTTGGTAATGGGACAATGCTGAAATTTATATATATATATATATATATATATATATATATATATATATATATATATATATATATATATATATATATATATATATATATATATATATATATATATATACTAGCGTGCCCGTCCCGCTGCGGTCTTAAAGTTTAAAATAAATTAAAGAAACACATTATGAAAGTTATGGTGCCATTAAATTTACATTTTTATTGAAAATGAAAATGATCAAACTTTTTAAAAAGGAAGTACATTCAATTTACATTTTCAAAAATGTATAAATCAATTTTATATGAAAAAATGGTATAACAATCAATGTACATTTTTCATATAACATATTTATTATTCTAGTATAGAAATAAAAATTCATATAGCAAGGGCGGTGCCCCCGGGGGAGCGATTTTTTTCTCTATGCATGGTATATAAAATAAACTCGGATGCGGTTCATCCGAGTGCGATAAAACTTTAAGAAGTAGATGAGAATACTACCGAGAATATTTCTGCGAAAAAGAAAACTAAAGTTTCTTATGGGCGGCGCCATGTAGGGTACAATTTTCGTCAACACACGGTTTGGCACCCAGAGTTTTAGAGCGACTATGTTGGCACTTGGCATCCGTTAATCGAGCGTCCTGCATAGCGAGTAAGGGATACTACTATATTGAGCGGTAAAACTACTACAGGCTGAAAGAAATCTATACATTTGAACATGATTTCTGCATTTTAGAACATTGTATGGCTAACCCAATTGAACATTATCAGTATTTTTAGCTTTCCTAAACAATGTAATCATTAGTCTAACAATACAAAATCAGTATACAGCTTAATTTTTGCGTGATTAGGCATATTTTGTGATAAACGACCCTTTTTTCCTCATAAATGTGCATGGGGCCGTTCGTTGCTAGCGTCCCATTTATGGGACCTTTATAAAAAACAAAAAAACAATCGATATTTCAAAAAGTATTGATTTAAAAAAAAATCCATTGTAATTCCTTCATTCAGTGCCCAAAAGCTAAACCATATCAAAAAAGTTATACAAATTTGAGACCTTGTGATAATATGGGTTAATTATATGTTTATCGCAAATAACAAGTAATAACTTGGTCATTATAATGCTTGCCAGGAACCCATCGATTTCTGAACTAAACACAATCCACACAGCATAGAAAACCTTCAACTATTAACTCATCTTCAGGCAAAAATGGTATATGTATTATTTTAATATCGGGTGCTGTAAAATAAATATATATTAGTTTGATTTGGTATTTTAAACCAGCACTTCACAATTACTTCCCATATTTATTTTTTCCTAACAAAGGACGGGAGACAACTCAAAGACACAAAATCCGACTAATAGATATATAAACATATTTTTAATTAATAACAATATATTCATTCGATATATGATATATTGACATTAATTATTTTATTATAATGTACCTAAACATACTTTGGTGACATTGAACGGTGAATAAATGCTTTTGATACATTTAAAAAACTAATATTTTGTACTTATTTCATGTAGATTTCAAAGATATGTAAATTAAACAGTTTTAACCATTTTAATCCTGACTATCATCTTGATCGTTTGCTAAAAAATTGTTTTTTAACCATCTGATCTGTATCTGATGTGCATAAATCTGCCTCAAAATAATATGAGCGAAAAGATTAATCTGAGACTGCTAAATTCTGACATAAGTGAACGAGAAATAGAATGTCTTCTAACTCAGTTTTAAAGAACAGAGATATGATTTAATTAAGTTGATAGTAACCGAAAAATCGTTTCTTATTGCATATGTAAAGCTAAGTGTAGGGATGGGGAGGGGGTAGGAGGGTAGTTATCTATGGTCATCGGGTGACTGCCTGTTGTGTGATGCGAAAATTGACCCGAGCTTAAACACGACAATACGACGCCTTCGTTCTGTTACTCTAAGAAATATAACAATATAACTTCCTTCCTCCACAACCTAGTACAATATTATCTTTAAGAAATCAGTTTAGAAAATTTCTTATGGCTATGGTGTGTAATGTGGCGTAATTATCGAACATACATTTCTTTGAAGCTTTTTTGGTAGAGCTAAATAAATAAAACAGTACATCCACGCTTAAAAATTATATTGGCCAATGATACATTTGAGTTTAAAAAAATGCATTGATACAATAAAAACCAAACAAAATTCATCTAGTGAAGACTAGATCAAACATTTGTATTACACCCATATTGTGTTTGCTGTTACGTTATTTGGTGAAACACACACTTTACACTACTGTCAGGTGTACAGAAACATTACAGTAATTACACTGATTACTGTAGTTATCTGTATCTACCGACTTGTGTTGTAGAAACCTTTGTGAGTTGACATACTTGAAACTTTTAAAATCTACTCAGATGTTAAAAAATGTGTTTCTACTGGGCACTTTATTAAAAATGTATGTTCAATCAAAACGTGGAATGTTTTCACTTTTCTGTTGATATACAATTTAATATAATAAATCGGTTTAGAATATCCGCCTTAATAAGAAAAACGATATGAAGCACATTTAACTAAATAGAATATGGTAATTACACACTAATTATTTTCACAACACAATATTTTTCTCTCAAAAGACATTCCTTTCACCACTTTCTAAACAAAAGAATACTTATGTAATTGGTTATTTTATTGATTACGAGTTCCTCATTTTAATATGCTAAGACACAATACACTTTAAAGTTTCCCGTGTTTAATTTCATAATAAAAAGGGGATACAACCTGATGCTTAATTCAACTCAATTACAAGTTCACGATTTAAATAAACCCCCCCCTGACCAAGTCCCAGGCCTTGGCATTATATTATACTAGCGTACCCGTCCCCCGCGCGTTGCCGCGGGGATAGAATAAAGTCTGACGAAATATATTAGAAGGATATCACCAATGCATTACCAATCATATGTTCTTACACGCGTCACCTTGTTTTCTAAAACTGTGTTATTTAAATGTTAACAATGCCTGCGCTTGGATAATAATTATCGGGACACGGGTTTTCCTACACTACCGCGTGAAAACCTTGAGTGTATATTAATCACTCACCGAAATAATTAGGTAGAACACACTTCGGTGACCACCCATATGTCAGGGACGTAGAGGGGCGCTCTCAGGAGCCCCCCCCCCCCCCCACCCCCCGATTACACTACCGCAGAGGCGCAGCGTAAGGCCCCTGGCTCCTTAAAACTAACAGGCGCCATCGTGCTCATAGGATAACCCAGCGTGCCAAATAGCATCCTGTAAACAATGATGCAGATTTCGTCATTCGCTAAAGTGACACAAATGAACAGGATTTTTTTCTTTAACACATACAAAAATTATTTGACGTGTTTTCAACATCAGTTTGTCTGATGCAATATGCTAGCGTTACTAATGGTCTATTATTAGATGCTCGGTCTCAATTTCGGCCTGGATCGTCTAATAATAGATGCTTATTGCATCATTCGCAAAGTGACGAAACTCTACAGTAGGTTCCTCATATTCAAACCGTTATTTTTTCATCTTTCGCAAGGTGACGAAACTGTACAGGGTTTCCTCGCGTTACAAAGTTATTTTTAGAAGCCTGTTGTAGTTTTACCGCTGAATATAGTAGTACCCCTTACTCGCTATGCAGGACGCTCGATTAACGGATGTCAAGTGCCAACTTAGTCGCTCTAAAACTCGGCGCCAAACCGTGTATTGACGAAAGTTGTACCCTATATGGAGCCGCCCGTAAGAAACTTTAGTTTTTTTTTTCGCAGAAATATTCTCGGGAGTATTCTCATCTAGATCTTCTACTCCCTAAAGTTTCAAGGCACTCGGATGAACCGCATCCGAGTTTTATTTTTTATATACCGTGTATAGAGAAAAAAAATCGCTCACCCCCCCCCCCCGGTGGTGCGCCGCCCTTGCAATATAAAACAATATTTTTTGCAGAACCCTACCATTGAATGATCTAATTATCTCCCCAAAGTTTCATGGTACACGGATGAACGGTGTGAAAACGAAATTTTATAAACCGTATACAGAGAAAAATCGCAGCCGCCCGTGGCGCCGCCCTTGCGAAATTAATAAAGGTTTTTTTTACAGAACCCTTCCCTGAATTGTTCTAATCAACTCCCCCAAAGTCTCATGGCTATCGGATAACGGTGTCACACCAAAATCGACTTATTTTTATAAACCGTATATAGAGAAAAATCGCACCCTCCCGTGGCGCCGTCCTTGCGAAATTAAAAATGATTGTTTACATAACCCTTCCCTAGAGTTTTATAATGAACTCCCCAAAGTCTCATGCCTATCGGATAAACGGTGTCACTGCAATTCACTTCTATTATTTTTATATACCGTAAAAAGAGAAAAATTGGACCCTCCCCTGGCGCCGCCCTTGCGAAATTAAAAATTATTTTTTTACAGAACCCTTCCCTGAATTGTTCTAATCATCTCCCTCAAAGTCTCATGGCTATCGGATAACGGTGTCACACCAAAATCGACTCTTATTTTTATATACCGTATATAGAGAAAAATCGCACCCTGCCGTGGCGCCGCCCTTGCAAAATTAAAAATGATTTTTACAGAACCCTTTCCTAGAGTTTTATAATGAACTCCCCAAAGTTTCATGGCGATCGTGTGAACAGTGTCACCTCAATTCACTTTTATTATTTTTATATACCGCATAAAGAGAAAAAACAAATCGCGCCCTGCCGGGGCGCCACCCCTGCAAATTTGAAAATGTTTTTAGCGCAGAAATCTCCCCAGTTATATTCTCTACATGTTCCCAAAGTTTCATGGCGATCGTGTGAACGGTGTAACCGCAATTCACTATTATTTTTTTATATACGTATTAGAGAGAAAAATCGCACCCTCCTGTGGCGCCGCCCTTGCGAAATTAAATATGATTTTTTTTTTTACAGAACCCTTCCTCAGAGTTTCCTAATCAACACCCCCAAAGTTTCATGCCTATCGGATGAACGGTGTCACTGCAATTCACTTTTATTATTTTTATATACCGTATATAGAGAAAAATCGCACCCTCCCGTGGCGCCGCCCTTGCGAAATTAAAAAATTATTTTTTTTACATAACCCTTTCCTAGAGGGTTATAACGAACTCCCCAAAATTTCATGCCTATCGGATGAACAGTGTGAAATCAAAATAGACTTTTATTTGTATATACCGTAATTAGAGAAAAAACAAATCGCGCCCTGCCGGGGCGCCACCCCTGGGAATTTGAAAAATTTTTTCCGCAGAAACCTCCCCAGGAATATTCTCAACAACTTCCCAAAGTTTCACGGCGATGTGATGAGAGGTGTAGTAATGCATAAAGGACAGACAAACAAACACACACACATACATTGCTTTTTATATATATAGATTCTGTAACATCTGTTACTAGCAACTGATCTAAAATATACAGTCTGTCATACTGTTTGCGAATAGTTTCATGAGTAATGTTAGATTATTAGTCCAATTTCTGCTCACTTATTTTCATACATGTTTCAGTATGTAGTCAATTCGAATCGCGATATAATCTTACAATGACGTGCAATATTTGAAATACGCAGTCATTTTAACATAGTATTTATAGTTTCTTCCAGGCATCTCTTCGGGGGGGGGGGGAATTTTTACCGCCCCCCCCCCCCCGAACGAATTGAAATTGATATAATTTATATAGAAAATGTATACTTTTAATAGTGTCCGCCCCCCCCCCCCCCCCGAAGAAAGTCTACCGCCCCCCCCCCGGAAATTTCAAGTGCCCCACCCCACCCCACCCCCCCCCCCCCCCCCGGAGAAAAAAGTCTGGAAGAAACACTGATAGTATTACCTATAAAATAAAATTCACCTTACTCGATACATACGAATAGTATAACATGTGCCCTAGGGTTTACATAATTTAAACAGAAACATTATTCTAAAATTATAACATATTATAATATATAACTAACAATTTTATGTATATCTCGATACAACTTCAAAATCGTAAAAATAATATTTAGTAAACTTATTTTAAAAAAAAAATATTTTGTTTCTAATTGTTTATTTTGCTTAATTTAAAGATTAATGTTTTATTGTCCCCCTAGTAATATTTAGAACAAAAGAATGGCCAGTAATTGTTAACTGCTGGTCGCTTCTCCATCTGTTGACACTGCTCTCCATGTAATGTAGGATAGTCAAAAACACAGCAACATGTGTTTAAATTGTAACTTCGTTCATTATTTTGTTTGGTTTTAAAACTCGTACTAGACGATAATGCTATTGACCTAAAATACACATCAATAAGACAGAATAAAGTAGTTTAATCACAACACAAACTCACAAGCTTGCTAATAACATTAGGAAACATAATTGTTCGCTACATAGCACCAGAAAAAAATATTTTCCGGAATAACCAACAACCAAGTATTAGATTTTACTAGTCAATCGATCCGACTTAATCGAACGTTTAAAAAAAAAGGTAAATATATGTTTAATGTTTCTACATTTTACATTATTATTGTTTTTATAACATATATGATATACACCCAAACGTTTTCATTAATTGTTCAATAAGTGTTAAAATAAAATATTGTTACGCTTAATTATTTTTTTATCAATTGTTTGTCTACGTATTAGAATATATGTTTAGTTGTCTACTTTGTAATATGTGAGAACATAATTGTAAAATATTTGTTTAAACCCACATTTGAAAAACCATTTTACTTAACATGATTGTTAGAATCGATCTTCAGCTTTAAAACCACTGTTTGTTTTAACGATTTTGTTTCCCATATAGAAGAGTACTAGCCGTCCCGGCCAGGCCCTGCTCTGGCTTCTGTGAAAAACCTTTCTGTTAAAGACCATTACCTATGTGTTTAGTAATCATCATAAACCCGGCATTGCCCACCCAAACCACAACCAACCAAAACAACAAAACGCAAACATAACGCTAACACAATTACAAATACAAACGAAAACAAAAACCTAACAACAAACCCAACCACAACCACAAACACCAATACAAACACAAAGAAAAAACAAACAAAAAAGCAAACGAAAACAAAAACCTAACAACAAACCCAACCACAAACACCAATACCAACAAAAAAAAAAAACAACGAAAAAGCAAACGAAAACAAACCAAATCCAAACGCAAAACCAACAAAAAACACAAATACAAACCCAAACAAAAAAACAGAAACAAAAACGAAAAAAGAAAGAACAAAAACGAACCAAATCAAAACGCAACCACTAACGCAAACCCACCTAAACACAAAGAAAACACTAACGCGAACATAAACGCCCGGGGCGGAATCACCTGTTTTAGCTTAATGAACGACTATAGTACCCCAACTTATTCATAGTCTTTTGCACTCACTTAAACGAACGCGCCTGTTTCAATTTGATGAACAATTTTAATACTCCAAGCTTATCCGTAAAATACCTACAACATTTGCACTTGATCAATCCCCGCTAATTATGTAATTATTTTTTTCCCAACACCAAAACAAAGTAATTAAAAAGTAAATTATTTTCGACTAATGCAATGGTTTTATAAAGGGAAGTAATTTTGTTTTCCTAATTTATCAAAGGGAAGTAAGTGCTATAGGACTAAATAAAGACATAATTAGAATTTTTGTAAAAGATGATATGTTTTTAAAACTTGTGTTTAATAAACATGCCGACAATTATTACTATAATTTGAAAAATGAAAATTATTTCCCAACACTTTCAATAGTAATTTTTTAGCTCATAAATTTAGACAAATACGCACGATAATTTTCTAACACTTAAATTCATACAATTCCAAGGACAAACATGCATTACATACAGAACTGAGCTTTATATATTAGATTTACACATAGTCATATCGTACTAATGGTACAAGATGGGGAACAATGCAATAGTGTTCACCATATTTCATCGGTTGTCTTTTGTTTAGCAATGACACATAGATTTTGAATATGAAACAGACACATATTGCCTTTTAAAAATTATTCTTGAAAACAATGTATGTTTAAATAAGTGTATTTCGACACAGAGACGGCATGTTAGTATTATTTGAGGTTGTTTCTTTTCCTAATTTAGTTACCTAGCTTGCTATAAATATTAAATAGGTAATTATTTACCTTGGAAATTTTCAATACAGGAGAAAATGTTATTGGCTAAAAAGTATCTGCATTGTTAAGATACAATTTAAAGAAAATATGGACTAGATTGTATGTAATGATATAAGCACTTAAAAAAACAACTAACATATAACATTATAAGCAATCATGAAAAATATGTATGCATTACGTTACGAGTGTGGCAGATGTAGCTTAATATAAAGTTACGTTAGTTCAATATTTCGATTTCGCTTTTTCAATTGTTTTTAAATGTATTACATTAAGTAATTAAATTGTTTTTATTTTAGTTAGATTGTATTTAACACTAAGCATTATACTAGTGTATAACGAAAACAGATGTGACAGAGCCAGAAGTTTTTGGGTGACTTCTCAAGAAAAAAATCAGGTGATTATGTAACTACTAAGGGTTATCATTGCAAAAATAAAAGGTGCACTGTTTACTTATATATATATATTGAAGTTGCCCCGTGTGAATTGTGGTGTTTTAACATTAGGTAGAACATACACTATTGTTCTTTCTCTCAACGTAAACATTTGAGACATATAATAAAGCTGTTTTCCAAGGGAATTTTCCACGCGGAAAAAAATAGAAGGTCGTGGTGTATTATTATATTTGACGAGAAAAATATAACCCTATAATACAATGTAACATTAGCCAAAATTTAATATTTTCTTTCAATATATGTTAACATCGAACTGTGAGAGGGTTAAGCATTTGCTTAATATAAAATGTGTTCGAGTTAACAGACAAAATGTGACGAAGTAGTCGAGAGCTTGATTTCTTTAGTCAAACATTAAAGTGTGGTATGGTTGTATGGCTTCTGTTTACACTACACCCAAACATAACACCAGCCGTGCCAGAGGTTATTTGTAAAACGTTTCTACAAAGACACATACACATTTTAGTTACAATTCCATGTTGAAAACAAACATATCAGAACTGCAGGACCACAGACCACTGGTCAAACCAATGCAACCAACGACACGTAAACACACTTCAACAGACAACCTGAGACTCAGTACGATAAGAATATGTAAGCTGTAAGAAATTAGTTTTTCGTTCGTTTAAAAAAATTGTGTTATCTTAACTTGTTGTTGTAGTTCTAATGTTTTTTTTTACCTTGTTTTAATTTATTGTAACACTCTATTGTTATTGCGACAACTAGATGTTATTGTGAGTTTTTTTCTTTCTTCAAAGCGTTACAAAGAGTTGGTTGATCACTTCCCCCATATGTTGTCACAGCTCTCCCTATGATACAGCCATGTGGATAACAACAAGGGTCTTCTAGTGAACTTCAACTTTGTTAATTACGGTTTCTTGTTTCTAGAGTCTGCTGAGTTAGACACTAGGTTACTTGTCTCATTGAAATCAATTGGTTCACAATATAGAGCTAGAAGATTAAACCCAGACTAAGACACGCACAATCTTTTCATTACAGTTAATAGTAATACCATATCATTTATGTTTTGTTTTTCTTAAAATAAACTTGTAACAATGATTACACTGGGTTTGAAGCGTTTTTTTTTAATAAAAATAATGTTTTTTTTTCAAATTATAAAGACAAAAAAAAAAAATAAGTAGGCCTAAGCAACTAAACAAAGTCAAGCATTGTGTTGTAAAAAGTCATATATTTACCTAAACAAAATGCGTGGAGTATTGATTCGTTCCCATTGAACTAACTGTGTTTTCTAATCTTACTCATTTTTAACAAAACACACTCTTGAGATCACACTTTTATCAAACGAAAGTTTATTGTCGATGTATAGTGAAAATGATGGATCACATATAGATAGTTTGTGCCCTCTGTGTTAGGGTGTAGGCCTATATATGTTTACACTTGTACATCTGTGTTAGGGTGTCATAATATGTATGCATATGTACGGCTATGTTAGGGTGACATACGGGTATATGAGTTCGGCCTGAATAACATGCTAGTGTGTGTGTTAAGGTGTAATATGTTTACACACGTATGGCTGTGTTACGGTGTAATATGTTTACATATTTAAAACCTAACTAACAATGATTTTGAAAGTTGAATAGAAGACTTTACATTGAGACATGTTCACACTGACATAGCCAACAAAAAGAAGACTTTACATTGTGAAATAGTCATTATGTTGCCGTTTCCAATTAATGGAATCATCACTGAAGTTGACTTTAACTTTGGCGACTAAACCAAATTTAAATATATATTTCTAAAAATTTGGGGATACGCAATTTCTGCCTTGGTTGTGGTCATGGTTGAGGTGTATCCTCCTCCCCTAAAATTATAACACACCTCATTTTACCAAAGTCTCCCCTCAACATTACAATAAACAACCGTTACGTTTTTTTGTTTTAATATTTCTTCGTCTTAAATCTTAGTTAAGCTCGATTTTCTTTACAATGCAGAAAAAAAAAATTAAAACACATTTTCTAGTTTTTACTGCAAGAACGTGTTTTTTTTTTCTCCATCGTCACCAAACCTTCCTCTCCTACCCCCTCCCCTCTACTGATATGGCGTCATGTTTAGACAATCTCTTATATATCTGGTACAGCTCAACACATTATGGGTTCTACCTTTAATAGCGAAGCAAAACAATACACATGACCAAAAAAAACGGATAGCAATGTACATTATTATTGGTAATTTGAAGAAAGTTTTCTATTCTAAATATGTATTTCTTTTAAGAGAAAAGGTATATTACACAAAAATGGTCTTTTACCGACGTACCGATGATTTATCGATATCCTCGCTTGTCTTTCAAATGAGTTAAAAACAATGCTAATGCGTTTATTTTTACAATTACGATGGAATTTTTAACAAAGAACAAATGCATATCCATGTTTTATTGTATATTATGTGCAACACTTTATTATCAAATATATGTCTAATTTACACATAAATTGATATGTCTGTTTGATTTATTTATTTGTGTTTACAATTCTTTAACCAAAAAGGTCTATTTAGTAGGTAATTACTTCCCTTGCACAATAAACAAACAAGAAAAAAAATATTGGTATATACTTATCAGCATCGGAAAAATGAAACAAACAAATAAAAAAATATGAGCGACATTGTATAGAATCATGTGGATACGTTTAACATAAACTAATATTGAAATTATTAGTAATTGAAATTAGTGGTCGTAGTAGTCGAGTGATTGCTTGCACCGATTCTCTTCTCGACATTTTGTACTATCAGCTATAGGGCTGGTAAGTAGGTCACCAACCAGTTGTATGGCTCATGCAGATTTTATTGAGCTTAGAACTGATTGGTGACCTACTTACCAGCCTTATTGGGTATGTACGGAGTCAGGTAACCCATCTGACCTTAGTTCATTTTTTAAGGAAAAAAAACGTCCATCCGATGTAAATCATCAGTTACTTTGAACGCCAAATAACTGTAGTAAAATAGATCGCAACTAATTACGTATATAACAACTTATTATAACATATATCAAATTAACAACACATTGCTACCATTGTAACGACAACATCAAACAAAAATTAAACAGTATTATGTACACGTGTTTTTATTTAGTTTAAATAATGAATAATTGTGATGACGCAAGGTTGCGTCGGAGTGGTCAGGTAGATAGCAGAAACAGGCTATAGCGAGTTGGTCAGGGAGAGACCTATAAAAATACGGGAACTGACCGCCCACGTGGGACGGCCAGCTGACCATTGAGGCGTGGGTCAGTAAAGAGATTAGCGGCAGTTGATAGGTAGCTAGTAGAGAAGGTGTTAGGAAGCGGTCAGAGACGGTCGGGATGTGTAGGGCTAGATAAAGAGAGAGAGAGAGATGTGCGAACGTGGCCCATTATAGATTTAGATAATGGAACTTGCGTTATTGGATTCATTCGTTCCGCCTCATAAAAAAACCCACCCTCACAACTGGTGCATTAGAAGAACTTCAAACAAGATCCATTCGTACCCTCACATTAATATTTTATTTTTTTAAAAGTACTGGTATATTTTGAGAAAACAAAATTTTAATTCGCATTTAAAAAATGTAATGTGTATATACGCATATATTAATTATCCTCCCCCTTGAACATTGTTACTGCTCTAGTTGTGTTTGCTATTGTATAAGGTTGGCAAAGAAAATAACGTTCCCGTTATCTGCCCTGAAATTTTACGGTACAGTAAACTGTAATTACTTGTTTAATACTTATTTGTATTGTTTTAAAATAAACTCATGTCTGAACTAATGTGTATGTAAAATACATATTTAAAATCCCAAAATTAAACACTTGGTGGGTTACCAGTATTAATGTATTTCCTCAAAATAAAATTTACCATTTTAACAACATATGCATTTTTTATAACAGATAAGTCTTTGTTTATGCTAAAAATAGTCTTTATGCATTGACCAAAAGTTGTTTATCCCATATTCTGCTTAGTCCCACATATGGGACGCTTGTAAAAAAATTGCTAAAATTTGTTAAAAACTAGTTAAAACACAAATTATGTTTTATTGTATTTGAAAATTGTTAGACTATTGAATTTGCGTGTGTTTTGTGAATTTTTTTTTTAATTTAGAAAAATGTTAAAGCGCTGGCTTTGCACGACTTGTCAAAATGGCGGAAAAAAAGAAAACAAGCACACAGAAAAGTACATATTTTCTAAAATATTAACATTTTAAGTGGAAAATACATTTGAATCTTGTAGAAAACCATATTTCTTTCTGATAAAAATTTAAGATTAACATTTAAAAAAAAACTAATTCGTTATAACAAGTGTGCAACAAGCGTCCCATAAGTAGTACGCTAGCAACTAATGGCCCCATGTAGATTGTATAAAAAAATTGATTTACTTTATGAAGTGGGTTGGTATTGAACTTACTGTGGCTACGAAGATTAATTTTTGATAGTATGTATCTATTGATGAGTGCTGCCCTAGCAAATATGGTTGTATTGAAGTATTGACATTTTTGTATTTGTCCAGTTTCTGTGTAATTTTTTTTTTCATCAGTCTCATCAAATTTTCCTTGTCTTCAGTTGTCGGGGTGTTCGTAAAAGTAGTACCGTGTATTTTCAGTTTGTCTACTGCAGTCATTGGAGTATCTTATTTCTTTTTACCCATGCCTACATTTAAAAAAAAAAAAATTCTGCGTTATTTTTCCCTCCACTGCCTTTGCCAAAATCCAAGAAAGTCTCTATTACTGTCTTGATTTCTTTTTCTGTCTGTAGTAGGAAATTGGTGTCGTCAGCGTATGCGATTATTAACTTGACTGTCGTGTTTGTTAAAGACAATCCTTTTATCCGGCTCTCCTCTCTAAGACTCTATAACATGGGCTTTATGCTAAGGATATATAATAGTGGGGATAGCGGTCATCCTTGTCTAACTGACTTTTTATTTGTACAGCTTTGGTGGCTGCATTGTTGATCAAAAGTTGGCTGTGAGCTTCTGTGTAAATGATGTTGATCCATATTTTAAAATAGGGTCCTAGATTGTATGCATTAACCATGTGTGATCTACTCTATCAAAGGCTTTTTGTTGGTCTATGATAAGGATTGCCAGTTGCGTGTTCTTCTGTGAGGCGTAAAATACTATGTCTCTTATAAGATGTGTGTGATTTTCTATGTTCTTGCCTGGTATACTGTATTGTTAATCTCTAAAATTATCGTGTTTATGAAAGGTTCTATTTTCCTTACTAGTGCTTTGGTCAAGATTGTGTAGTTACTGGTCAGTAAGGATATGTACCTGTAGTTCTGGACTTTTGTTCTGTCTGTGTCAGGTTTGGAGATTGAAGTGATGTATGCTCTTTTAAAATATGTTGCGCTGAAGCCTCTATCTTTTAGGACCGCGTGTTGTATCGGGGTAATATCGCTTTTAAAAGTTTGATTAAAAAAATATCATTAAGAGCTGTTATTGTTGCAACAAGATCGCATATAATTAAACTAGATTGCAATTGTTATATATGTGTAATACACATCGCTAAAGGGTGTCGTTTTTAAATACATAGATTGTTTAAATAAAATTTAAAGAATTATTGATATTATTTTTAAATAGTTTTTTTAAATACAAAATATCTACGTATAATTCAATTTAGTTTTATCTATGATATTTGAATTGTTCCGTTTCATTGAATGTACTTAGTTTAAAAAAAAAAGTTAGTTATTTCCCTTGGAAACC
Source organism: Physella acuta (assembly GCF_028476545.2). Classification (NCBI taxonomy): domain Eukaryota; kingdom Metazoa; phylum Mollusca; class Gastropoda; family Physidae; genus Physella; species Physella acuta. The sequence goes on from NW_026732301.1 coordinate 122,836, forward strand.
GTCTAAATAATATTGAAAATTATTTTACATACTTATCTGCCTTGGTAATCTAAAAAAAATAAATAAAACAAAAAAAAACATATACCAATAAATATGTACAATGCAGTGCGATTAATCGTATACACAAATTTAAAATTAAATAAAATAGAAAATATGTAATCATGTAAGATACGTATGTGCTACGCTAGAAGCGGGTCAGATGTAGCTAAATATAAAGTTGTGTGTGAGTTCAATATGGCAGACATTATGTTGCTTTAATCATTCATCAAGCTATTGAAGCTTTAATTTATATTAGATACCATAATGGTTGGAGTAGTCGAGTGACCGTATGCACCATTTCACCTCTCGGCCTTTTGACTAAAATCAAAATGAAATGTGTGTTATTGGTTTCGTACGGAGGTCTTACCTATGGCCCCAGTTTTTCTAACCTTAGGCAGGTACCCGTCTGAGCTGGGTGGACTAATGAACGTCTTACAGATTCGACTCAGGGACCTGAACTTTCGGATAAGATTATGGGATATAAAGGTCTAAATGCATATCTATCATGTGTTACTTACGGAAATGTTAGGTGTATGGAAAGCAATCATTTGGTTTAACCTATCTTTTCTTCCTATTTCAAAGCTTCAGCAAAGATTTTATTTCACTCTCTGTACTAATATTTAATTACGAAACTTTTTTAGTCATACGTAGTGTTGGCCTACAGGAGCATTATCATGTGCAAATAGTTTAAACAGTAATTTTAGATGAACACTTGTGAATTATATTTTGAGTAGGCCTATATATCAGTTTTAATATTTAATGTAATGCCTTTTTTGTAATTAGTAGGGGTAGGAAATAATGATTTCTCGAGTTACGCGGTATTTCTAATGTTTGTCCTTTTAACCGTTTATTTAAAACTGATATTGGAATTGTTTTTGCTTACAAGTGTTTATTTCACTGAATCTTTCAAACGTATTTTTAAAGAAGAAAAAAACATGCTTGATAGTAAATGCACTGCACGGTAAACGTTAGGCCAAGTCTTGTGATTTGAAAACAACATTAAAAAAATAAAATAGAACAACACACACGACATAGAAAAGCCATGTATAAAGCGAAAAACAGACCCACAATACATAGTCAGCAAATAGCAACCAAGTTTCTTTAGACATCTATAAATAGAACACTGTACGCTTGACATAGGCGGCTAACCAAAAAACAAATGTTTAAACTGTTTTATGTTCTATCCATTAAGCTAGTCACAAACACATTAACATGTTTTATACAAAAAACAAATGTCATTGGTAACATTTAAATACTATTTCTGTGCTGTGATTTCATTGCATAGAGTTTGTCGATGGTAGATTTTAAGATAATTCTTTATAAAACAATATGCTAAAAATGACTGACACTAGATTAACTTTGAAAATGCCTTTTTTGTTTTTAGTTTTAAGGCTACATGTCTTTTTATTTACATGAAGCTATAACCCTGTTTTTCACTTTCGTAAGGCAAACATTGATTGGCTGTTCAGAAACACAGTGATCGATATTTATTTGTTTACAAAGTTTTGCAGATAAAGTTTTTAAATATAAATGTGATTTTATACCTCATGCCCTATTTCTGCCAGTTTGTTTTTGAATTTTGTTTTTAAAATGTTTGCTAGCCTATCGAATAAAGAGTGTTTATGTCGCCGATTGAAAGTGCAAACCTAATTGCGTTTAGTTTTGTTTTTTTATTTTGTTTAATTACCAAAAACACTAATACATCCACAATTTTAAAATTCCATGAACAATGCTTAATCTTGCGTATTGTACTCCGTAATAAATTAATCCATTACCCTAACCTAATGAACATATCAATGTGTACAGCTTTGTTGATGCAGATAGTTGCAAGTTTGATATGTTGTGTTGGCTGCGTTTATATCGTCTCCTGTAATGTAATTAACAACGGTTTAATTAAATACACAACTAAACATTACAATACAAATGGACAATTGCGTCCGATTTGACTCAAAGTATGTGTAGATCAGAACACTGACACAGGTAGGCTATACGGAATAAATCATCAGTTATTCAGGTGTTAAACGGTATTTTGATTTGGTTACATAGGATTATGTTTTATTATAAATAACTAGATTGTACATTAAAAATGCAGTGAATGTAATAAAGCCTTCAGTTAAAGCATTCACAACAAACAAAACACACGCACACACACACACACACACACACTTGCACACGAACTTTCCCACTTATTTTCCCACGTACTTTCCCACTCAGATATAAAGTAATTACTACATGGATGTTTGAAATGTATGTATATAAGTGAGCTATCAGGAGTGTTTTGTGATTGTATGTTATACGTATACATGTGTACCTGAGATGGGTTTTAAACGATAAAATACAAATGGACAATTGGGTCCAATATGACTCAACATATGCGTACTTCAGAACACTGACAGAGGTATACGGAATAAATCATAAGTTACTGCAGGTGTTAAAGGATGTTTGATTTTGTTACATAGGATTGTGTTTTATTATAAATAGCTAGATTGTGCATGAAAAATAGACGATATTAGCCCACATGTCACAAATTGTAGCCTACATGCCACCAACTGTAGCCCACATGTCACAAATTGTAGCCCACAGGCCACCAACTGTAGCCCACATGTAACCCATATGTCACCCAATAACGTATTTGCACTATCGCCTCCATGAACAAACCACATCTTTACCCTCACTCTACCCGTACCCAACTCCTGCATGTGAGATGAATAGTTAAAGTAGAAGTAAGTAGAAGTATCAAAAGCCCTAACCTAACTCATGTATTCGATACGTACGGTTAATATAGTAGAATATCATATTATGGCAAACGCCTTAATTTCTATACAAAAGATGTGCAACCAATCGAGAGATTGTGATCGGAGTACTAAGTGACACAGGTAGTGTAATAAACGTGTTGATGCATAAACACAAGTTATTTATTAATAATGTTGAAACAATTGATTTACATATAAAATAGCAGTGCTGCATTCAAGTGAAATTGACAGAGTCACTTTATTAACTTTGTATTTTAATAACGTAGGGTAATTTGGAAAAAAAAAACCTGATTGTTTAAGTACACATTATTGTAATATTTTTCCCACCTCGTGCACTTTAGATACACAGACTAAATCTGTTTTGTTTTTACCCTGCATGATTTTTAAAACATTAAAAACATTAGTTTAGTAGAAAGCAAGTTATAATTTATGTATTTCAAAATACATTTTCAGTATGATTAGGTAAAGCAATGTTTGCTTTGCTTACTTTTATTTAGTCCTGCTAGAAATTCTCAGCGATTAGACCAAAAAAAAAAAATATACACATGGCAAGTTTGCATTATAGTATCAAAAGTAATTACATTAGTCTGAAAAGCTAAGTAGTATTTTATTTCCAGGGTCATAGCCTGCCGACAAGAGCTTTTCAAGCAGCTATATCCAGACTAGTCTCTCCAACTGTCCCCATGTGTATCCAGACTAGTCTCTCCAACTGTCCACAGGTGTATCCAGACTAGTCTCTCCCACTGTCCCCAGGTGTATCCAGACTAGTCTCTCCAACTTTCCCCAGGTGTATCCAGGCTAATCTCTACAACTGTCCCTAGGTGTATCCAGGCTAGTCTCTCCAACCCCCACCAAGTGTATCCAGGCTGGTCTCTCCAACTGTCTCCATGTGTATCCAGGCTAGTCTCTCAAAATGTCACCAGGTGTATCCAGACTAGTCTCTCCAACTGTCCCGAGGTGTATCCAGGCTAGTCTCTCCAACTGTCCGCAGGTGTAACCAGGCTAGTCTCTCCAACTGTCCCCATGTGTATCCAGGCTAGTCTCTCCAACTGTCCCCATGTGTATCCAGGCTAGTCTCTCTATCTGTCCCCAGGTGTATCCAGGCTAGTCTCTACAACTGTCCCTAGGTGTATCCAGGCTAGTCTCTCCAACCCCCACCAAGTGTATCCAGGCTAGTCTCTCCAACTGTCCCCAGGTGTATCCAGGCTAGTCTCTCCAACTGTCCACAGGTGTATCCAGACTAGTCTCTCCACTTGTCCCCAAGTGTATCCAGGCTAGTCTCTCCAACTGTCACCAGGTGTATCCAGGCTAGTCTCTCCAACTGTCCCCAGGTGTATCCAGGCTAGTCTCTCCAACTGTCCCCATGTGTATCCAGGCTAGTCTCTCCAACTGTCACCAGGTGTATCCAGGCTAGTCTCTCCAACTGTTCCCAGGTGTATCCAGACAAGTCTCTCCACTTGTCCCCAAGTGTATCCAGGCTAGTCTCTCCAACTGTCCCCAGGTGTATCCAGGCTAGTCTCTCCAACTGTCCCCAGGTGTATCCAGACTAGTCTCTCCACTTGTCCCCAAGTGTATCCAGGCGTCTCTCCAAATGTCCCCAGGTGTATCCAGGCTAGTCTCTCTAACTGTCCCCATCTGTATCCAGGCTAGTCTCTCCAACTGTCCCCATGTGTATCCAGGCTAGTCTCTCTAACTGTCCCCATCTGTATCCAGGCCAGTCTCTCCAACTGTCACCAGGTGTATCCAGGCTAGTCTCTCCAACTGTCCCCATGTGTATCCAGGCTAGTCTCTCCAACTGTCCACAGGTGTATCCATGCTAGTCTCTCCAACTGTCCCCAGGTGTATCCAGGCTAGTCTCTCCAACTGTCCCGAGGTGTATCCAGGCTAGTCTCTCCAACTGTCCCCTGGTGTATCCAGGCTAGTCTCTTCAACTGCCCCTAGGTGTATTCAGGCTAGTTTCTTCATCTATCCGCATGTGTATCCAGGCTAGTCTCTCCAACTATCCACAGGTGTATCCAGGCTAGTCTCTCCAACTGTCCCCAGGTGTATCCAGGCTAGTCTCTCCAACTGTCTCCATGTGTATCCATGCTAGTCTCTCCAACTGTCTCCATGTGTATCCAACCTTCTTGATTTCTTCTCCCAGTTCACGTTGCTCCAGATCTTCTTTGGCCGGCCCCTTATCTTTTTCCCCCTGTAGATTCCAGTGCCGTATGCTGGATAAAAGTGTGGCCAACCCATTTCTATTCTCTCTGTATGAACTCTTCAGCTGGCAGCTGGTTAGTGTGTTGTCATGGTTCATCATTTGTGATAGTGTTGGTCAGCGTACTGTCACACAACAGACCAGATATTAGTTTAGATCCTCCCCTCTCTGTACACACAGCTCTTCCTAAGTAAATAACAACAAGATGTCTTTCACTTAGCAATTACCTAATTGGGTCTTCTTAGTTAGTAAGAACTAGACGACCCGTCATCCGTTTGATAACTGTGGGTTTCGGGGGTCGTCCATCAAAAAACATCACGTCTGTCACTCAGAGGCGTAGCGACCCTTCCCTGCGCCCGGGGACAAACTTTTCGATTTGAACCCCCCCCCCCCCTCAAGATTTCGATTAACACACCCCCCCTCAAGATTTCGATTTGCACCCCCCCCCCCCCCTCAAACTTTCGATTTGCACTCCCCTCACCTTTCAATTTATTTTTCCAACCCATTTTAGCGCCCCCTAAGGTCGGCGCCCGGGGACATATGCCTCCCCCCCCCTTCGCTACGCTACTGCAGTGTCACTTATCGTCACATAAAAACAAACCCCACATTCAAAAATATGTTTTTTATCTTTTAAAAACACCGAAAACACCGATTTCGGATTATCCCTTCATATACTGACGTCACAGGTGACCTACTCAACTCTACTTCACCTGCCCAGTGTCCCGCCAAGTTTCAGACATGTTTTTATCGTTTAAAAAATGATTCCAGCCGAGCATGTCTCTGACCACACTATCTTTTCATATGCTTAGGACAAAGAAACAGATGAACTCTACTTCACCTGCCCTGTATCCTGCCAAGTTCAGATAGACAACTTTTACATTCACATCTAAAAAAAAAATTGAAAAAAAAAATCATTGACATGTTGGTCTAGAACCTGTGCCACCCGCATGAGAGCCGACTACACTACCAACTTAGCTATTTACTCGTGACGTCACAAGTGAATTTTTATTCTATACTTTGAGTCTCCTTATGCAACTTGATTTACGCGCATAGATCTAGAAGTAAGTCTAGTAGCAGTGACTTTCAAATTAAATTTTATCTTAAATTAGCCAAACAAAGATTTATATAAAATAAAGAAGGTCTGACATTATCTAGATCTAGATAGAATTATCTAGATCTAGATTCTACGACTCGCTTGCTTAAGTCTTAAGTTTAGTTTTTACAAGCTTTTATTTAACTTGCTTCCTCTGTCGTCAGTCTAGACCGAAACGCAGGAGTGAAAATTCGGACGCTTCTACTTGACCGATACGATTCACATTTGACACGTGTGTCAAGACATGAAGACAATGCAATCTGAAATTAAATTTGACTTAATAGGATGCCTAATTACTTTTTTATGAATTAATTAAAAAAAAAAAATATAAAAATATATAAAAAAAGTTAAAAAATAAAATTAAATTAAATAAAAACACAGCTAACACAAAAAACAACAACATTCATTTTCCTTTCAAAATTGTATAATGTAACTATTAATTTCGATTAACATGTCAGGCTAATAATTTGGCTCATGTTTGTTATATATTTTAGTTTGCATGGATAGTGATAAAACTAGAAGCGCTTTGTCTCCCTTATATTTGTGTTGGTAAGTAATGAAAAGTAATAGCAAAAAAAAATATCAATGTGTTCCCAATATAAATTGTATTTGAAGTAAGAACATACCATCATATGAGGACTTAGACAAGAGGTTGATACCGCCTTACGGCCTTTAGTGAAACATCAAGTTGATATTCTTCTATGGTTTCTGTTCAAAATTTACCCAAACATCCTACCGAATATTCAACATATTATTATATACTTATATAAGGGCAGCGTGAAAAAAATTACGACTGTGAAGCCAACTTATTCTTCGCACGCATATTTTGCATTTGCGTAGCGCGTTTAACAGTAGCCATGAAACGTTTTAGCTTTTTAGCTTTTGGCTGTAGCTACAATGATATAACTGTTTATTGTTTCGAATATAAGCGATACATATGCTTTAGATATACGTTGTCTGTATTTGATTGATTTGATTGGAGAGCCCCGATTTTAGATTTAAAATAATGAAACTCTATTCTTGATTTAATAATACATAATTAGTAATTGATTTCTTTTATTGGACTATTTTTACTTACTTACTTACTTAATCCTCATCACTCCCTGTGGAGTATAGGGCAACAACAAATCTCCGCCATTCCACCCTGTCCTGGGCGAGCCACTTTAGTTCATGCCAGGTTTTGCCAGTAGCCTGTACTTCTTCTTCCATCTCCCTCCTCCATGTTCCCAGTGGTCTTCCTCTACTTCTCTTTCCGGACGGGTTCCACTTCAGCGCCATGTTGGGGAGTCTTTTTTTGCTCATGCGTAGGACATGGCCCAGCCATCTCCATCTCCTCGTTCTAACTTCTGAGACAATGTCGTTTAATCCTGTCCTTCGCCATATTTCCTTGTTCGGGACTTTGTCGTCCCACTTTATCCTGAGGATGCGTTGGAGGGATCTTCTTTCAAAGCCTCTGAGTCGGCTGTCTACTTTCTTGTTTAGTTTCCATGACTCTGCAGCATAGAGGAGTACAGAACGTACATTAGACTTATAGATCCTTATTTTAGTTCTCTGCTGCAGTGAGGATGATTTCCAGATCTTAGCGAGTCTGTTGAAAGCTTGTGCTGCCATTGCTATTCTGGTGGCAATTTCTTTCTCCATGCTGCCATTTGCTGATATATAGCTGCCGAGGTACTTAAAGTCTTCGACCTCTTCTAGCTCTGCTCCATTCGCAAAGGTCTTGAGAGCACTTTTGGTTTTTATTTTCATTAGCTTGGTTTTTCCGGAGTTTATCTTTAGCCCAACGCTTTTGGCAATTTGCTCTATTCTTGTGGTTTTCGCTTGGATGTCTTTTTGGGCACGTGAAAGTAAAGCCAAGTCATCAGGAAAGTCACAGTCCTCTAGGTGGTTGGTAAGTTCCCAAACAATTCCTCTTGGCTTATCCTCAGTGGCTCTTCTCATAATCCAGTCTATTACCACCAAAAAGATGACAGGTGAGATGACACAGCCCTGTCTGACTCCTTGAACCATTCACTTTGCTGATTTTCGTGTCGCACACAGCATTGGTTATCATAGTACATGTCCTTAAGTATGTTTATGACTTTTCCTGGAAAGCCATATAGCTCTAGTTTCTTCCATAATGATGGATGGTGGATGCTATCAAATGCTTTCTCGAAATCTATGTAGTTGATGTAGAGAGACGAATTCCACTCCAGGGACTGTTCCACTATAGTGCGCAAGACAAATATTTGGTCGTTACATGACCTGATGGCCCTGAAGCCAGCTTGTTCTTCACGAAGGATCCCATCAATTCCTTTCCTCATTCTTTGTAATAGGACTCTGCAGAAGACTTTTCCTGGTACTGACAGAAGATTAATGCCTCTCCAGTTCTCACAAACATTAAGGTCGCCCTTTTTGGGTAATTTGATAATGATTCCCCGTTTCCAAGAAATTGGACTATTTTAGTCCTTACATATTTCATATTAATTCGTGTTCATATTTGTTACTTACAGTTTCTTATGTTTACTGGGTTAGACGTTAGGCTACTTGTCTCATTTAAATCAAATGTTTCATAACATAGAGCTTGAAGATTAAACAAACACTAAGTAACACATAATCAATTTTTATACCTATTAGTAGTTGGAAACTCTAATAAATATAAGAAAGTATGAATACATTTATTTTATTTTAATTGTAGATCATCGTAATCGTAGATCATACATATTTTGTTCTTATTAAAACGATTTTAGCAATGATTACATTGACTTTGGAGCATTAAAAATATTAATTAATTATGTTAATCAGCTAAACAAAGTTAAGCATTTTGATGTACTTTGTCATCTATCCACTGAAACAAAATGCGTGGATTATAGAATTGTTCGAAGTGAAGTAACTGTGTTTTTAATCTTACCCATTTTAAACAAAACACACTCTCGAGTTCACACTTTGATCAAACGAATGAAAGTTTATTGTCGATGTAGAGTGACATTGATGGATCCCTTACAGCTATGTTGCGCTCGATATGTTAGGGTGCATATATGTCAATTATACATATAGCTATTCTGTCCTCGTGTATTAAGGTGTATATTATATTTATCTACGTACGGCTGTGTTAGGGTGTCATTATATGTATGCATATAGACGGCTAGGTTATGGTGACATATGTGTAAATGTGTACGGCCTGCATTACATTTAAAATTGTGTTCTAAGGTGTAACATGTTAACATATGTATGGTAGTGTTACGGTGTAATATATTTACATATGTACAGCCTACCTAACAATGTTTTTGAACGTTGAATAGAAGACTTCAAGACATGCTCACACTGACAGAGACAGTTGACTAGAAGACTTTACATCGTGTAGTAGTCATTCTGTTGCCGTTTCTAATTAACTAGGCATGCTGCCCAGCTTCGCTTAGGCTTTCGAAAACATTGATAATTTGAATGCTAAATTAATTCGCCCATATAAGGCGTCGGTCAGTCGAGGTCAGTTTTGACCCCCTCATCGTAGACTTTTCGGCCAACCGGCCCCCGTGTTCTGTCGCACCAAGGCAAGATCCTGCCAAATTAGAAGCGCCTGCGGCGCCGGGAAGTGCCCTATCGGCACTGAGCTTTATAGATCTTCTAGATCTAGATCTAGAATCTCTAGATCTAGATGATCTAGAATATCTAGAATATCTAGATCTAGATGATCTAGAATATCTAGGTCTAGATCAATATCTAGATCTAGATTCTCTAGATCTAGAATCCAAATAGATAAAATAATTTTTTTTTAAGTTTAGGCCGTGAAAATCGTATTGTATACATTTCATAGCGTACATAGCTCTAAATCATATTTGAATGAAACAGTTCAATTCTGTTTATTCTAAACTCGGAAGATGGCGTCATTTTTTTTTTAATACTTTTATTTGCAATTAAAACAAGTACATCGACATCAGATTTTTTAACATAATTTTGAACACCAAATGAAAACGAAAGGTTTTGCAAATGTACATAATGAATATTTACATGATGTCATGTAGGCCTATTTGATTATAAAAAAAAAAATGCAAAGGATGACAGTAAAAGGGGTGAAGGTCAAATGAAAGTGTCAGAAGTCTGGGTGGGGAGAGGAAAGGAACTTTTTCAGAGAGGGTCAATGGGACAGTGAAGCATTTTCTATGTAAGGAAACAACTTAAGTTGACTAGTTGAAAGGGTTTTGTAGTGGTCGCATTGAGTTTTCAAAAGGTTGCAGTGTGAAAGATGAGGGGAAAGAGACAAGATTTAGAACTTTAAATAAGTGCTCTTTCTTTGGTGTAAACAATAAGCGACGTCATTTTTTAATGCGTTCTTGTCCCAAGTTTAAATGCTTTTCCGGTTGCATAAATAATACTGTTTCTCTACATTCAAATACGCCTTTATTTTTTTATTTTTCTTCTTTAAATAAAATTTTGGTTATACATTTAAAACATCTAACGTATTATTTTCAACAAAAGTCAGTATAAAAGTATCCATATATCACTGCCGATTCTGACGTGATGTCCGGCGAAATTATTTTGCGGACAGACAGAGAGAGAGAGAGAGAGAAGAGCGCACATGGCCTTTTATATATTAGGATGGAATCATCACTGAAGTTGACTTTAACATTGGCGATTAACCCAAAACTAAATATATTTCAAAAAAATTGGGGGTACACAATTCCTGCCTTGGCTGAGGTAATGGTTAAGGTGATTGATCCTCCCCTAAAAGTATATATCACCTCATTTTATCCAAACCCCTCCCTCAAAATTACTGTAAAAATGCGATAATTTTTTTTATATTGTTTCTACTTAAATGGGTTATACTTATAATAGCAAATCATAACAATTAACATCACCAAAAAAGGATGACATTATTATTGGTTATATTTAGAAAGTTTTCTGTTCTCAATATCTAATTTTTTTTAAAGATTAGGGATATGTCAAACGACGGACACATATTAGAGGACATTGATTGAAAGATATCCTCGGTTGTCTTTCAAATGAGTAAAAATTAATGCTGTTGTGTTTATGTTTGAAATTACAATTACATTTTAAACATAAAACAAAGGCAGATCTATTATTTTTGTATTTTTTTTTTTGAAACTCTTAATTATAAAAAAATACTTGAAATATTTTTAAAAAAATGAGTAAGTCACTTTGATTTATTTTTTTGTTTACAATTGAGTTGTCAAATGTTGTATTTAATAGGTATTTACTTCCCTTGTACAATTATCAAACAAGAAAAAAAATATTATGGGTAAATATCAGCATCGGAAAAATAAAACGAACAAATACATAATGAAAAAAAATATGGGCGACATTGTATCGAATCATATGGATACATTTAACATAAACTAATATATAAACTATGTAACAATGTAAGATACGTATGCGTTACTAAAAGAGATGGTCAAATGTAGCTCAATTTAAAGTTGTGCATGTGTTAAATATGGCAGGTATTATGTTGATACACTCATGAATCAAGTTATTGAAACTGTCATTTAAATTAGTGGTCGGAGTAGTCGAGTTACTTATTGCACCGATTCTCTTCTCGACATTTTGACTAAGATCAAAGTGTACTATCTGCTATGGGTTATGTACAGAGTCGGGTAACCCATCTGACCTGAGTGGACTAATTGCCCGATTCATTTTTTTAAGAAAAAGATAATAATTAAATCATTAGTTAATTTGAACACTAAATAGTATTAGTAAAATAGATCATAACTAATTACGTATATAATAACGTATTATAAAATATATCCAATTAACAACACATTGCTACCAATGTAACGACAACATCAAACACAAATTATACGATACTATGTACACGTGTTTTTATTGAGTTTAAAATATGAATTATATTTTCTTTTTTTTTTATAAGTACTGATATTAATTATACCCCATCCCTCTTGATCATTGTCACGTAGTTAGGTACATTGTTACTGCTCTAGTTGTGATTGCTATTGTATAAGGTTGGTAAAAGAAAATAACGTACGCGTCATCTGCCCTGAAATATTACGGTACAGTAAACTGTAATTACTTGTTTAATACTTATTTGTATTGTTTTAGGTAAACTCATGTCTGAGCTAAAGTGTATGTAACAGTATAATACACATTTAAAATCCCAAAATTAAACAGCTGGTGGGTTACCAGCATTGATGTATTTCTTCAAAAGGAAATTTAACATTTTAACAAGACATGCGTTTTTTAAAATAACAAATAGGTCTTTGGTTATGCCAAAAAATATAGTCTTGATGCTTTGACAATAAGTTGCTTATAGATACGGGTTATCCTGCTACAGGCGATTTGAACACATTGGCTTTGACTATAAGTAGTTTGTAGGTAACGATGTTATGGTTTTTTTTTTACTACATTGTCTTTGCTAAGATATGGTTTGTCCACACATGTGTTTTATACATATAGGAGATTTGAATAGGCCTAAACACGTTTTACTCGTATGCATGTATTCCACATATATTTAAATAATTTTTTTAAAAATATGTAATTGAAGAGTTACAATGTTTTTGCACTTTAATTAAACTATCCTTTTCCGGTTAGGTCCGATTCTTTTTTTTCTCAAAATAAAGCACATGAGCCAACACACACAAACACGAATAGATGCTTCATATCGTTATCTCCATAAATCTGTTAAAAATATAATAATACGAAAAACATTCATTTTACTCAAGTTGCATTGACAACACTCATACATATTCAAAATGTATAACCTAATTAGTTCATATTAGTTACGTTTAAAAACACCCGAAGTATTACGTATATCTAAATTCCCAAAGACAAACAAAATGGCTTTTTTAACACATTCTACAGTGAGTGACTCGTAATATTTGTGGTGACCCGTGGGCTACTGCTGGTGACCCGAGGGCTTTTGCTGGTGACCTGTGTGATCTACTGTGAGTGAATATTTCAATGTGATAACTGATCTAAGGTGTTTCAATCAAACAGGAAAGAACACGAGGGGAAACAATGAATTGATCCATTTCAATTCCCTTACTAAATTTCTTCTATGCCAACACAAATGTTAACTCACTAAGTAATAAAGGAAATCGTTGAGTTGTCGTTTTATTGCTAGATATTTTGAAAACACGATGTAGGGTAAGGTGATTATCTTGAGTATGTCAAACGTTATAAACTTAGGAGATAATGTTCAAGTAACGACAACTCACGTTTCATAATAAAAGTTATTGTAATGCTAATTTTTTTTGTTATTGTTTCCAAAAGTAAAAGTGTAACAGCATGCACATTAATGCAATGTTGCTCTAATTTATTGTATCGGTTGTTTTTGTTTTTTTTAAATTGTATATAACGTCCTTCATCCACGCGATATTTAGTTTATACAAACTTTAAAAAAACATATATTTGAAGTTTAGTTTAACACACCAACGGCAACAATTGTGGTATTGAATCTTTACTGATATTGAGTTCGTTATTACGTGGTCATCACGTGGTCATTAGGCTACGTAAACAATTATTAACACTTTAATTACAATTTATTAAGCGGGACTTAGTGACAAGTAACAGCTAGGTTTTTTTTTTTTTTTTTATTTTTTTTTTTTTTTTGTTATTAATGTGAATTCTGTTCACAACAATTGATTTAGTTCTAAAATGGTTATGTCTCCGTGGATAAGGAGACTTGAATTTAAGTGAGAGAAAACTAGAACTTACAAGTCCTATTGTGGGTATTTTCAAGATTAGTCTAGGATTTCCGAATAAATGTTATATAAGTTATGTTGACGTTTTCATGAAACTGATCTAACTGGAACATTAATTCGAAGGCGCCGAAAGGAACTAGTGGGGCGGTAGTGGGGGAGAGGAAGTGGTTACATGTTGATAGTAAAGGGTTTATATAATTCACAAAAGAAGGAAGTATACTTTAACTCCAAACTAACTTCATAACCTTACTTAAACAGACTTCATCGCATGGCTTCAAAATTTGTAATACACATCGTGAAAGTATTTATATTTCAATGACATAGAAATTTTTAAATAGAAAACAAAGGCAGTTTACAATATATTCATGTATGCATTTTAATATAAAATGTATATGTTTATACATGTAAAACGTGTGTGTTTTATTCATTTTTTTTTTCAAATTTATTGTATGTACTTGCTTTGTTAATTAAGTAGGTTATTAATTTCCCCTGCTAAAACTTTCAGAGCAAAATTGAAAAAAAAGCATACGGTATAACACTTACCTTACTCAACAAGACTAACAATAAAGTAGACTTAACTTACTATAATCTTTATTGTGTTTAGTATTTCGAAGCTAGAAATGTTACTAACCCGTCTGAGCTGGGTGGACTTAAGGACGTCCTACAGATTCAGCTCCGGGATACGAACACAAATGTGAGATATAAATGTCTAAAGATTTAAAAAAAAGATTAATTTAAATAGGTAATAAAAAGTGTTTATACAAGTATGTCAAATCCAACCTACAAACAAACATACAGTGTACAATAAACACATGCTTATAATAATAAAGTAAAAAGTTTATAAAATATATTAAGGTTTAATGACTTGATGAAAACTTTACAAAATGTGATATTAAAATTAATGTTGTTTTATACAAGTTTGAAGAAAGTTTAATACAAATTAGTTGGTAATGGATTCTTAAAAAAAAGTATAAAGGTATTATCAAACTAAAGAGTTTGAAGTTTTGAAGTCTTGATTCTTTAAATGAACATAACACCGTGTTGAAACAATGCGATTACATATAAAGATGCCCTAACGTATAAGCTCAAATCATATTAATTTATGTTTTTAATCATTCCCCGTCTTTGTCTTCATATAATACAATGTAATATAGGAATACCAAAGCCAAAATTAGTAATACTATATATTCATTTTAAAATACTATTTTTTTAATAATACGCACATATATAGCGTGGTGATAAAATGTGTAAAGTCAATACAATGTCCATAAGAATGTAACGTTAGTGAACAAAATATACAATACTTCCTATTTGTGTTTTAAGCATCACATTCATTACATCACATCACCAGTGTATTCAAACACCTGATTTATCACATTACGAGTTAACTGACACACTTCACATTATTGCATCTCAGTTGAGATCTTGTAAACAGGTTTTTCTGATTTCATATATGTCTTAAACAAGTTGACCTATTATATAGTGCCAATGTAGCAGGGCGAACATCAAAGGTTACTAAACATAGTGAGACACATATGAATATGTCATCTGAAAATAATTAAAAGATAACATTAATTTTTTACCGCCATTTTTTGGTGATGTAAAGCGGTTTTCTTAAGCAGATAGTTTTATCACCATATAAAATATTGCCTTTATAAACTGACCGTAAATAATATTTAGTGTAAACAAGTGTTTGGCTCATGTTTACTAAACTTTCCTTTTTAGTAACTAGCTTAAATTTGACATTTATTTTGTTTTAAAATATAAGAAGGAAGACAATATTACATTGAACTTCAAATTTAGCAAAATAAACAATTTGAAACAAGTTATGGAGAAAAAAATACCTGAGTTTACCACATACATTTAAACAATTTTAAAGTTATATTTAAATACAATGAAGTTGTTAATTTTATTACACACCCAAAATAATATCACACTTCTTTTTACCAAACCCCTCCCACAAAATTATATCAAACATTTAATAGCAGTATTTATATTCTTGATTCACTAATTGACATTTTAAATAAGCTTGACTTTCTTGACAAAGCGAAATGACGATTACAACTATTTTTCTAATTTTTAACGCAAAAACGTGCCGTTACTTTTTCTCCTCTGTTACCAAAGCCTCCTATATCAGCCCTCCCTTAACCTGATTTGTAAATAAATACATGCATTTGATTTTAGTTAGTATGGTACATTTATTAATATACATTATGCGCAAAACCACTATGAGTTTGATAATGTATATGTATCTATTGTAACACATTAAAGGTTCTATATTTAATATTGTTGCCTAATAATACACATTACCAAAAAAAATATTTTAAAGTACAGAGCGGTTGGTAATGGGAATGACGTAGTGTGAGACCAACGACGTTTTTATCATAAAATATATTTTTGTTTTCGAAAATATACTAAACAGGTAAATTGAAAAATGCACCATTGATTATTTGATGTTTTCGGTTGTTTTTTTAAATCAGTAAAACATAACGATACTGTATGTACGTTTGCAATTGCATACATATTTCAAACATTTAACAAATGCACATCTACATATGTGTATAATAAGTGATACACATTAATTACAATTATGGGTGACTTTTGATGCAGAAAAGTATATGCCTATTTTGTTTTTATTTTTTTCCAATTCATTCGCCAATTATATTATGGTTATTAAATCGGTAACTATTTCCCTTTCAAGAAAGAAAAAAAAAATATGAACACATTAAAAATTAGCTGCAATAAAATGTGTCACATCTAGCTTAATATAAAGCTTCGTGTGAGTTCAATATGGCAGACATTATGTTGATACAATCATTTATTCAGTTATTGAAACTGCCATTTAAAGCACTACATTGGCCTGAGTAGTCAAACGATTTATTGCAACATTTGACTTCTCGGCATTTTGACTAAGATCTAAGTGTTTTCTCCGTTAGGGGTTATGTACGGAGGTCTTAGCTGTGGCAGCAGTTTTTCCTAACGTTAGTCAGGTAACCATCTGAGCTGGGTGTACAAGCACGTCTTACATAATTGACTCCAGGGATCCGAACTTAAGTCTCTCTGATGGGGAATCGTGAGATACAAAGGTTCAAATATATCTAATATATATGACATGGTTTTACTGACTGAAGTGTTAGATGTATCGAAAGCAATCCTTAATTCTCTCTTGTCTACCTTTGATTTCTAATTATTCGTACACATTTCAAGATTCCGACCAAGACGTATGATACTTTCTGTATACTTTTGTACTTCTATAAGTGTTACTATGTACTAATAATCTGTATTAAGTATTAACGTTATATTCTAAATGCTCAGGTGTAGTGTTCAGATGTAATGAAATGCGTCGTTTTCAACAGTAGGGGATGCGATAAACACTTTACTGAAATACGTGGTAGTTTTGTTGTTGTTTCCCTACAACTCATTTTCAGTTTTTAGTGGAAAAACATGTCTTTACTTTTTTCTCTATCGTCACCAAACCCATCCCCTCCTTCCCCCCTTTCCCCTATCCAGATATGTCGTCATTTATAGACCATCCCTTATATATCTGGTACCCTGTTGTAAGCGAGAGATAAAGATAAATAGAGTTCGTACACACGTGTAGGCTTAACGACTGATACAGCTCAGGATTAGTAATGAATTAGTGCACCAGACACGTACATGAAATCATACATTTAATACATGTCTTTCAAACAACCAATAAACCGATTTATGTTAGTATGGGGCATTCATAAAAATACAGTAAGCGCAAAACAAGTCTGTTTTTTTTTGAAAAAATTAAAATGTATTTATTTTATAGGTTCTACGATTAACATAGAAGCCTAACAATACACATGTCCAAGAAAAAAATAAATAATTGCCATGTACAGACTGCTTGGTAATAGAAATAAAATTATGATAGGCCGATGACATTTGTATAAATTCATTATAAAAATGTAATGTAAAATTAATTGGTATTTTTTTTTATATTATATAGGAGATCTATATGGAAAATTCACCTAAGGAGTCGGGCAAAGAACCAAACATTTATTCAACGAAATCTTCGGTTGTCTTGCAAAAGTGTAAAATATAATAATAATGTATGTAGTTTTGTAATTACATTAATTTTTTTTAAACATTAGACTAAAAGACATCTAAATATTTATCATTATTGAAAATATTATATTAAGTTTATTGGTATGTTATGTCACATAAAACGGTATGTCATTTTGATGTTTGATTTTGCTTTATCAAACTAATTGTGTATATTAATAAGCAAATTATTTCCCTTGCAAAATTTCTAAGCTAGAAAAATATTATCTGCAATATTCAAACAAAATACAAAATACAAGCGACATTGTATTTAATCATATGAACACACTTAAATTAGTTAAAAAGAAAACGTGTCACATGTAGGTCAATATAAAGCTTCGTGTGAGTTCAATATGGCAGGTATTATGTTGACACCATCATTAATCAAGTTATTACAACTGTCATTTAAAGCAGACACTTCAATGGTCGGAGTAGTCGAGTGACTGAATGCACCGATTCTCTTCCCGACATTTTGACTACAATTAAAGCTTACTGTATGCTATGGGTTCTGTACGGAGGTCTTAGCTATGGGATCCGAACTCGTGACTTTCGAGTAAGCAATTGTGGGATATAAAGGTCTAAATGTATCTACCCCATGTTTAAAAGTAGTTACTGATTGTAATGTAATGTATTTTGGAAGCAATCTGTCATTTTATCTTTTATTTTCATCTTATCAAGCCAAAATTATTCGTACATATATTTTAAATCTCGAGGCAATATGTCTGGCTATTTTGTATTCGTTTTTTTTAACTACTACTTTAATATTAACCTAAGTTACTTGCAAAGCAAAATTCAAAATAATGTGTACATGTAAATTATTAAATGCATACATTTAAAAAAATACATGTGGGATTAGATGTTGTTATCGAGTAATATCCAAGCGTGGTGATATATAATGCTTTATATTATAACTGGGGATGTAAATACAACTTAATTGATTTACGCTGTATTTCCTCTGGTTATCCCTTTGCCTGATTATCTAAAGAGGGATAATTAAGAAAACGTGTTAATAAAAAGGTTTCAAGACTGGACACGAAATCGTCCTTCTTTGGCAATATGCGAGTTGAGATGCTAAATGAATAATGTTTTGATCTAAAACAGCTTTAAAAGAAATACAAATCAACTGTATAAAACTGGCAAAAGTCTAACTCTCTTTAATATTCTGTGTTGCTTATTTGCTTTAATTTCCTGTTAATTATGTGTCTTGTATGGTATTGTGCTAATGGGTGGTAGTGTGGCTCTAGTCTAATTATACCAATGTGTTCATGTCTGAAAGTTTTAGTGCATGTTCTAATGACATGTAGACCTAGACCTTTAATTATTTTATTTTTTATTAGGATTTGGTTGTTGATGTTGCTAATGGTGTTTTTAAAAATGAAATATCAAATGGGTTTATTTGCATGTTTTATAAAGTGGGTTGCTATTGTGCTAACTGTTACTGTAAAGATATATTTTGGTATAAGTTATCTGTAAATTAGCGCTGCCCTAATTTTTCTACTGCAATATGTTTACGTGTCTAGCTTCAGTGTAATTGTGTCCGTTAGTCTCGTCCATATGAAGCCGTACAGTTTGAGTTTGCCTGTCACTATAATTTGGGTCTCGTGCTTTATCTTTCCTCTCCGTTTCATATAATGTTAGACTTCTCTGCATTTATTAAGCCTCCGCTGCCTATCCTGTACCCTGTAACTGTCTACATGTTTGTCTTCATGTATTTATCTCTTCGTAGTTACACATTGGTGTCGTCAACGTATGCTATAATTTTCTTGGCTGACTGTTTGGTATTGAAAATCCTTTAAAGCGGTTGTCTTGCCCAATACGTTCTAACATGGGCTCTATGCTAAGTATGTGGGGTAGTGAGGGCGGTGGGATTGACTAGGTGAAGCTGTTGAGTAGTTACGAGATGTCTTTCGCTTAGAATAAACTTCTGAGTGAGCAATTGTGGAAAAACGTGGTAATAAAAAAATGAGTATAGGCAGATTATCTTATGCATATATTTAAAATTATAATTAAATACATATGTGATTAGATATTGTGATCCAGTATATTCCATGTGTGGTGATATATAATGCTTTATTTTAAAAGTAGGGGAGGTAGATACAGCTGTATTGAGTTATGCAGGATTTCCGCTGTTGTATCCCTTTGATTGGTATTCAGCTTCTGTGTAAAAGTGTGGATCAGTCTCGTCCATGTGAAGCCGTACAGTTTGAGTTTGTCTGTCACTATAATGGGGGTGTATCATATTTTGTTTTCCTGTCCGTTTCATTTAATTTTAGATTTATCCACATTTATTTTGCCTCCACTGCCTATCCCGTATTCTATAAATGTCTCTATTATTGTCTTCATTTATTTGCTCCGTCTTTAGTTAAACATTGGTGACGTCAGCATATGCTATACTTTACTTTAAAGGCGGATGTCCAGTCTATTACTTTCTAACATGGGCTCTATGCTAAGTTTGTGGAGTAGTGAAGAAGAGGGGTAGGGGTATTGACTAGTTCAAGCTGGTTTATGTATTTATTTATTTATGTATTTATTTATTTATTTATTTTTTTTTGGGGGGGGGGGTGGGGGGTGGTGGTAATCTTCTAATTTTATTGTCCTTATTGAACATGTACACAATAATAATTATAGATTGCAATTAAAATTATTTAAATACAGTTTTTCTAGTCCCCTGAGACAACTTACGATCATTACAATTGGTATATGTTGTTGATACATGAACACGAGCTGTAGAAGTCAAGTTTGAAGCGGGTCACATATGTGATATCTATAGGCCTATAACTGAGGTCTGGTAACATTAAATGATTTGTTGTTCAAGATATGTAAAGCAAAAAGAAACTAGACGGAATTGTCAAACATTGTCTACTAGAAAAGACTGGCCCAGCATAACATGATCTGACATGATTTATGTAATATATTGGAAAATCTACCATCTAAGCCTAGTATGAGTATATAGAGTTAGCTGCCATCTGCACTCACTCATCGGAAATCCCGATTTCCATTAGGCGCTATTCAATGACCAGTTTCACATAGAAACAAAACGATAGTACCCTAGACTTTTGCAGCTTTTCTACTATTATATGTATGAGTTATTTTGTATACCTACGTATATAATTTGAGATTTATTTATTTAAAAAAAAATTTCTTGCGCTACCCCCCCCCCCCTTTTTTTTTGTAATTATTTAACTCTGATTGCGCTACATTAACAGTCTGTTATTAGCTAATTAAACATACTAATAATAAATATTTCCTTTTTATTTCAAAATTATGCGCTCGCGAATAGTCTCAAGACACTAAATAATACTAAGTATTCCGAGAGTTGTTGTATTTAAAAATAAAAACATGACTGCTTTCTACGTTTATGAATACAATTTAAATTATAAAACATACTTAAGAAAGGCCCCATTTATTTATCTTTTAAATAAATAGAATAATTTGTGTATAAACAGTCTTAAAAACTTGTTTTTTAATTACACTATTTTAAACAGCGTTATATTTCTAACTAATAATGCAAATTATTTTTAGTTCCTTCCCTTGATAATTTTTAAAAGTGAAATCGGAGTAATTGTGAAGCACTAGATTTGTTTTTAAAGTACACTAATTTCTTCGACAAATAATATACAATACATTGATAGCTGTATATTCTAAATTTTCCCCCGACATACACTATACAGAACAAAACAATTCATGAAGCTTGGTCGATTATAAATAACGGAAGTTTTTTTTTTTTTATGCAGACTAGTGAAGAATATATTGCTGTAAGCTAACCAGTGTTTCCTTCTGACTTTTTTCTCCGGGGCGGCACTTTAAATTTTCGGGGGGGGGGGAGGGGCGGTGCACTTTCTTCGGGGGGCGGACACTGTTAAAAGTATATATTTTCTATATAAATTATATAAATTTCATTTCGTTCGGGGGAGGGGGGGGGGGGCGGTAGAATTTGTTCGCCCCCCCCCCCCCCCCCCTGAAGAGATACCTGGAAGAAATTCTGCAGCTAACACTAACTGTGTTAATTCTTGATTTTTATTTTTATTTTGTCGAGCTAAAATGTATATATTTATAATAATATTCACTTACATTGCTTAAGATGTGATAGTTTAACAAGAAATCGGACTCGCATGATATCTTATGAGACAAATATCTGAACATATGTTTGTGTAAGTCAGAGTGAGATAAACAGTAACACTGTTTTAGACTCGGTCCGTCAGTTAAAATTGACGTCAAATTCAAATATTGAATAAAGTTTTCAAAAAATAACAAAAACAAAAATATTGGCAGATCAGTCGAAACATGTATTAATCTGACGTTATGGCATGTCTTTAATATATGTATATACAAAAATATAGCTTACATAGTTTGTAATTATACAAACGATTTAGGGGTCATCCATAAATGACGTCACACTCGTAGGGGGGAGGGGGGGTCCGTAATTTTGTAACGATGTGTGATGAGGGGGAGGGGGGGGGGGTCAGATTTTGCGACGTCACATTTTTGCATTATAAAAAAGCAATGTTAGAAAACGAATTTTAGACGTTATTTCGCGTTTTAGATAACCGTTTTAATAAATTGTAATAGTTTAGACAAGATTTTGGAAAAACATCAATGTTTTAAAAAAATTCAACTGCAATTTTGAGGGGGGTTGTAGGTTGAGGTGTGACGTCATTTTAGGGGGGGGGGGGTCTGGCTTTTTGTGACGAAGTGTGACGGAGGGGAGGGGGGGATGTAAAAATCATCAAAAAAAGCGTGACGTCATTTATGGATGACCTCTTAGCAAATCAACTAAATGTAAGTAGACATTTTTTTAGATCCGTCTTGTGTTTTACTTTTGTGTTAGATAAAATATATGGTATATGCGATATGGATGTTTGTGGTGTTGTGTATTGTTAGGACAACGAGAATCTCTGATATGAAATCCAAGTATCTGCCCGACACTAGTTCATATTTGTTGGTTGCTGATGATTGTCTTAGAAGATTTGGATGACGTCTTGTATGTGTTGATTGCTGATGATTGTCCTAATGATTTGTCTTAGAAGATTTGTATGACCTCTTGTATTTGTTGGTTGCTGATGATTGTCCTAATGGTATGTTCTCGAAGAATTGCGTGAACTCTTGTCTTGATGTCTTTTGTTTAACCCAAGTCAAGTCAATGACATGAATGATTACAGAAGGAGATTACATGTTTATTGCGATCATTCTATTAGAGCGTTGAATAGTGCGAGGGATCAGTGTTTCTTCCAGACTTTTTTCTTGAAATTTTCGCGGCGGGGGGGGGGGGGGTAGACTTTCTTCGAGGGGGGGGGGGGGGGGGCGGACACTGTTAAAAGTATACATTTTCTATATCTATATATATAAAACATTATTTTCAAATTCTAAAAACATAATTCTGAGTTTAATTTTAAACTTTCACTGTTGTTTTTAAAATGTGTGAATATTGCTCTTGTAACAAAAACAACTATCACTCATTCACTTGCACACCCCTCGCAGAGTTTCTTCCAGGCAACTCTTCAGTACTCCACTGTATAAATTTAGGCCCTAAGCATTTAACATAGCAGCCAATAACCTATTAATTAATCATTCAATTCCTCAATTTTTTTTGAAAACCTAAGCGAAGCTAGGCAGTCCCCCCCCCCCCGAAATTCCTTTACCGCCCCCCCCCCCCCCCCCCGAACGAAATGAAATTTATATAATTTACTAGGCATACTGCCTAAAATTAAACTCAGAATTATGTGTTTAGCATTTGATAATACGTGTAAAGTAATAATTTAAGTTTCGCTGTCTGTGTATCTATCTATCTGTCTGACAAGAACGCTCTAGAGAAAACATGACAAGAACGCTCTATCTGACAAGAACGCTCTAGAGAAAACACAAGCAAAATAAAAACATGCACAGTAATTCGAAAAACGAAGTATGACGCGGTCACATTTAGCATAGAGTAGAAAATAACCTCAAACCGGAGAGTGCACTCAGTAATATGACGTCATTGATTCTCGAGTAAACATTGAAAAAAAAGGAAATTTTGTCTAATCTAAATGGTTTGCGTGAAGAGTTTCTTGCATACAATTCTTCGGGTAGGGGCGAAGCCCCACCCCCGCGTAAGAACGTCTGACCCCCCCCCCCCCTCCCCAACTCAAAAGAAATTTCTTCATCGATACTCTATAATACCGCCTAATTAATGTGTCTAATTGTGTATTATTGTAGTTTATGTTTATAAATAATTAAATTATATTGACACGTTAAGAAATTAGAGTGTTTGTGTTTTTACACGTATGTGTAATGTTGTTAGCCACCCTACATCATGTCGCTAAATGCACGGGTCAATATATGCACCACACAACGGACAGACACGTGATGACCATATACAACTATCCACCCCCCCCCCCCCCCCCATCTATCCAAGTAGCTTGACATGTAAATAACAACCGATGTTTTTAAATGTGCATTACCTATGTTAAATCGTATTTCTGTTCTTTTCAACTGAGTTTCAAACTATATTTCTTCTCATTCACTTGTATATGGCTAAATGCAACAGCCTCATAATATTTTATATAGGGCGGGGCAATGTTTATAATGTACATTTGTATTTTTTAAAAGAAGTAGTAGCATTCATCATGTTCAGTTACACCTACTACCGAGCAGTCTTTTTTTTTTTATTTGACGATCAACATAAATATAAATACTTACAAAAGTGCAAGTTAAGCATTACAGAAAACATAGAAATTTAGAAGATGTGATAAATGGTGTACAAGGGCAAAAGAGTGAATAAACGGAGACAGTGTAACCAGGCTAGTCTCTCCAACTGTCCCCAGGTGTATCCAGGCTAGTCTCTCCAACTGTCCCCAGGTGTATCCAGGCTAGTCTCTCCAACTGTCCCCAGGTGTATCCAGGCTAGTCTCTCCAAGCCAATTAGAGTTGATATGACATACAGTCACAGTTAAGAAAATAGACAGGCATTTGACTATTCGGAAATATTGAATTGTTTTCCACAGTAATTGTGTAACACCAAATTAAAACTGACAAATTAATGTTGATAACGATATTTACATCTCACGTGAAGGGGTGGGGATGTCAAGAAATTGGAAGGTCGCCCCGTGTGAAGGAATGGGTCGTTACGTCACTGACCAGACCACACAATTCATTAACGAATCGATTTCACAGGTGGAAAAAAATATGGTATACTATATATTTTGTTTTCAATACAGTCCTGTTCTGAACTTTTAGTGTTGGAAGGGATCGAGCCTTATCTGCCAGGGGGTTCGAGACCAAATATTCAAAATATGACAGTTTGACTACACAAGAAGAAAACACAACCAATACTGCCAAAGGTACAGAAAAAAAATACCAACAACTCATCCAGATATACTGAAACGAGTCAAAGCTACAGACCTCAACCAACCAAAGGTTGATTTTACATGTCTACTTACATACTGAAAATTATTAAAGCACTTTTAGAATCAGTCGATTCATAGCTTGTAAACTTTCCCTATTACAATATATCTATATCAAATAAGTATCCAATAATGCACAACAACAGCATTTATTTTTCTAATATGAAACAATTTTGTGTAGAGAGAAACAACAACATGTAGTCTACTTAATGTTAAGACAACACAAGGCACATGGACAAATGCACGATACATGTAAACATTAACCGTTTAATTTTTTAAAAGGTAACATTTACTTGATGAATAATCTGCATCAATATAAACACTTTTTTTTTCTAACAGTCCCCCTAAAATATTATGTCACTGTCACATGTGTTTTCGTTACAGACCATACGAATGTTTAAAGTTAAATAAAATATGGCTAACATTTAAGTTAGCATAACTGTTACAACTTTTTATTATTGGTTGAATTATATGTATTCAATATTGATCAATACGTATTCGATACGGACTGTTCAATTGAACGTTTTAATCGCAACTTACAACTACGTCTAGTGAGTTATGTGTTGCTACCGAGGAAACAAGGGCAGTGACCTAACCTAGTGTAAAGCGTATATATTTTAGTTATTGCCTCCCTTAGACCAGTCTTTAAAGTTTAAACTGTCGCTACATGGTTCCTAAGATCGTGTCCGTGTCTGTAGTACAGGTCTGTCACAGTCACCCATCGTCTCACGAGTTCGGCCTATCTGGTGATGTGAGTTGTCACGTCCGACTGACGTTGTCTTTTATTTCTCCTTCACCACAGCGTTTCTTTCAAAGCTACACGAAAAGAAAATTGAATTTATTGATTCTAGAGTAAATAAATCTAATGCCACAAAAATAATGACGTTATCGATGCTCAATAATAAAGACACCTACATTATTACCTAATGTATTTATTTAATCTTAAAAGTTGTCGCCATATAGAGTGGGCGGACCAATTTTTTTATATAAATTCGTTATCGTTATAGGGTCGGAAGACGTTCATAGGGGGCTCCGAAGTCAACTACATTTTATTTTTCTAAAATATAATTTTAAAAAAAAATTTGCCTTTTTAATGAAAAGGGACAATACACGAGAAAGACAGTGTAAGACACAATCAACAATTGTTAAATGATATCCTTGCTTGTCTTTCAAATGTGTACAAAAAACACTACTGTTTTTATGTTTGTAATTACATAGATATTTACAACATAAAAAAATGAATGTGTACATATTTGCAACATAGTTAAAACAATTTAAATAAGATGGTGTGTTTTTTTGACACAACAACCGTATTTCTGTTTCATTTGCTTTTTTTCCCCAATACATTTACCAAATCTGTTATGACTATTAAATAGGTGATTACGTCCATTGCAAACATTCCAAAACAAAATAAACCGCGAGTGATCTCCCCTAAATCTTCTCGAACATTCTTATATAACACTACGATAGATGGCATATTGCGATATAGACATAATTTTTAATTACTTAAACTTTTTAAGATAGAATAGAATTGTAGTGGTTGTAGCTGTGGCTCAACTAATGTGTCATATAATTATATATTTTCGTTGTTTTCTCTACAATTATGTTTCTGTTTGTGTTGAATGCTTTGAAGATAACTAGTGTATATATTTAGAAGTGGTGTGGTGTTTGTTTGCTTTAATATAGTGTTGATCCTCTATCCTACATAGTATTGGGCTAGTGGGTTGTAGTGTGGCTCTATTCTAATTCTATCTAAGTGTTTACGCCTGAATTTTTAATGTTTGTGGTTATATCGTGCAGTCCTATCCCACCGTTTAGTTTGTTTTGTATTAATGTTTGGTGATTAATATTTCTAATGGTATTTTTCAAAATGAATTCCCTAATGTGCTTGTTTGTGTACTTTATGAAGTGGGTTGGTATTGTACTTACTGTGGCTATGAAGATTATTTTTAGTAGTATGTATCTATTGATGAGTGTTGCCCTAGCGAAGATGGTTGTGTTGCAATTTTTGTATTTGTCCAGTCTCGTCCATGTGTCCTTGTCTTCAGTTGTCGGGGTGTCCGTAAAAGTAATACCGTATATTTTCAGTTTGTCTACTGAAGACATTGGAGTATCTTATTTCTTTTTCCCTCTCCATTTACCTATGACTAAAATTTTTAATTTCTCAGCGTTAATTTTCCCTCCACTGCCTTTGCCAAAATCCAAGAAAGTCTCTATTACTGTCTTGATTTATTTTTCTGTCTGTAGTATGAAATTGGTGTCATCAGCGTATGCGATTATTTTCTTGGCTGTCGTGTTTGGTAAAGGCAATCCTTTTATCCGGATGTCCTGTCTAAGACTCTCTAACATGGGCTCTATGTTAAGGATATATAATAGTGGGGATAGCAGTCATCCTTGTCTGACTTTTTTATTTGTATAGCTTTGGTTACTGCATTTTTGTTCAAAATGTGGCTTTGAGCTTCTGTGTAAATGATGTTGATCCATGTTTTAAAATAGGGTCCTAGATTGTATGCATTTATTGTTTTCATTAACATTGTGTGATCTACTCTATCAAAGTCTTTTTTTGTTGGTGTATGCTAAGGATTGCCAGTTGCGTGTTCTTCTGTGTGGCGTAAAATACTATGTCTCTTATAAGATGTGTGTGATTATGTATGTTCCTGCTTGGTATACTGTAGTGTTGGTCTCTATGAATTATCATGTCTATGAAAGATTATATTTTCCTTACTATTGCTTTGGTCAAGATTGTGTAGTCACTGTTCAGTAGGGATATGTGCCTGTAGTTCTGGACTTTTGTTCTGTCTGTGTCAGGTTTGGGGATTACAGTAATGTACGCTCTGTTAAAATCTGTTGCGCTGAAACCTCTGTCTTTTGGGACCGCGTGTAGTATCGAGGTAATATAGTTTTTAATTATTTTTTTTTAAATCACTAAGCGAACACAGATGTACTTACGAACATTTAATAATTAAAACTTCATTGAAATTGTTCGATATGTGTAATACACATTGCTACAGGGTGTCGTTTTTAAATACATAATTATTTAAATAAAATTCAAACAATTATTTATATTATTTTTACTTGTTTTTTTTTTAAATACAAAATATCTACGTATAATTTAATTTATGATATTTAACTAGGCATACTGCTTAGCTTCGCTTAGGTTTTCGAAAAAATAAGGAATTGAATAATTAATTAATAGGTGATTGGCTGCTATCTTAAATGCTTAGGTCCTAAATTTATACAGTGGAGTAAATTTATAGTGCAGAGATATTGATGGAATATTCGCAAACTTATCACTCGTACGGTTATTAGAACTGCAAGGGTTTTCTCAATAGTATCAATCAAATATTATAATAAATTAATTTCGCAATTAATTTTTACAATTTCAGTACAATGCAAAACTTAATTTATAACAAAATATTTATTTAAAACAATGCTATATTTTATGATTTTTGTTTTTTTCTTGAAAAGAGAATACAAAATTTTTAAAAATTATTACATTAAAAAGTTACTTCCCCTGTTCATAGACCAAATGACCAAATTTAGTATAATGAGAATTTCACTCGCGGTCACTTTTTAGCCCTCGTCGAGGGCTTTGAGTGAAACCGACAGTTTTCCCTAAAGGTCAAGCCATTTACCTAAGAGCATGCAAAAAATTAGCCAGATGTAAAGACGGTAAGTGCCCTCAAATCCGTTTTGAAATCACCCTCTGTTTTTCCCATAAAATACAAACATTATATTGGGAAATACGACTGGTCAGTTTTGACCCACTTCCCGATTTTTCCCAGATATGCCGAGTTTTTTGTAACACCCCACTGTGTTCTCCTACCACCTCACAAAATTTCAAGGGGGTCGTCGGAGGAAAAATTTTTTCGTAATATAGCTCATATAAAGAGAATTTCACTCGCGGTCACTTTTTAGCCCTCGTCGAGGGCTTTGAGTGAAACTGACATGTCTGCCCTACGGCCAAGCCATTTACCTATAAACATGCCGAAAATTAGCTAGATGTAAAGAGGGTAAGTGCCCTAAAATCCGTTTTGAAATTACCCTCTGTTTTTCCCATAAAATACAAAGATTATATAGGGAAATACGACTGGTCAGTTTAGACCCCTTTACGAAGTTTTCCCGGACATGGCGAGTTTTTTGTGACACCCCAAGGCGTTCCCCTACCACCTCACAAAATATCAAGGGGGGTCGTCGGAGGAAATTTGTTTTCGTAATATAGCCCATATAAGGCGCCGGTCAGTCGAGGTCAGTTTTGACCCCCTTTCCGTAGACTTTTCGACCAACCGTCACCGGCCCTCGTGTTCTATTGACCCAAGGCACCATCGTGCGAAATTTGACGCTCCTGCGGCGCCGGAAAGTGCCCTATCGGGCACCTGACCACTTTGCTTTATATATATAGATTTATGATATTTGAATTGTTTTCGTTTCATTGAATGTAATAAGTTTGTCAAATAAATAGCTAGTTATTTCCCTTGGAAATTGTCTATATAAGATTGAAAATTATTGTTACATACTTATCTGCGTTGGTAAACTAAAAAATAAATGAATAAAACAATAAACCGTATCCCAATAAATATGTACAATACAGTGCGACTAATCGCAAACACACATTTAAAATTAATTAAAATAGAAAATATGTAATCATGTAAGATACGTATGTGTTTCGTCAGATGTAGCTAAAAATAACGTTGTTTTTGAGTTCAATATGGCAGACATTATGTTGATTTAATCATTCATCAAGTTATCGAAGATGTAATTTATATTAGATACCACAATGGTCGGAGTAGTCGAGTGACTGAATGCACCATTTCACCTCTCGGCCTTTTGACTCAAATCAAAATGAAATGTTTGTTATTGGTTTTGTACGGAGGTCTTACCTATGGCCTCAGTTTTTATAACCTTAGGCAGGTACCCGTCTGAGATGGGTGGACTAATGAACGTCTTACAGATTCGACTCCGGGACCTAAACTTTAAGATGAGAGAGTGGAATATAAAGGTCGAAATACATCTACTATATATATATATACATATATATATATATATATATATATATATATATATATATATATATATATATATATATAGCATGTGTTACTGACGGAAATATTAGATGTATGGAAAGCAATCATTTGGTTTATTCTATCTTTTCTTCCTATGATTTATAATTCTTCGTAAACATATTTCAAAGCTTCAGCTAAGATTTCATTTCACTCTCTGTACTACTAATATTAACTATGCTACATTTCAAGCCATATAATTTAGTCATGCGTAGTGTACAGGTGCATTATCATGCGCAAATAGTTTAAACAGTAATTTTAGATGAACACTTGTGATTTATATTTTGATTATATCTTAGTGTTAATATTTAATGTAATGCATTTTTGTAATTATTAGGGGAAGGAAATAATGTTTTCTCGAATTACGGGGTATTTCTATTGTTGCGTCCCTTTAACCGTTTATTTAAAAATGATATTGGAATTGTTTTAGCATACATGTGTGTTTATTTCACTAAATATTTCAAACGTATGTTTAAAGAAAAGAAACATTCTTGATAGTTAAGGTACTGCACTGTAAGCGTTAGGCCTAGTCTAGTGATTTGGAAATAACATGAAAATAATAAGATAGAACAACACACAAGACATAGAAAGCCAGAAGTAAACACATTTCTGTGGACATGTATAAAGCGAACAACAGACACACAATACATAGTCAGCCAATAGTAAACAAGTTTCTATAGACATCTATAAATAGAACACTGAACACGGCTAATCAAAAAACACATGTTTAAACTATTGTATGTTCTATCCATTAAGCTAGTCATAAACACATTAACATGTTTTATACAAAAAACAAATGTGATTGGTAACATTTAAATACTATGTATGTGCTTTGACACAGGTATACGGAATAAATCATCAGTTACTGCAGGTGGTTAACGATGTTTGATTTGGTTACATAGGGTTATGTTTTATTATAAATAACTAGATAGTATGCCCTACATTACAATTGGTTACATAGGGTTATGTTTTAGAATAAATATCTAGATTGTACATTAAAATTATGCAGTGAATGCAGTTTCTACTGTTAACTCCTTCACAACAAAACACACAAACACTCTCACACGAACTTGCCCACGTACTTTCCCACACAGATATAAAGTAATTACTACATGGATATTTGAAATGTGTGTATATAAGTGAGTTATCATGAGTGTTTTGTGTGTGTGTGTATGTTACTATGTTTACATGTGTACCTGACATGGATTTTAAAAGACAAAAAAAAAAATGAAACTCTTACTCACACAATCCTGGCACTATAATCAGAGGCGTAGCGAGGGCGGAAAAGGGGGTGCGGACCGCACCGGGTGACAAAATTTTGGGGGGGGGGGGGTGACACCAAGCCAAAACATTACAAAATTAACAGAAAAAAAATGACTTTTTGCTAGATTAATTAGTGATTAATTTAAGTACAAATCGGCAATTATTGCGAGAAGGTGGGAAGGGGGGTGGGGTGGGATTGGGGGGGGGGGGGGGTGTGACAACATGACGTAAACGTGCTAACTATAAAGACTGTATTATTATAAGCATCCTTACTACTAAGCCTGCAGTGCTTATACACATACATGGACCCGTATGTGGCTTATATTTAAATTATATGTCTATGTAGGCCGAAACACACTCTCACACACACACACACACACACATATATATATATATATATATATATATATATATATATATATATATATATATATATATATATATATATATATATATAAACTTTATTTTCTTGGGGGGGGGGGGGGTGACAGCACGAAGTGTCGCACCAGGTGACACCCGACCTAGCGACGCCACTGACTATAATCAGATCCGGCCATCTTATTTAGGGTTTAAGGTCCGTGTTAAAAACGTGTTCAAATCGCAATCATTGTTTTCTTAATGTTTAAGTTGATTGATTTGTGTATAGAAATGCATTTCTTCATTGTTTTAAATAGTTCAAGTCGCCAACAATCTCACTTGAAATATCAGATGAAGATGGACAATCATCAAGACCAACGGCCACCAAATTATTTATGGCCACATAATCCACAGTCTAATCAGCCCGCACCAGATTCTGCGACCCACACCTTTATTGTAGCAGATCTAAACAACACTAAAACACAACATGGACCCAACACACTTGAGCTATCCATGTACAAGAAAGATACTGTATGTGGCACTGTGATGACGAAATAATGTAATGTTGGTCATAGATAAGCGATAGGTAGCGTAGGTCAACTAGACACTGGTCAAGTAGAACCAATATAATGCAGAGACGAACTGACCATTTACGTGAGATGATCAGCTGACCACTGAGGCGTCAGTTGCGGGTTGTATGTAGATATCGTTAGGAGATGATTATTGGAGCGTTTAGGGGAAATTCATGGATTTGCGAGCGGTAGCGGAGCTTGATATTTGTGTGAAGAAAGCATTTGCAATCAGACTAGTGACCGAGTATTATTGGGAGTTGTGTATAGTAGAGTAAGAGAGAATAGAAGATTTATTTTGTGCAAACAAAGTAACATTAAAACATGTTTTGAAATGGACTGTGTTTGATCTTACAAACTGTGACAGGCTATACACAATTAAAAACAAATAGGTTTACAGTGTGTGACTCATTTTACACATACCGTTCCGTGTGTATTAATTATATGTTTATCGCAAGTAACAAGTAATAACTTGGTCATTACAATGCATGCCAAGAACTTATCGATTTCTGAACTAAACAACAATCCACACAGCATAGAAAACGTCAACTATCTTCATTTACTCATCTTCAGGCAATAATGTTATATGTATTTTTTTTTTTAAGATTGGGTGCTCTAAAATAAATATATATTATTTTGATATGATATTTTAAACGAGCATTTCACAATTACTTCCCATATTTATTTTTCCTTACAAAGGACGGGAGACAACTCAAAGACAGAAAATTCGACAATTACATAAATAAACATATTTAAATAAAAAAAATAATAATAATACATTTATTCGATGTATGATATATTGACATTAATTAGTTTATTATAATGTACTTAAACATACTTTGCTGACACTGAACAATGAATAAATGCTTTTGATACATTTACAAAACTAACATTTCGTACTTATTTCATGTAGATTTCAAAGATATGTAAATTAAACTGTGTAAACTACGGTAAATTCTTGATATGTGTTGATTGCTAAATAATTTTTTTAGCCAGGTGAATCTGAATCTGCTAAATTCTGACATAAGTGATTGAGAATGTCTTCTAACTCAGGTAAAAAGGACAGATTTATGATTTAATTAAGTTGATTGTAACTGAAAGATCGTTTATTTGTACATAAGCCATGCTACGTGTAAGGATGGGGGAAAGCGGGGGGGGGGGGGGTTAGTGGGCGGCAGTTACCTATGGTCATCGGGTGACTGCCTGTTGTGGGATGCGAAATTTGACCCGTGCTTAAACACGCCAATACTATTAAAAAAGACGCAGATGTTTACTCGACTACACAATGTATCCATGTCATGTCATATCAAATCAACGTATTAACAAAATTGCACGATGTTCACAATTCAAGATATATGAAATATAGATCAAATCCAACACATGATATACACAACTGACGACATGTCCAATTCGGACATACCAAACTTACATTATACAAAACTCACGATTTAACAAACATGGAATATTCCCAAATCATGATATACTTACTAAAGTATACCCAATTAACGATATAAGCAACTCACAATATATATTGTGTTTAAAATAGATTGTAAACTTGATACACACAATCAAAATTAAGACTAGAATATTCCATTCATTAAAAATGTGCTATTTTTTTTTATTTTATCTTTTTTTTTACATTTGAATCTATAATATACGAACAAAACGATGATATTAGAGCACACCTATTGCAGTTCACAGGCCACTAACTGTATTCAACTTGTCAGCAATTGTAGTCCAAAGGTCACCAGTTGTAGTCCAAAGGTCACCAGTTGTAGTCCAAAGGTCACCAGTTGAAGCCAACATACCACCAACATTAGCCCTCATGTCTACAACAATTTGATAAGTATAAAATAACAACATATAGCACTGTCATTCCCCATACAAAAAAAAATCTTCTGACGCCTTTTCTACCTGTACCCAACTCCTGCATGTGAGATGAATAGTTAAAATAGAATTAAGACGTGTTTGTGTTGTGTTTTTTGTTGTATTTGTCTTTGCGTTTGCGTTTAGTTTTTTTTCTGTTCCCATGTTGGTAGATTTAAGAAAGATTCTCCGTGGCGGAGCACGGGTATGCTGCTAGTCTATAATGAATTGCGTTAGCTGACACGTTTGTGTCGCTCTTAATTTAACTTGAGAAAAGCCAGAATATCTAGACTTACTACTTATGTGTTATTGTAATTGTGGTAACTAAACCTACTTAACATACAGCTGACAGATTTTGTTCACATAGACGTCCGAAAAAATCAAACAGTCAGGATTGTATAACCATATTAATTTTAGTAACAGTCAGGATTGTATAACCATATTAATTTTAGTAACAGTCAGGATTGTATAACCATAATAATTTTAGTAACAGTCAGGATTGTATAACCATATTAATTTTAGTAACAGTCAGGATTGTATAACCATATTAATTTTAGTAACAGTCAGGATTGTATAACCATATTAATTTTAGTAACAGTCAGGATTGTATAACCATATTAATTTTAGTAACAGTCAGGATTATATAACCATATTAATTTTAGTAACAGTCAGGATTGTATAACCATATTAATATTAGTAACAGTCAGGATTGTATAACCATATTAATTTTAGTAACAGTCAGGATTGTATAACCATATTAATTTTAGTAACAGTCAGGATTGTATAACCATAATAATTTTAGTAACAGTCAGGATTGTATAACCATATTAATTTTAGTAACAGTCAGGATTGTATAACCATATTAATTTTAGTAACAGTCAGGATTGTATAACCATATTAATTTTAGTAACAGTCAGGATTGTATAACCATATTAATTTTAGTAACAGTCAGGATTGTATAACCATATTAATTTTAGTAACAGTCAGGATTGTATAACCATAATAATTTTAGTAACAGTCAGGATTGTATAACCATATTAATTTTAGTAACAGTCAGGATTGTATAACCATATTAATTTTAGTAACAGTCAGGATTGTATAACCATATTAATTTTAGTAACAGTCAGGATTGTATAACCATATTAATTTTAGTAACAGTCAGGATTGTATAACCATATTAATTTTAGTAATAGTCAGGATTGTATAACCATATTAATTTTAGTAACAGTCAGGATTGTATAACCATATTAATTTTAGTAACAGTCAGGATTGTATAACCATATTAATTTTAGTAACAGTCAGGATTGTATAACCATATTAATTTTAGTAACAGTCAGGATTGTATAACCATAATAATTTTAGTAACAGTCAGGATTGTATAACCATATTAATTTTAGTAACAGTCAGGATTGTATAACCATATTAATTTTAGTAACAGTCAGGATTGTATAACCATATTAATTTTAGTAACAGTCAGGATTGTATAACCATATTAATTTTAGTAACAGTCAGGATTGTATAACCATATTAATTTTAGTAACAGTCAGTATTGTATAACCATATTAATTTTAGTAACAGTCAGTATTGTATAACCATATTAATTTTAGTAACAGTCAGGATTGTACAACCATATTAATTTTAGTAACAGTCAGGATTGTATAACCATATTAATTTTAGTAACAGTCAGGATGGTATAACCATATTAATTTTAGTAACAGTTAGGATTGTATAACCGTATTCATTTTAGTAACACCGCGCATGATTTTGAGAGTATTTGTTGGACCTCTCGAATAACTTTGAGACTATTCTCGCCTGGCTCCATTGATCCCGATCCATTATAGTTGTTAGATTAAGTTCCAGACACACATTTTATTTTAATAAAACATTGTTATTAATCAAGAGTACCTAAACCACATGTATCAATATTGTTTAAACCGACTTCATCGTTTGTGCTTGAAAAGAGTAAGCAAACTCAATACAGTTTTCCTTTGTTTGCAAATACACACATGTTCGAACACGCAGCATGCATTCACTACACATTTCAGATTAGTTTACAGCTTGTTATTTTGTAAATATGTGTATACTGTACATGCCCGATTTAATAGTTTATTTAACCCGTGTTAGCAACACTGACACGGGTATAGGTAATAATCAACAGTTAATGCCGATGTTAACCATGTTTGATCTTGTTACGTATGGTTATGTTTTTATGAACATTACATTTATTTTGAAGTAATAGATTGTTTGGTACTCAATAAAGTGTTTAAGGCCAACAAAACGGACATAATAATTCGCTGGGAATACAGTAACAGTCAATATCAATAGTGGCGATGTTCTATCGGCTCACGTTTGAATCAAATAGCCAAATATTACATAAACAATGTCAACTATTATAAGTTTATATCAAACACATTTATGCTATACCCAGTCGAGCATGAATCTACCCAGGGACTAAATACCACAATCTAACACCTCCAACCTTCACATAGACACACTACCCCAGACAACGCAGTTTAATATATCATTGACATCTTGTTTACATGACGGTTGAATTAGAGGTACATCAGATGTACCCCCATATATTGACACAGCTCATTTTATGCTGCTATGAAGTGATCAGCAACAACACGATCTTAACGTAGTATCAACAGCAAACGTGTTATATCGTTTTTTTTCAGTCATTTAGAACAATATATCTACATTACATTTACAGATATTTTGAACGCGAAAAAATTGTAGTAAAAGAGATTGTAACTAATTACGTATATAACAACTTATTATAAAAGCAATTAATTACACATTGCAACCAATGCAACGCAGCATCAAACATAAAATAAAAAATACTTTTTACACGTGTTTTTTATTTAGTTTAACATAATATGTATATTTTTTTCTTAAAAAACAAATAGTTATATTTTATGAAAAAAAAAGTTAGATCGCAATTAAACAATTAATTATGTATATACCATAAGTTGTTTATAGATATAGATAATCTTATTATAGGCGCTTTGAATAGGGTGGTTTTGGCTACAAGTGGTTTCCAAGTAGCGATGCTGTTAAGTTGTTTTTTTTTTATCACATGTGCTTTGCTAAGATGTGGTTTGACTACACATGTGTTGTATACTTAGAGGATATTTGAATACTGGTGTGTTACTCGTATGCATTTATTCCACATACATTTAAATAATTTAAAATATATATATATAAACTTGCCAGAATGCCGTTTGCCCGAAGGTCGATTCCCCGAATCGGCACTTGCCCGAATGCGACAAATGCCCGAATGGACAATTGCCCGATGCGACAAATGCCCAAACGGACACTTGCCCGAATGCGACAAATGCACCGATTCTCTTCTCAACATTTTCAATAAGATCAAATTGTTCTATCTGTTATGGGTTATGTACGCAATCGGATAACCCATCTGAGTAGGGTGGACTTAAGGACGTTCTAAAAACTCGACTCCGGGACCCGAAATTAAGACATTCAGATGACCAATCGTGATATATAAAGGTCTAAAATATCTGCTATATGTAAAATGTTGTGTTACTGACTGGATACTAGACTTTAGCGTTATGCATACACACAATTTTAGAGTAAATGTATATACTCCCTGGATCATTGTCACGTAGTTACTTACATTGTTACTGCTTTGAGACACCAACGGCAAGAATTGTTGAACCAGATCTTTAGTGTTGTTGAGTTCGTCATCACGTAGTCATGCCCTAGTCATTAGGCTACGTAACCAATTATTACCACTTTAATTACAATTCATTAAGTGGGACCTAGTGACAAATAGACGCCTGTTGTTTTGTTGTTGTTGTTTTTTTTTGTTTTTTTATCAATGGGAATCCCGTTAAAAACACTTGATTTCGTTCTAAAACTGTTATGTCTCCCTTTCTAAGAGACTTGAATTATGTTCAAGTGAGATAAAACGAGAACATACAAGGCCTATTGTGCGTATTTTCAGGATCAGTCTGGGATTTCCGAAAAAAAGTGTTCTATAAATTATGATGAAGTTTTCATGAAACTGATAAAAAAGGAACATTAATTCGAAGGTATCAAAGGGAACTGGCGAGGCGGGTTGGGGGGGGGGGGGTATAGTGTTTATGTCAGGGGTCGACAAAATGCATACATAATTGAATTGTTCTTAGATCAAAAATAATTTTTAAAAAAACGTCAACGAAAAACGCTGGACTTTTTTTATTTTTGTTTAAGTCTGAGTGCGGTAACAACAAGATAAACAGTGACCCCATTGTGGACTCTGTTCGTCAGGGACAAATGGGTTCGTCTAAAGCCCGCGATATCCAAATATACAGTCGTTCGTTAGAGAATAATAGGACCACGTACTGGGGTAGGTGTTTTGGGGAACGTGTGTGTGTGGGGGGGGGGGGGAGGGGGACCTGGTATTCGATACATATTAGTTACAAGAAATGTGCTCATTTAAATAATTGGCCGCCGAATATACTGTACTATGTTTGTATAGGGTTAAACGTGTAACATTATATAGTCAGTAAAACACGTCTTTTATTTATGTATTTATTTATTTTATTTTAGATATTGTATTCATAAACGTCATTTTTATGAACCTAAAAAATATGTTTTCATAAATGATCAAATCACAACAGGACATAATATAGCAATATGAAATAGATGTAAAGATTGACCCCTTCTCCACCACCCATGGGTTGAAACGTGCAGACATAATTTCAATGACATCTAGCAGATAATTTTTTTTTCGAAACTTGTTGTGTTGGTCAACATACAATGGCAATGCAAAGTGACATTACTTTTGACTTGATTGTATGCTTAAAATAATGTTTTTAAGATGTATTATGTTCCCATATAATGTACTTTTTTTCCGAATTATTATACTCACATGTGTGTTCATTTTGAGTTAAATTATTTTCACTCATGAAATTCGGCTGAATTGAAATGTTTAAAGATTTAAAAACAACAGTTAATTTAAATATGTAATAGCAAGCGTTTAGACAATTATGTCAAATCACACCTACAAACAAACGGACAGTGTACACTAAACACATGCTAAATAATAAAGTAAAAAGTTTATAAAATATATTAAGCTTTAAGGACGTGATTAAAACTTACAAACTGTGATATTTAAATTAATGACTTAATGACATTTTAAAGAAAGTTTATAACTTATATGTAAATATTCGTTTATGAAGGCTTCTTAATAATAAGTACAATGTTTTTATCCAATGTTTACATATTAGTAATTATCAGTGTGTGCAACCACCTTATTAATCACATTTCGAGTTAATCGACGCACTTCACAATATTTAATCCCAGTTGAGATCTCGAAAACAAGTTTTTCTGATTTCATTTATGTCTTAAACAAGTTGACCTATTATATAGTGCTAATGTAGCAGGGTAAACATCAAGGTCACTAAAAAATTATGGCACACGTATGCGTATGTAATCTAAAATTTATTTAAATTATTGATAAAAAGAGATCATCCATTCTTTACAGCCGTTTATGTTGGTGATGTAAAGCGGTTTTCTTAAGCAGATAGTTTTATCACCATATAAAATGTTGCATTTTTTAAACTGACCGTAAATAATATTTAGTGTAAATACATGTTTAGCTCATGTTTCCTAATCTTTCTTTTTAAGTAACCAAATTGAAATTGACATTTATTTTGTTTTAAATATAAGAAGGGAGACAATAAAACACTGCACTTCAAATTTAGCGAAATAAAAAAAAATAAAACAAGTTATGGAGAAAAAAAAATACCTGAGTTTACCACATACATTTTAACAATTTTAAAGTTATATTTAAATACAATGAAGTTGCTAGTTTTATTTTACACCCAAAATAATATCAGACTTTATTTCCCCCCCCCCCACAAAATTACATCAAACATTTAATAGCAGTATTTATGTTCTTGTTTTTTTCTAATTGAAATCTTAACTAAGCTTAACTTTCTCAACAAAGCGAAATTATGGTTACCACTATTTGTAAATAAATACATGGTTTTAGTTAGTATGGTACATTTATTAACCTACATTATGCGCAAAACCCCTCTCTGAGTTTGAAAATGTATATGTATCTATTTTAACACATTAAAGGTCTATATTTAATATTGTTGCCTAATAATACACATTACCAAAATAAAAATGTATTTTAAAGTACAGAGCGGATGGTAATGGGAATGACGTAGTGTGAGACCAACGACCTTTTTATCATAAAATATATTTTTGTTTTCGAAAATATACTAAACAGGTAAAATGAAAAATGCACCATTGATTATTTGATGTCTTCGGTTGTTTTTTAAATCAGTAAAACATAACGCTACTGCATGTACGCTTGCAATTGCATACATATTTCAAACATTTAACAAACGCACATCTACATATTTGTATCAAAAGTGATACACATTAATTACAAGTATGGGTGACTTTTGATGCAGAAAAGTATATGCCTGTGTTGTTTGTATTATTTTCCAATTCATTCGCCAATCATATTATGGTTATTAAATCGGTAACTATTTTCCTTTCAAGAAAGAAAAAAAAAATACGAACACATTAAAAATTAGCTACAATAAAATGTGTCACATCTAGCTTAATATAAAGCTTCGTGTGAGTTCAATATGGCAGAT
The DNA here is from genome assembly GCF_028476545.2 of Physella acuta. Lineage (NCBI taxonomy): Eukaryota > Metazoa > Mollusca > Gastropoda > Physidae > Physella > Physella acuta. The sequence goes on from NW_026732301.1 coordinate 163,752, forward strand.
ATTATGTTGATACAGTCATTTAGTCAGTTATTGAAACTGCCATTTAAAGCACTGCATTGGCCCGAGTAGTCAAACGATTGATTGCACCATTTGACTTCTCGGCATTTTGACTAAGATCTAAGTGTTTTCTCCGTTAGGGGTTATGTACGTAGGTCTTAGCTGTGGCCGCAGTTTTTCCTAACGTTAGTTAGGTAACCATCTGAGCTGGGTGTACAAGCACGTCTTACAGAATTGACTCCAGGGATCCGAACTTAAGTCTCTCTGATGGGGAATCGTGAGATACAAAGGTTCAAATATATCTATATATATAAAGCAAAGTGGTCGGGTGCCCGATAGGGCACTTCCCGGCGCCGCAGGCGCGTCAAATTTGGCACGATGGTGCCTTGGGGCAATAGAACACGAGGGCCGGTGACGGTTGGCCGAAAAGTCTACGGAGAGGGGGTCAAAACTGACCTCGACTGACCGGCGCCTTATATGGGCTATATTAAGAAAAAAAATTCCTCCGACGACCCCCCTTGAAATTTTGTGAGGTGGTAGGAGATACCCTTGGGGTGTCACAAAAAACTCGGCATATCTGGGAAAACTTCGTAAAGGGGTCAAAACTGACCAGTCGTATTTCCCTATATAATCTTTGTATTTTATGGGGAAAACAGAGGGTCATTTCAAAACGGATTTTAGGGCATTTACCTTCTTTCCATCTGGCTAAGTTTTGGCATGCTTATAGGCAAATGGCTTGGCCGTAGGGCAGACATGTCGGTTTCACTCAACGCCCTCGACGAGGGCTAAAAAGTGACCGCGAGTGAAATTCTCTTAATATGAGCTATATTACGAAAAAAAATTTCCTCCGACGACCCCCCTTGAAATTTTGTGAGGTGGTAGGAGAACGCCTAGGGGTGTCACAAAAAACTCGGCATATCTCGGAAAAATCGGGAAGTGGGTCAAAACTGACCAGTCGTATTTCCCTATATAATCTTTGTATTTTATGGGAAAAACAGAGGGTCATTTCAAAACGGATTTTAGGGCACTTACCCTCTTTACATCTCGCTAATTTTCGTCATGTTTATAGGTAAATGGCTTGGCCGTACGGCTGACCTGTCAGTTTCACTCAAAGCCCTCGACGATGGCTAAAAAGTGACCGCGAGTGAAATTCTCTTTATATGAGCTCTATTACGGAAAAACATTTCCTCCGACGACCCCCCTTGATATTTTGTGAGGTGGTAGGAGATACCCTTGGGGTGTCACAAAAAACTCGGCATATCTGGGAAAACTTCGTAAAGGGGTCAAAACTGACCAGTCGTATTTCCCTATATAATCTTTGTATTGTATGGGGAAAACAGAGGGTCATTTCAAAACGGATTTTAGGGCACTTACCTTCTTTACATCTGGCTAAGTTTTGGCATGCTTATAGGTAAATGGCTTGGCCGTAGGGCAGACATGTCGGTTTCACTCATAGCCCTCGACGAGGGCTAAAAAGTGACCGCGAGTGAAATTCTCTTAATATGAGCTCTATTACGGAAAAAAAATTTCCTCCGACGACCCCCCTTGATATTTTGTGAGGTGGTAGGAGAACGCCTAGGGGTGTCACAAAAAACTCGGCATATCTCGGAAAAATCGGGAAGTGGGTCAAAACTGACCAGTCGTATTTCCCTATATAATCTTTGTATTTTATGGGAAAAACAGAGGGTCATTTCAAAACGGATTTTAGGGCACTTACCCTCTTTACATCTCGCTAATTTTCGGCATGTTTATAGGTAAGGTAAATGGCTTGGCCGTACGGCTGACCTGTCAGTTTCACTCAAAGCCCTCGACGATGGCTAAAAAGTGACCGCGAGTGAAATTCTCTTTAAATGAGCTATATTACGGAAAAAAATTTCCTCCGACGACCCCCCTTGATATTTTGTGAGGTGGTAGGAGAATGCCTTGGGGTGTCACAAAAAACTCGGCATATCTCGGAAAAATCGGGAAGTGGGTCAAAACTGACCAGTCGTATTTCCCTATATAATCTTTGTATTTTATGGGAAAAACAGAGGGTCATTTCAAAACGGATTTTAGGGCACTTACCCTCTTTACATCTCGCTAATTTTCGGCATGTTTATAGGTAAATGGCTTGGCCATACGGCTGACTTGTCAGTTTCACTCAAAGCCTTCGACGAGGGCTAAAAAGTGACCGCGAGTGAAATTCTCTTTATATGAGCTATATTACGGAAAAAAAATTCCTCCGACGACCCCCCTTGATATTTTGTGAGGTGGTAGGAGAATGCCTTGGGGTGTCATAAAAAACTCGGCATATCTGGGAAAACTTCGTAAAGGGGTCAAAACTGACCAGTCGTATTTCCCTATATAATCTTTGTATTTTATGGGGAAAACAGAGGGTCATTTCAAAACGGATTTTAGGGCACTTACCTTCTTTACATCTGGCTAACTTTTGGCATGCTTATAGGTAAATGGCTTGGCCGTAGGGCAGACATGTCGGTTTCACTCATAACCCTCGATGAGGGCTAAAAAGTGACCGCGAGTGAAATTCTCTTTATATGAGCTCTATTACGGAAAAAAATTTCCTCCGACGACCCCCCTTGAAATTTTGAGAGGTGGTAGGAGAACGCCTAGGGGTGTCACAAAAAACTCGGCATATCTCGGAAAAATCGGGAAGTGGGTCAAAACTGACCAGTCGTATTTCCCTATATAATCTTTGTATTTTATGGGAAAAACAGAGGGTCATTTCAAAACGGATTTTAGGGCACTTACCCTCTTTACATCTCGCTAATTTTCGGCATGTTTATAGGTAAATGGCTTGGCCATACGGCTGACCTGTCAGTTTCACTCAAAGCCTTCGACGAGGGCTAAAAAGTGACCGCGAGTGAAATTCTCTTTATATGAGCTATATTACGGAAAAAAAATTCCTCCGACGACCCCCCTTGATATTTTGTGAGGTGGTAGGAGAATGCCTTGGGGTGTCACAAAAAACTCGGCATATCTGGGAAAACTTCGTAAAGGGGTCAAAACTGACCAGTTGTATTTCCCTATATAATCTCTGTATTTTATGGGGAAAACAGAGGGTCATTTCAAAACGGATTTTAGGGCACTTACCTTCTTTACATCTGGCTAAGTTTTGGCATGCTTATAGGTAAATGGCTTGGCCGTAGGGCGGACATGTCGGTTTCACTCAAAGCCCTCGACGAGGGCTAAAAAGTGACCGCGAGTGAAATTCTCTTTATATGAGCTATATTACGAAAAAAAATTTCCTCCGACGACCCCCCTTGAAATTTTGTGAGGTGGTAGAAGAATGCCTGAGGGTGTCACAAAAAACTCGCCATGTCTGGGAAAAATCGGGAAATGGGTCAAAACTGACCAGTCGTATTTCCCTATATAATCTTTGTATTTTATGGGAAAACAGAGGGTCATTTCAACGCAGACTTAAGTGTACATAATCTCAGTATATCTGGCTAATTTTTTGCATACGTTTAGGTCAATGGCTTGACCTTTAGGGAAAACTGTCGGTTTGACTCAAAGCCCTCGACGAGGGCTAAACAGTGACCGCGAGTGAAATTCTCATTATATGAGCTATATTACGAAAAAAAAATTTGCTCCGACGACCCCCTTTGAAATTTTGTGAGGTGGTAGGAGAATGCCTGGGGGTGTCACAAAAAACTCGCCATGTTCTGGAAAAATCTTGAAATGGGTCAAAACTGACCAGTCGTATTTCCCTATATAATCTTTGTATTTTATCGCAAAAACAGGGAAATTTTAACACAATTTTTAGGTTACTTAACGTCTGTACATCATGCTACGTTTTTGCATACACTACTATAGATGACTAGGCCGTATGGAAAAACTGTTGGTCAGACTCAAAGCCCTCGACTAGGGCTAAAAGATGATCGTGAGTGAAATTCTCCTTATATGAGATATATATTTAAATAAATTGACGAATGATCCCCTTAGTATTATATGACGTCGTAGACCGACCCTGGAGGGTAACAAAAAAACTTTATTCCCGTCGGAAACAGCCATTATAGTCGTTAAATATGTTCATATACCGTAATTTCTTATCTAAGCATAGCAACTGTTTGCAAAAAACAGTAAACAAAGACATACGTAATACGTTCAGTTTTCAAGGGAGGTAACGTTTTTAAAATTATCATTTTTCAAATAATTGTATACTATTTTCAACCGAAACAGAAAATGACTAAGTATAGCATTTGTTTTAGTACAAAATTAAGTTGTTTATTCAGTTACGTATCCTAATTAAATAATCAAATAAATTTCAAAAGGCAATGTAATATAAACTGTTAGATATACTGTTTATGGAACCTGTGTAGTTCTAATTCCGTTTTAGTTATAGATTGCGTACTTTCCAATATTTTTTGAGAACGGCATTTAAATGACAAACAAAAACATTTTTTTCTAAAGATAGCATTACCGTTTAAATTAAAGCACTCCACACCCAACCCATCGCTAAATTATTAAGTATTCAAATTCTCAATGTTTTTTAAAAACCTAAGTGAAGCTAGGCAGTATGCCTAGTCTAATATATATGACATGGTTTTACTGATTGAAGTGTTAGATGTATCGAAAGCAATCCTTAATTCTCTCTTGTCTACCTTTGAGTTCCAATTATTCGTACACATTTCAAGATTCCAACCAAGACGTATGATACTTTCTGTATACTTTTTGTACTTCTATAAGTGTTACTATGTACTAATAATCTGTATTAAGTATTAACGTTATATTCTAAATGCTCAGGTGTAGTGTTCAGATCAGTGGCGGAACTAGAAAAAAAGGGCCACCCCGCAATAAAAAATGTTGGGCCTCATATATATATATATATATATATATATATATATATATATATATATATATATATATATATATAGAGAGAGAGAGAGAGAGAGAGAGAGAGAGAGAGAGAGAGAGAGAGAGAGACTAAATACGAAAATATCAACATGGAGTACTCAATATGGGCTTGTTCGAAATTTGACAAAATTAAAACTCTTAGTTTTTAATTTTTATTTAAAAACATATTACAACAACACATCATTTGTGTCAGTGCTACTAGGGCTAGTCTGTTTTAAAATTCTTTATTTTATTGTCTAACATGGTGCTTTATAATTACGAGGCGGTCAAAAGAATATGAAGCATGAAAGCTTTTTATGTGTAATGGTTTCTCGTCTTATGTTTATTTTAAAGTATTTTTGTATTTATATTATTAGTTTTTAATACATTTCCTTTTATACTATAACATTCTTCATTATTTTTCTTTTTAAATAATAATTAAGAGAAGTAATTGCTTTTTATTTTGTTTAGTGCAAAAAAAAAAAAGTTTTTTAATTGAGAGCACACATATTTCACTATTTAAAAAAGGGAAATAAGTCATGGAAGTTGTTTGAACGTTTGCCTATCTTTCACACTACAACTCATGTAGCTACATATATTTTTCCTTTATGAAACAGCGTGTGTTAGCTACTGTAGAACATCACTACTGTAGTAGATCTGTTTTTTTTTTTTTTTTTTTTTGTAAAAAACAATTTTTTTAACTATAAAAATGTTGATTCTGGTCGGCTATGGGCCCCTAAATGGACTCCCCCCCCCCCGCATTGCGGGGTCTGGCGGCACTGTAGTTCCGCCCCTGGTTCAGATGTAATGAAATGCGTCGTTTTCAACAGTAGGGGAGGCGATAAACACTTTACTGAAATACGTGGTATTTTTGTTGTTGTTTCCCTACAACTCATTTTCATTTTTTTATTGGAAAAACATGTCTTTACTTTTTTCTCTATCGACACCAAACCCATCCCCTCCTTCCACCCCTTCCCCTATCCAGATATGTCGTCATTTATAGACCATCCCTTATATATCTGGTACCCTGTTGTAAGCGAGAGATAAAGATAAATAGAGTTCGTACACACGTGTAGGCTTAACGACTGATACAGCTCAGGATTAGTAATGAATTAGTGCACCAGACACGTACATGAAATAATATATTTAGTACATGTCTTTCAAACAACAAATAAACCGATTTATGTAAGTATGGGACATTCATAAAAATATAGTAAGCGCAAAACAAGTCTGTTTTTTTGAAAAGATTAAAATGTATTTATTTTATAGGTTCTACGATTAACATTGAAGCCTAACAATACACATGTGCAAGAAAAAATAAATAATTGCCATGTACAGAGTGCTTGGTAATAGAAATAAAATTATGATAGGCCAATGACATTTGTATAAATTCATTATAAAAATGTAATGTAAAATTAATTGGTATTTTTCTTTATATTTTATAGAAGATTTTTTTTTTTTTTTTTTTGTTTTTTTTTTTTACAACACAATTTGATTTTTTTTTTAAATTGTATTGGAACTGTTATAGTATGATAACTGATTTTTTTTTTTTGCCTCAGACACGTAATTTATAGTGTCAGTTGTGTGTTCGCTTTAGTATTACAATTTTCATCATCGGCTTGTGAGGACTGATACAGATTTACAATAGTAATATTTCTTTCTTACTTGTAGCCTGCTTTCATTCATTTAAGATGGTTTACTTATACATAGATCTAATACAAAACGTCTAAATATAAAGAAAAAATAAAAATTAATTTTTATATTATATAGAAGATCTATATGGAAAATTCACTGTAGACTTGGGTAAAGAACAGAATATTGATTTGACGAAATCTTCGGTTGTCTTGCAAAAGTGTAAAATATAATAATAAAGTATGTAGTTTTCTAATTACATATTTTTTTTAAACATTAGACTAAAAAACATCTAAATATTTATCATTATTGAAAATATTATATTAAGTTTATTGGTATGTTTTGTCACATAAAACGGTATGTCATTTTGTTCATTGATTTTGCTTTATCAAACTAATTGTGTATATTAATAAGAACATTATTTCCCTTGCAAAATTTCTAAGCTAGAAAAATATTATCTGCAATATTCAAACAAAATAAAAATACAAGCGACATTGTCTTTAATCATATGAACACACTAAAATTAATTAAAAAGAAAATGTGTCACATGTAGGTCAATATAAAGCTTCGTGTGAGTTCAATATGGCAGGTATTATGTTGACACAATCATTAATCAAGTTATTACAACTGTCATTTAAAGCAGACACTTCAATGGTCGGAGTAGTCGAGTGACTGAATGCACCGATTCTCTTCCCGACATTTTGACTACAATTAAAGCGTACTGTATGCTATGGGTTCTGTACGGAGGTCTCAGCTATGGGATCCGAACTCGTGACTTTTGAGTGAGCAATTGTGGGATATAAAGGTCTAAATATATCTTAACCATTTTTAAAGTAGTTACTGATTGTAATGTAATGTGTTTTTGAAGCAATCTGTTATTTTATCTTTTATTTTAATCTTATCACGCCAAAATTATTCGTACATATATTTTAAATCTCAAGGCAATATGTCTGGCTATTTTGTATTCGTTTTTATAACTACTACTTTACTATTAACCTAAGTTACTTGCTAAGCAAAAATCAAAATAATGTGTACAGGCAAATTATCAAATGCCTAGATTTAAAAAAAATAAATGCATGTTGGATTAGACATTGTGGTCGAGTAATATCCAAGTGTGTTGATATATAATGCTTTATATTATAACTGGGGATGTAAATATAACGTAATTGATTTACGCTGTATTTCCGCTGGTTATCCCTTTGCCTGAGTATCTAAAGAAGGATAATTAAGAAAACGTGATAATAAAAAAGGTTTCAAGACTGGACACGAAATTGTCCTTCGTTGGCAATATGCGAGTTGAGATAATAAATGAATAATGTTTTGATCTAAAACAGCTTTAAAAGAAATACAAATCAATTGTATAAAACTGGTAGAAGTCTATTTCTCGTTAATATGGTGTGTTGCTTGTTTGCTTTAATATCGTGTTAATTATGTGTCTTCTGTAGTATTGTGCTAATGGGTGGTAGTGTGGCTCTAGTCTAATTATACCAATGTGTTCATGTCTGAAAGTGTTAATGTGTGTTCTAATGACATGTAGACCTAGACCTTTAATTATTTTATTTTTTATTAGGGTTTGGTTGTTGATAATGCTAATGGTGTTTTTAAAAATGAAATATCAAATGGGTTTATTTGCATGTTTTATAAAGTGGGTTGCTATTGTGCTAACTGTTACTGTAAATATATGTTTTGGTAATAGTTATCTGTTAATTAGCGCTTCCCTAATGGTTCTAATGCAATATGTATACACAGCTTCTGTGTAATTGTGTCCGTTAGTCTCGTCCATGTGAAGCCGTACAGTTTAAGTTTGTCTGTCACTATAATTTGGGTGTCGTGCTTTATCTTTCCTCTCCGTTTCCTAGTATTTTGGATTTCTCTGCCTTTGTTTAGCCTCCGCTGCCTATCCCGTATCATGTAAATGTCTCTATTTTTGTCTTCATTTATTTATCTCTTCGAAGTTACACATTGGTGTCGTCAGCGTATGCTATAATTTTCTTGGCTGTCGTGTTTGGTATTGGCAATCATTTAAAGCGGTTGTCCTGCCTAATACGTTCTAACACGGGTTCTATGCTAAGAATGTGGGGTAGTGAGTGTGGTGGGATTGACTAGGTGAAGCTGTTGAGTAGTAACGTGATGTCTTTCATTTAGAATAAACTTGTGAGTGAGCAATTGTGGGATATCAAGGTCTAAATATATCTTCACCATTTTCAAAAGTAGTTAATGATTATAATGGTATGTGTTTTGGAAGCGATATGCCATATTTTTTTTTTATTATCATATCATGCCAACATCTTGTTACATACATTTTAAATCTCCAGGCGATATGTATGGCTATTTTGTATTGATTTGTGTACTATTACTTTAATATTTACATACAGCTACTTGCTTAGAAAAATGTTTTAATAAAAAAAATGAGTAGGCCTACAGGCATATTATCTAATGCATACATTTAATATTATAATTAAATGCATATGTGATTAGATATTGTGATCCAGTATATTCCATGTGTGGTGATATATAATGCTTTATTTCTAAAGAAGGGGAGGTAGATACAGCTGTATTGAGTTATGCAGTATTTCCGCTGTTGTACCCCTTTGATTGGTATTCAGCTTCTTTGTAAATGTGTAGATCAGTCTCGTCCATGTGAAGCCGAACAGTTTGGGTTTGTCTGTCACTATAATTGTCGTGTCATATTTTGTTTTCCTGTCCGTTTCATTTAATTTTAGATTTCTCCACATGTATTTTGCCTCCACTGCCTATCCCGTATTATATAAATGTCTCTACTTTGGTTATCATTTGTTTGCTCATTCTGCAGTTAAATATTGTTGTCGTCAGCACTAGCTATACTTCCTTTAATGCGGGTTTCCTGTCTATTACTTTCTAAGATGGTCTCTATGATAAGTATGAGGAGTAGTGAGGAGAGGGGGGGGGGGGTGACTGGTTCAAGCTGCTGTATGTATTTATTTATTTATTTATTTTATTATTATATTTTTACTTTTTTTGCGGGGGGGGGGGGGGGGGCATGTTAAACGTATTATTTTATCTCCTTTATTGTACATGTACAAAATAATAATCATATATTGCAACTAAAAAAATGTGTACATACAGTGTTTCTTATGTTTCTAGCCCCCATATACAACTTACGATCATTACAATTGGTATATGTTGTTGATACATGAACACGAGCTGTAGAAGTCAAGTTTGTAGCGGGTCACATATGTGATATCTATAGGCCTATAACTGAGATCTGTAACATTAAATGATTTGTTGTTCAAGCTATGTAAAGCACGAGACGAGACGAGGTATTCAAACATTGTCTACTTTTCATATTTATAATGTATAATGTTTATAATATACTATGTTTAACGTATACATGTATTCCATGCTATAAGCCCCGTGCATACAATTGTCAAATAGTCGTCAGATCTCATTATGACGTGTGTTCATTACAGTTGCTGCTACTTGCTATGGAAGTTTTAATGTTACTTTATTCGGTAAAATTGTCGTTTCTACCACTGACAGGCGCAAGACATTTGCTTTAGTAAATTAGTATTTAACAGCTACCTCCATGTTAAATGAGGTACGTCAAAATTGGACGTGTGGGGATGGGGGGGGGGGGGGTATACTAAAAATCTAAAATTGTTTGACGTCATAAATTGATGAACACGTATGTAGTAACACTAGTCTACACACAATGTAATAGATAACTATTTGTATTTTTACAATTAAAATAACTTTTTTATCAATTTAGTCCCATTCATTTTTTTGTCATCCAAAGGTAGAAAAGACTGGCCCATCATAACATGATCTGACATGATTTATGTGATACATTGGAAAATCTAAAATCTAAGCATAGTATGAGTATATAGAGTTAGCTGGTATCTGCACTCACTCATCGGAACTCCCAATTTCCATTAGGCGCTATTCAATGACTAGTTTTACATAGAAACAAAACGAAAGTACTCTAGACCTTCACAGCTTTTCTACTATATTATGTATGAGTCATTTTGTATACCTACGTATGTAATTTGAGATATATATTCAAATTTAGGTGGAAAAAAAAACTCCTTGCGTTGCCCCCCGCCCCCCCCCCCCCTTCCCCACCCACTATTTTGTTCAATCATTTGCGCTCCATTAACAGTCTGCTATAAGTTAATTAAACGTACTGAAAATGATTTTTTTAATGTAGACACATGTTTATACATTGACTCCTCTTAAGATAAGGCTACATTTAAAAATTCAAATAAAAATCAAATATTGATCTGAAGTAAGTTTTCAAGTTATCATTAAAACATCATAACTGTCGTATCAGTAGAAGTACAACATTGAGTTCTAGTATTTTAATTAATGCAAATACATCAGACAGAAACTCTGTTTTACAAAATTTGCAATAAATAATCATAATATATATGTGAGCAATTTTTTAAAGTTTGTAAGGTTATTATTATACACGGTTATTATGCAAGTTTATTATTTACTTCCTTTACACTTAGTATCAACATGGATATTCCAGCTGAAATCTAAATACAGTATTAAAAATAGTTCTAAATATGATAATACCCTGATAAAACTCATAAATAAAGTATGTCTTTATTAAAGTGTCATCAATCTGATGCAGTGCTGTATTAATTAAACACACGTGAAAATAAAAAGACAATGCATTTTTTAATGATAATAAATTTGCAAGCTCTTTAACTTGATATTATTATAAATTGCTGTATTAACATCCCACCCTTGTATTTGACGATCATCTCTTTCAATAAAATGGACTTCACATTCTGGCTCATACAAAGCCTTGATCTTATCTTCATACATTGAATGGGGTGGGGTGGTTGGTTTAGACCTTCAAGACCCTGCATCATTGAAACATCATATTCCATGACCTCCATTAAGATTCTACCATTAGGACTTGAACATTTCTTCATGTTCTTTACATATCCAGAAACATATTCTCTGTTTAGTGCAACCAGAGCTCCCCTGTCCCACACTGCATCAAATGTTCCTTCAATGTCAGGAGTAAAGTTAAAAATATATGTACTGTACAGCCGAATCTTTCCATCTTTACTCTGAAATAATTTAAAGTTGTGTCCTTTGTGGGTAACATCTTCAACAGAATATTCAATGCCTTGGTCAGTAAAAAACTCCTCCAATGCTTTCTTCCATACACTCCAACTATGTTATAGTCTTGGCTGGCTAACCAGCTCATATCAATAGCTTTACCACAAAGTTGAACCAATATAATGCAACAACTAACTTACCATTTATGTGAGATGATCAGGTGACGACTAAAACATCAGTTGCGAGTTAGATGTAGATATCGTTGTCAGTTGATCATTGGATCGTGTAGGGGATAGCGTGGATTAGTCAGCAGTTGCGGAGTTAGATAGTTATGTGTAGACAGCGGTTGTAGTCTGATTAGACCTAGAAGTATTAGGAGATAGGCGAGACAGTCAAAGTAGAGAATAGCAGGGTACAAGATTGTAGATGATTGATTATATGCAAATAAAGAAATATTATAGCATGTTTTGAATTGTACTTGTGTTTGATTTTACACTTTATGCCAAGCTACATACGATTAACACTAAAAACCAATATGTACACCACAGTGAACAAATCTTATAGACACATTTATAATGAACTAAAATCGAAAATATGTACCCGTGTAAGACAAGTAGGTGTTTTACGCTAGAAGCGGGTCAGATGTAGCTAAATATAAAGTTGTTTGTTAAACTTAAAGGTAAATAACTGCAGCCAAACCTAAACTCTTTACAATTTGCTTTATTGTTTCCCCTGCAAAGGAAGAAAAAATGAGAGAAATGTATATCTCTTGTGGGTTGCTTAGTGCCAGAGAAAATACAAACCATGCATATCACAACAAGTAAGGAGATTTAGAGTCAAACATGAGAAAACATCAAAATCATAAACACATCCCATGAAAGTTCAAGATATTTTCAGTCTCCCCGACTCAAACCCAACTAGTGAAATGAGAAAAGTGCGCACATAGGCTTTTATAAATTAGGAATTTTTTTTTGTTGCAAAATATTTATTTTGATACTATAACCCTTTCTAATAACAGATTTTCTGAAAAATATATAAGGATTTTTAAAAATTAAAGTAGTTATGACAAGTCATGGATTATAATTACGAAAAAACCGACTTATTCGCATGTTTTTGAAAAGCGTAAGCAATCTCAATAATGTTTCCTATAAATTTGTAAAAACAAACAATTTACAAAAACATAGACATACTAATCTTAACGATTCATATTTTCTTATAAAATTGTTTTTCTAATATGAATTTATTACTCATGTCCGTTTTTATTGTTAAACCAAAGGTTATTTGTTTTTTAAACATTTACAGGCTGGTAATATAAATTGGGTTTGAATTATTTCCCTTACAAATAAAAAATGCTTAAATGGGAAGTAATTATAAACTGTTTCTTTATTAATAAAAAAATGCATTTAATACAAAAATACATTTTAGCTAAAATGTATATAGTCCTATAATAATTGTAACAAAAAATAAAATATAATTTGTTCATTTTAGATATGTTAACCTCGAGTTGTGAGCGGGTTATACATGTTCAGAACGTGTAAACTAAACCTACGGCAATGTATCGATCCTAAGCTGACTTTCTATGAAACGATTAAGTTTTATTTAGACCCCGAATGTATACCAGTCTCATATCTAATGATACTTTAAAAAAATTGTCAAAACTAACTAAGGGGTGTAGCAAGATGATCTCTTTAGTTATAGTGACAAGCACAACCACTCAAACGACTGTCAGGTTTCCATAAAGAAGTAATTGCTGTTTTTGTTACTGTAAACAGTCCATCCAGTTTTATGTTAAAATAGAACACAGTAATGCATGGGCCATGAGACGTCATTTATTGACGATCACTGTCTCATTTAATCCAATTGTCTCACAATATAGAGCTAGAAGATTAAACACAGACTAAGATACACATAATCAATTTTATACCAATTAATAGTTGGAAACTCACATAAATATGTAATGTTAAAAGGATCTATTTTCTAGATCACTTCCATTTCGTTCTGGGGGGGGGGGGGGGGTAGACTTTCTTCGAGGGAGGTGGGGGGGGGGAGTTGTGGCCAAGCTAGTAGAGATGTCTGGAAGAACACTGATAGACAGGTACCCATCTGAGCTGGGTGGACTTTTCTTCCTATAATCTCCAATTCTCCGTATACATATTTCAAGGCTTCAACCAAGACGCATGGCTCTGCATGTATACGTTTCGTTCTTCTATTTGTGTAAGTATGTACTACTAATATGTATTAGTTACTTTTGTGCGAGAAAGTGTAATCAAATGCATTTTTCCAGGCACATTATTATATGCCAATAGTTAAAACAATTAATTAAATACATATCTGATTAGATCGTGTGATTGAATATATTCTATGAGTGATGAGATGTAATGTAATGCTTTGTTTTCATAAGTATAGGATAAAAAATACTTTCTTGACATGTATAGGACCTGGAACTCTGTTTGCAATTGCAAAAAAAAAAAAAAAATGCATGTTATTATTTTAATCCTGAAAGCAATTTTAATGTAAATTATATGTACTGGAGTTTATGCATATGCCATAAAGTCAGCCGTTACACCTATATATTATCCTAAAAATAAAAACAAGAAAAAAAAATATGTTTAAGGGCTCAATTATTCCTGTCTATATGTTGAACACGCCGTGTATATTTGTGTTGTTGTGTATTGTTAAAACAACATAAATGTCTGATACGATACCCAGGTATCTGCTCTACAATAGTTCATCAGATGTATTTGTTGGTTGCTGATGATTGACCTAATGATAAGTTGTGGAAGATTTGACTGACCTCTTGTATTTGTTGGTTGGTGATGATTGACCTAATGATTTGTGCTGGAATGGGTGATTTAAATGAAATGCCATTTTCCAGATCCATTAGTTAAAGTTAAATAGTCTTCTAAGTACAAATCGAAAATTATATCAAGAGAGGGGGGGGGGGGGGTGTGACACCACGACGTAAACGTAAACTATAAAGAAAACAATGCTACATCCAACTGTATTATAAACAGACTGTAGATAAACATCGTTACTATTAAGTCAGCAGTGATTAAAGCTTAAACACGTACGTGTACCAGTATGTGGCATATATATAAATTTTAGGCCTATGTAGGCCGACACACACACACACACACATATATATATATATATATATATATATATATATATATATATATATATATATATATATATATATATATATATATATATATATATATATATATATATATATATATATATATATATATATATATATAAATATGCTTTGTTTCCTCGGAGGGGGGTGACAATACGAAGTGCCGCACCGGGTGAGACCCGACCTAGTGACGCCACTGGCCTAACGGCTGACGAAGGGGCCCACTGATAATTTTTGCATAGGGGCTCAAAAATCCTAGCTACGCCACTGCACTGACAATACCGTTTCTGTAGAGACTAAGTCTCCCGGCAAAGCGGTCTCATTGAATATGACATCTGCCAGTGGGACCCCTTCATCAATATTCTTTAGAGTTAGCTTATCCAACACTCTTATGATTTTGTATTTATACTATATTATTATGCTTGCCTACTACTGCTAAAAAGTTTATTTATAGGCTGATTCTCTCAATGTCTTGCACGACAAAGTGATATAGCCTGTAGTGTTATTATAACGATTGGGCTCTGTTTGACCCACAAACACCGAATCCCACTGCCGAAACGGTGGGGGGGGGGGGGGGGCTTTTTGGAACTTTTAACCTTTTTCTTTTTTAAAATTATTTATATGTAACAAATATTAAAATTTCCATTGTAAAAGTTAATTTTTTATGAGGGAAAAGGGCCCCTATGTGCCTTGGGCCCCCATGCCTTGCTTACGCTAGCTTTACGGTAGCTACGCCACTGTGTCAGTGGTCCTTTTGTCTGGAGCCAAATTGACAGGAGTCTTTTTGTCGGGAGCCAAAATGACGCTAGCCTATTTGTCGGGAGTAGTAATGACGGGGGCCGTTTTGTGGAGAAACTAAATGGCGGGAGCCTATTTGTCGGGAGTCGTAATGACGGGGGCCGTTTTGTGGAAAAAACTAAATGACGGGAGACTATATGTCGGGAGCCAAAATGACGGGAGCCTATTTGTCAGGAGCCTTATTGACTGGAGCCCTTTTGTCGGGAGCCTATATAACGGGAGCCTATTTGTCGGTAGCCTAAATGACGGGAGCCTATTTGTCGGGAGCCTATATGACGGGGTCCATATGTCGCTGGCCCTTTTGACGGGGCCGATTTGACGGGGTCGTTTTGACGGGGTCGTTTTGTCGGGGTCGTTTTGACGGGGCCGTTTCGTGATTGGCCGAATTGACGCCGCACGCAGGGGTATATTCATGGCGTTAGATTTCTTTCATATGTTATTTCTTGAAACTCCCGTAGGGGGGGGGGACAATAATTTAATAATAAAGTATAAAATTATATAGATTTCTCTATTTTGTCTTGGGGGAAGGGGGGTGGTGGGTGGGTTTGAAATTCCCCTAGGGGAGCGCATTAATTTAAAGTATATATAAATAATACAATTATATAGATTTCTTTATTTATTTCGTACGGGGAGAGGGCACCAGGAGAGAGTAAAAAAAACAAAAAAAAAAACAAAAAAAAAAAAACAAACAACCTCGGGTAATGTAATAAATAATATTTTAAGTCCACCCAACTCTGGTGGGCACCTAACTCACGTTAGGGAAAGTAAATGCGGCTGGGCATAGTGCTGACCATACTATCTCTTCAAATGCCGAGGTCACAGCAACAATTAAACTCTACTTCACTTGCCCTATAGACCGTTATGTTTGAAAAGGGAACTTCACTGTACTTTCTAACAATACCTCTCATTTGGCAAATTAATATTTAGGTATACTTGTATAGTCGTTGTTTAAGAGAGAAATGGGTCATAATTTTGAGTTAATTGTTAGGGTCAGTCTAGGGTTTTCGAATTAACATTGTATGGGATCTGTTTAAGTTTTTATAGCACAATTGTAACATTTTTAAATGAGACTAAAAGAAACACGGTTATGTCAGAAGTAAAGTTTTTTTTAAATTTATTTTTTAATTTTTTTTTTTTTTAACCTTAATTTTAACTTTTAATTTTAATAAAGCAAATGACAACATATGGGTGGGTTTATTAGTCTGTAGAAACATTCAGAGGTTTACATTAACAACATTTACATACAAGTGATATGGTGATACATATTTAAATAATGGCAAATACGTGGTGAAACTAAGTTTGATATGTACACGTATCAAAAGGGGAAGTATTTGAAATAAGTGAATGGTAGTAAATACCTGTCTTATGCGAGAAAATGAATTGCACTCTTCGGATAAAGCAGGTCACATGATTAATTTGTTTAAATCGACTTTATTGCCCTTTTTCTATATGTGTAACACACAACGGGATAGCCTTTCATTTTTTATATTTTTTTTAAAATAAAATCCTGCCTATTTTAATTGAATTGTTTCCATTTCATTGAATAAAATGTGTTTGTCAATTAAATACCTAATTATTTCCCTTGTAAACTTTCGGAAAAAAGATTGTATGTTATTGGTACACTAGGCATGCTGCCCAGCTTTGCTTAGGCTTTCGAAAACATTGAGAATTTGAATGCTTAATTAATTCGCCCGAGGGTCGGTCTACGACCTCAAGAGTTATGAAGAGGTTCCTCCGTGGAAATGTTGTTTTCGATTTATAGCTTATATAAGGCACCGGTCCCTCGAGGTCAGTTTTGACCCCCTCATCGCAGACTTTTCGGCCAACCGACCCCCGTGTTCTGTCGACCCAAGGCAAGATCCTGCCAAATTTGAAGCGCCTGCGGCGCCGGGAAGTGTCCTGTCGGACACCCGACAATCTAGATCTAGAATCCTAATAGAATTTTTTTTTTAAGTTTAGCCCGAGCATAATAAAAAAAACAAGTTAATTAAAAAGTCTAGTGACATTTAAGCGCAATTTCCTTATGTTATCTAAAAATAGCTCTGTTGTAGCGTAAATCAAGAGCAGGGTTAGTAAAACCATTGGTTAAAATACATGTTTTATTTACAATAGAGTTACATGACTAAAAACCATTGCGCGCCTATCTACTGAACGTGATGACGCAGCCATTGAACGTGATGGCGCAGCTATTGAACGTGATGACGCGTGTGGTGTGGTTGGAAAAAATGCCTACTAATTCGGTCCAAATTTTAATTAATTAAAAAATGTTTGTGACCAAACGAAAGGATATTTTTGAAAACTTTCTTCGGCAATATTGTTCTAAATTATGGCAGGAATCGATTGGTACATGTTTCAAGTCGCTAAGGGGTCTGGTTGCCGAGATATGGGCCAAAAACTGCTTTTTTTGCTTTTCCGGGAAATCCATGAAAGAAACCCGGAATTTTTATGGCCTATGGTCATTCTCGTAACTTGCTTAACATAATTGCTTTTGGAACTAGTCATCGATATTGCTTCGTTGAGGAGGAGATACGACTTAAAGCCCGGACACACATTCATCCATACATTCATTCATTCATCCATCCATTCCCAGAAATGACGAGTTAATAAACGCAATTCTCCAGAATGGAAATTGCGCTAAAAATACTTTAACCAAGTTGACTTGGTGTGTCTCGAACCCGCACCACCTGCGTGGTTTTTAGTACACTAATAAAATACGGAGAATGAAACACGTATTTTAAAATCTTAACTTACGCGACTATGCCTATTCTTTCAAATTAATTTTTGTATCCCAAATTAGCCAGTTCCAAACACAGATTTGGTATAAAATAAATAAGTTTTGAAATAGTTTAGTCCTAATATAGAAATTTATTTTGGAATAGATTTTAGAGAAGTTAGAGTCTAAATCTAGATCTTAGCGTCTACGTCTAGTTATTGCGTAGATTTAGATTTAGTCTAGATCTAGAATCTCTAGATCTAGAATCCAAATAAATAACATAAATTTTATGAGTTTAGGCCGGAAAAATTGTATTGTATACATTTCATAGTGTACGTAGGTCTAGATCTAAATCAAATTTGAATGAAATAGTTCATTTCTTTTTATTGTAAACACGACAGATGACGTCATTAGTTAATGTATAAACATTAGTGACGTCACAGTTTTATGCGTTCTTTTTCACATCTATAAATGCTTTTCCGGTTGCATAAATAATACTGTTTCTCTACATTCGAATACGCCTTTATTTTTTTTATTTTTCTTCTTTGAATAAAAATTGTGGTTATACATTTAAAACATCTAACATATTATTTTCAACAAAAGTCCGTATAAAGGTATCCATATATCGCTGCCGATTCTGACGTGATGTCCGGCGAAAATATTTTGCGGACAGAGAGAGAGAAGAGCGCACATGGCCTTTTATATATTAGGATACTTGTATGCCTTGGTAACACTAAAAACCAATATGCACACAACAGTGAACTAATCTTATAGACACAGTTATAATGAACTAAAATCGAAAAAATATAATCGTGTAAGACAAGTAGGCGTTAAGCTAGAGGCGGGTCAGATGTAGCTAAATATAAAGTTGTTTGTTAAACTTAAAGGTAAATAACTGCAGCCAAACCTAAACTCTTTACAATTTGCTTGATTGTTTCCCCTGCAAAGGAAGAACGAATGAGATAAATGTATATCTCTTGTGGGTTGCTTAGTGCCAGAGAAAATACAAACTATGCATATCACAAGAAGTAAGGAATTTGTAAAAACAAAACAATTTATAAAAACAAAGACATACAATACATATTTTCTTATTTAATGTTTTTCTAAATATGGATTTGCTGAGCATGTCCGTCTTTATTTTTTAACTAAAGGTTATTATTTTTTTTTAAAATCATTTACAGGCTAGTGATATAAATTGGGTTTGAATTATTTCCCTTACAAATAACAAATGTATAAATGGGAAGTAATTATAAACTGTTTCTTTATTGTTAAAATATGCATTTAAAACAAAAATACATTTTAGCAAAAATGTATATAGTCCTATAATAATTGTAACAAAAAAAATATAATTTGTTCATTTTAGATATGTTAACCTCGAGTTGTGTGCGGGTTATACATGTTCAGAACGTGTAAACTATACCTACGGCAATGTATCGATCCTACTGACTTTCTATGACACGATTAAGTTTTATTTAGACCCCGAATGTATACCAGTCTCATGTCTAATCGCACATTTAAAATATTGCCAAAACTAACTAGTGGGTGTAGCAAGATGATCTCTTTAGATGTAGTGACAAGCACAACCACTCAAACGAATGTCAGGTTTCCATAAAGAAGTAGCTGTTGTTTTTGTTACTGTAAAACGTCTGCACTGTTCCATGTTTAAATAGACTACAATAATGCACGGGTCATAAGATAACATCATTAGTTAACAAGTAACTAGTTTTTCATTCGTTTCAAAATATGTTTTATCCTACGTTTTTAATGTTGTTCTAATTTTTTTTTTCGTTGTATTGCCTTAGTTTATTCTTAGGCATAAAACCTAACCTTTGTATAATGTATTTGCTTTTACTCTTTAATATTTACGCAATGGAATAAACACGTCCATCTTATCATATAAGTCTACAATCTGTGCCATAATGCTTAGCAGCTTTTGTTGTTGGCTCTTGTACATCCAGTCGGTCAACTCGCTTTTAACATTTAAAATACATTATATTGATAATATTATAATTTCATATATTTGGCAATCATCAACTACATCAAAACGTTACAAAGAGTTGGTTGATCACTTCCCCCATATGTTGTCACAGTTCTCCCTATGATACAGCCATGTGGATAACAACAAGGGTCTTCTAGTGAACTTCAACTTTGTTAATTACGGTTTCTTGTTTCTAGAGTCTGATGAGTTAGACATTAGGTTACTTGTCTCATTGAAATCAATTGTCTCACAATATAGAGCTGGAAGATTAAACAAAGAATAAGATACGCACAATCAATTATTATACCGATTAATTGATTCCAACTCTAATAAATATAAGAAAGTATAAATACACTTATTTTATTATAAAAGTAGACCATATACAATTCTTAGCAATTATTACACTGACTTTGGAGCGTCAACAATATATACTGTTATGTCATTTCAAATTATAAAGAAAAAAAAAATAGTTAGGTTGTCATAATATTTAATCGAATGTACAACTATGTTAAAGTGAGATATGTGAATATATGTACTCCCTGCATAACATTTAAGTTTGTGTGTTAATGTGTAATATGTTAGCGTATGGTTTTGAAAGTTGAATAGAAGACTGTACATTGAGACAAGCTCACCCTGACTCACACAGTAAATAGAAGACTTTGCATTGTAAGATAGTCACTCTGTTGGCGTATCCAATTAATGTAATCATCACTAAAGTTAAAATATTATGTAGACCTATATTTCCTTAAAAATAAATACTGTGAGTTATATATGCGAATCTGTGTGTAACATGTCATCTACTGTGTGTGAATATCTCAATGTGATAACTGATTTAAATTGTCTCAATCATACAAGAAAGAACACGAGGGGAAGCATTAGAATGGTCAATTTTAATTCCTATAGTAAATGTTTTCTAAGCCGACACAAATGTGCGTTTACTAAGTTATAAAAGAAAACAGTTTATTTGTTTTATTGCTAGATATTTAAAAAAAACGATTTGATGAAAGGTGATTATCTTGAGTATGTCGTGTGATTAATTACATGGCAAACGTGTTATTACAGTCAAACGTTATAAAATTAAGAGATGGATGTTTTCATAACACATTTTATTGTAATGCTAAATATGTTTTATTATTTGTTTCCAAAAGTAAAAAGTGTAACAGCATGCAAATTAATGCAACGTTGCTCTAATTTATTATATCGGTTTCAAACTTCTTTTTCTTCTTCGTTCTTAATTTTTAGTGTTGGAAGGGATCGAGCCTTCTCTGCCAGAGGGTTTGGACTCGAGTCTTTTTCGAATTTATCAACCATGAGCTTTTGCCAACTCGTCCACGCCTCCAGCACAATTAAGAATACGTGTCAATTAATTATGCGCCATTGAGGCCATTGACTCCGATTTCAGCCCGCTTTTCTTTTTGGATTTGCTTCCATAAGCCTTTTTTCAACCAAGAAAAAACTACAAGGCAGCAGTTGTTTGATTTTGGAGTTGTCTCTCCTAGAAGAGTGGCTGTTCCCAGCTAACGAGCCTCATCTGACCGAGGGTTCGAACTCGAGCCTTTTCGGATTAGCAATCATGAGCTTTACCGACACGACCACGCCAACCCCTTATACAAACTTAAAAATACAACATATTTGACGTTAACCAACGGCAACAATTATGGAACCATATATTCAGTGTTACTGAGTTCGTCATCACATGGGGTTATCACGTGGTCATTAGGCTACATAACGAATTATAGCAACTGCAAATACAATTCATTAAGCGAGACCAAGTGACAAATAGCCGCCATGTTTTTTTTTTTTTTTTTTTTTTTTTTTTTTTTTTTTTGTTTTTTGTTATCAATGGGGATCCCATTCACAACAATTGATTTGGTTCTGAAATTGTTATGTCTCCGTGGTTAAGGAGACTTAAATTTAAGTGAGAGAAAACGAGAACTTACAAGTCCCGTTGTGGGTATTTCCAGAATCAGTCTGGGATTCCGAATAAATGGTTATATAAGTTATGTTCAAGCATTGGCGTCGCTAGGTCGGGTGTCGCCCGGTGCGGCACTTCGTGGGGTCACCCCCCCCCCCAAAGAAACAAAGTATATATGAATATATATATATATATATATATATATATATATATATATATATATATATATATATATATATATATATATATATATATGTATATATATATATATATATATATATATATATATATATATATATATATATATATGTGTGTGTGTGTGTCGGCCAACATAGGCCTGTATTTTAAATATATACCGCAAAATAATTTTAATAAAACAGTTGTTGATTCAATTCCAGACATTAGTTACAGTTGTTGAAATGTTTAAAAATTATATTAAAATACCATAAATTGTTTTAGAAAAATGTCGCTGTCATTGCCCCATCCTCTACCACTAGTAAAACGAAAATCGCTTTTTTTCTTAGGCGGGTGGTAAACAGTTACATAACTGATAGAAAAAATAAATATTGAAACAGATCCTACAGTTCTAACCCCACGACTGTCCCATATTATTTTCTAAATGTCTGACAGTCATTTACTTTTCTTATGTATATAAGCACTAATTTAATCTTACTTTTTATTATAGTTTTGATTCTACCAATAAACACGGTTTTTTACCAATAGTAATTACCTCCCTTTGTTACATGTTATATTTAATGCTTTCAAGGGAGACAATGCAAGTCTGCAACAATTAGCAAGTCGAGTAAAATATAAGAAATTGTATAATTGATCTTTTTTTTTTTATTTAAACACATAGGAAACTATTCAGTTGAATAAAATAATTGTGTTCAATGATATGCAAAATATTTATTTATAATCTGATTAAGTATTAAAACATTTGTTGTAATTGCAGGATTTGAAAACCTTATATTTGTATTTAACATGTTTTAAAGAGATGCAATGAAATCTGTTTATGCCATACTCTACATATTCTTCGGTTGCCAGTTAAAATGTGTTCCAAAACTATTAGTTAACATTTACATGGATATCTATTAATACCCAGAGCAGGGGTCGGCAACCTTTTGAGACAGAAGAGCCAAAAGTCATAATTTACAAAATTCCCCACCTTTTAAAGAGCCACTAACATTTTAATGTCAATATTACTACTATATATATATATATATATATATATATATATATATATATATATATATATATATATATATATATATATATATATATATACTAGCGTACCCGTCCCCCGCGCGTTGCCGCGGGGATAGAATAAAGTCTGACGAAATATATTAGAAGGATATCACCAATGCATTACCAATCATATGTTCTTAGACGCGTCACCTTGTTTTCTAAAACTGTGTTATTTAAATGTTAACAATGCCTGCGCTTGGATAATAATTATCGGGACACGGGTTTTCCTACACTACCGCATGAAAACCTTGAGTGTATATTAATCACTCACCGAAATAATTAGTTAGAACACACTTCGGTGACCACCCATATGTCAGGGACGTAGAGGGGCGCTCTCAGGAGCCCCCCCCCCCCCCCACCCCCCGATTACACTACCGCAGAGGCGCAGCGTAAGGCCCCTGGCTCCTTAAAACTAACAGGCGCCATCGTGCTCATAGGATAACCCAGCGTGCCAAATAGCATCCTGTAAACAATGATGCAGATTTCGTCATTCGCTAAAGTGACACAAATGAACAGGATTTTTTTCTTTAACACATACAAAAATTATTTGACGTGTTTTCAACATCAGTTTGTCTGATGCAATATGCTAGCGTTACTAATGGTCTATTATTAGATGCTCGGTCTCAATTTCGGCCTGGATCGTCTAATAATTGATGCTTATTGCATCATTCGCAAAGTGACAAAACTCTACAGTAGGTTCCTCATATTCAAACCGTTATTTTTTCATCTTTCGCAAGGTGACGAAACTGTACAGGATTTCCTCGCGTTACAAAGTTATTTTTAGAAGCCTGTTGTAGTTTTACCGCTGAATATAGTAGTACCCCTTACTCGCTATGCAAGACGCTCGATTAACGGATGCCAAGTGCCAACTTAGTCGCTCTAAAACTCGGCGCCAAACCGTGTATTGACGAAAGTTGTACCCTATATGGCGCCGCGCGTAAGAAACTTTAGTTTTCTTTTTCGCAGAAATATTCTCGGGAGTATTCTCATCTACTCCCTAAAGTTTCATGACACTCGGATGAACCGCACCCGAGTTTTATTTTTTAAATACCGTGTATAGAGAAAAAAAATCGCCCCCCCCGGTGGTGCGCCGCCCTTGCAATATAAAACAATATTTTTTTGCAGAACCCTACCATTGAGTGATCTAATCATCTCCCCAAAGTTTCATGGTACAAGGATGAACGGTGTGAAAACGAAATTTTATAATTCGTATATAGAGATAAATCGCATCCGCCCGTGGCGCCGCCCTTGCGAAATTAATAAAGGTTTTTTTTTACAGAACCCTTCCCTGAATTGTTCCAATCAACTCCCCCAAAGTCTTATGGCTATCGGATAACGGTGTCACACCAAAATCGACTTATTTTTATAAACCGTATATAGAGAAAAATCGCACCCTCCCGTGGCGCCGCCCTTGCGAAATTAAAAATTATTGTTTACAGAACCCTTCCCTAGAGTTTTATAATGAACTCCCCAAAGTCTCATGCCTATCGGATAAACGGTGTCACTGCAATTCACTTTTATTATTTTTATTTACCGTAAAAAGAGAAAAAATTGGACCCTCCCCTGGCGCCGCCCTTGCGAAATTAAAAATTATTTTTTTACAAAACCCTTCCCTGAATTGTTCTAATCATCTCCCTCAAAGTCTCATGGCTATCGGATAACGGTGTCACACCAAAATCGACTTTTATTTTTATATACCGTATATAGAGAAAAATCGCACCCTGCCGTGGCGCCGCCCTTGCAAAATTAAAAATGATTTTTACAGAACCCTTTCCTAGAGTTTTATAATGAACTCCACAAAGTTTCATGGCGATCGTGTGAGCGTTGTCACCTCAATTCACTTTTATTATTTGTATATACCGCATAAAGAGAAAAAACAAATCGCGCCCTGCCGGGGCGCCACCCCTGCAAATTTGAAAATGTTTTTAGCGCAGAAATGTCCCCAGTAATATTCTCTACATGTTCCCAAAGTTTCATGGCGATCGTTTGAACGGTGTCACTGCAATTTACTTTTATTATTTTTATATACCGTATATAGAGAAAAATCGCACCCTCCCGTGGCGCCGCCCTTGCGAAATTAAAAATTATTTTTTTACAGCACCCTTTCCTAGAGGGTTATAACGAACTCCCCAAAGTTTCATGCCTATCGGATGAACAGTGTGAAATCAAAATAGACTTTTATTTTTATATACCGTATATAGAGAAAAAACAAATCGCGCCCTGCCGGGGCGGCACCCCTGCGAATTTGAAATTTTTTTTTTCGCAGAAACCTCACCAGGAATATTCTCAACAACTCCCCAAAGTTTCACGGCGATGTGATGAGAGGTGTAGTAATGCATAAAGGACACACAAACACACAAACACACAAACATACATTGCTTTATATATATATATATATATATATATATATATTAGAAAGTTGTTGAGAATACTCCTGGCAAGTGATCTGTAAAAAAAAATCAAATTCTCATGGGTGGCGCCCGGCAGGGAGCGATTCGTTTTATGAAAATTAAAGTTGATTGCGGATTGACACTTTTTATCCGATCGTCATGAAACTTAGTGGGGTTGATGAGAACACTCCAGGAGAGGTTTCTGCACACAAAAAATTCTTATGGGCAGCGTCTGGGAGGGTGCGATTTCCGTCAATACACTTTTTGGCGCCCTTAGTTTCCGAGCGGATATGTTAGCACTTGGCATCCTTTAATCGGGCCTCCTACATAGTGGGTAAGGGGTATTACTATATTCAACGGCAAAACTGCAACAGGCGCAACCGCCGACACCTCGTCGATAGCGCGACTTAATCAGTGTGTTCCTGTGTTATGACTATGTTAAATGTGTCGGATTTTTAGCTAATTAGTTATTTCTTTGCTTTGTCACTAATATCGTTCAGCGTGTAGTAAAGCACATTGCGTTTTGACCAATAACTATTTCATAAATTATTTTCTTAAACAAGTACATTTTAAAATATATAGGCCTATAATTTACGTGAAACTGGTACCGATGGCTAGTTCTAATAGAATAGCGAGTGTTTATTGTTTAAATTTATTATTATCTGGTTCATTACCGAGTGTTGCAGACCAATAATTTTATGAGTTTTAAAATAAAATAAAATAAGTATTAGTATATGTGCATGGAGCTGAAGAGCCGCATCTTGACATCAAAAGAGCCACAAGCGGCTCGCGAGCCGCAGGTTGCCGACCCCTGACCTAGAGGGTCGGCTGTATTACAGCAAACATATTGAGTCCTCACAAGCCGATGATGAAAACTGTAATACTAAAGCGAACACACAACTGACACTGTAAATTACATGTCTGAGGCGGAAAAAACCCAGAAAAAACAACATTTAACACGGCTACAACGGAAGCACTAATCAGGTAACCAAAAACAAGTCCCTCAAAGCCTTCAGTCAAACCAAAAACCTCTACTACAATTGAAGAGAAGTTACATGTTGGAAATTCAACCGCAACAACAAAACTTATCATGGCAACAACAAGCATTAGCTCAGAGACAGAAATGGAAGTTAACTCACCAAAAAAAAAAAAAAAAGGAAAACGGAACTCAGCCCTACAGAGCCAGGAAAACAACAAAGGCTCAAAAGACCAAAAAAGCAGTCTTCGACAACAACCAATGCAAATTCTGCGACAGAAAGTACAACTCACCCATGAATGCGGGAAACCATGAAAACAAAAGACACACACAACTCATACAGTGCAATATCTGTAACGATAAAACAATACACAACGACATAGGCATGCACTACAAACAAAATCACCCTGAAGCAACTTCCTACGAGTGTGGCTTCTGTAACTTAATCCTCCCAACAGAGGAAAGAATACAGATGCACGTTAACCACCACCATCCGAAGACCGGGCAACATACAACTACGACGGAAGATAAAAACGCTAATTGATGCTACGAAAGAACACTAATCGGTTTTTTTTTTAAACTCTTAGACGTTTTGTATACAGGGGCGGAACTACAGTGCCGCCAGGGGGGGGGGGCACGCCATTTAAGGGTACATAGCCAACCATAATAATTGTTTTTATAGTTAAAAACTAATTTTCTTGCATTTTAGACTTGACGGTAAAAGCTTTGGTAAATAACAAACAGATCTACTACAGTAGTGATGTTATACAGTAGCTAACACATGCTGTTGCGTAAAAAAAATATATACCTTAGCTGTAGTGTGAAAGATAGGCAAACGTTAAAAACACTTCCATGACTTATTTCCCTTTTTTAAATAGTTAAATAGCGGTGCTCATAAGCTCCGTTTAATATGTGTACTAAACAAAATAAAAAGCAATTACTTCTCTTGATTATTTTTTTTTTAAATGCATACTAAAAATGACAGCATAAAAAGGAAATATTTAAAGCAAATAATAAAAATAAAAAAAAAAACATTAAAAATAAACATAACACGAGAAACAATTACACCTACACAACTTTCATGTTTTATATTCCTTTGATCGGCTAAACAGTGTTTATTCCAGACTTTACTCTCCGGGGGCACTTGAAATTTTCTGGAGGGGGGTGGGGGGCGGACACTGTTAACCCTTTGAAGACCAAGGGACACATTTGTCCCAACATTTCAAATTGTCGCCATAACCAAATGAAATTACTTATAGTTGTTGAATGTGTTTTAAAACGTTTATTACATGATAACCTTCATAAAAAATTAGTTGGCTTTATAATGCATGTTATAGGTTTGTTGCCATATTTATGGAAACTTTCACTTTTTAGACCACTCGTAAAACTATATTTTAAATTGTATATACAAAAAATAAGCGCAACATAGATAAATTGTCGGCGATTTGTTAAAGGTTTACTATTGAGAAATTATAATAATATTTAACGTTCAGATTATTTTTGCTAGTTTTCGAAAAATAGTTCAATTTTTAACGTGGGACATATTTATATGTCCCTATGGTCCGGAAGGGAGCTAACTTTTTGATTGCTCGCACTAACCACGTGTTTTCGCAGTAGAATACTCATTGGCACATGTTTGATGTTTGAAACTAAGAGAGTCAGCACTGTCTGCAAAGACATGTAACAAAGTATCAACAGCGAACATCTCGCACTGACCTACGTAAATGTGCAATGCAAGATCATTAATGTATAATGAAAAAAGTAAAGGACCTAAGCTTGAGCCCTGGGGAGTCCCTATATTAACATATTTCTGTGAAGAGATTGTATTAAGGTGAAACACGAATTGAGATCTGTAAGATAAAAATGAGTGAAGTAACCTAACTGTAAATTCGTGGAATTTGTAAGGAAATAGTTTTTTAAGAAGTATGGTGTGATCAATAGAATCAAAGGCTTTTCTGAAATCGACGAACAGCGTGCCACAAAGTAGGTTTTTGTTAATATTTTAAAGCCAGTTTTCATTCACTTTAATCAAAGCAGTGTGGCAAGAATGAAACTTTCTAAACACAGTCTGATTACTATGAAAAAGCGTATGCTTTCTACGCAGTTTGGCATGTATTTGTTTATATGTATTTCTAGTGGCTTATAGAGGGAAGAAAGTATATAATTTGGCCTGCAGTTATTAGTATCTTGGATGTTACCTTCTTGTGTAGTGGTATAACCTTAGCATGCTTAAAATGTTTCGGGTAATATAGCTTGGCAATACAGAGGTTATAGATATAGGTTAAAACTTCAGAGATAATGGAGCTGAAACCTCAAATACTTTATTAGATATATCATCAAACGAAGTTGTTGTAGACGGTTCAAGAGAGCTTAGGCTAATATAAACTTCATGAACAGTGAGAAGCGAACTTATCAGCTCTGTCCTACCACGGTGAGCAGAATTACAAAAAATGTTTAAGCTCCTCACTGATTGTGTAATCAGCATTTGTGTTGAGCGCTACAGATGATATAAAATGATTGTTGAAGTCATCTGCATATCTTTTCTGAGCGAGTCAATATATTTTAACTATTTATAAACATGAACTACAAAAATAAATGAAGAAAATATAATAATTATACAACAAATATTAAGCTCATTATTCATCAAAAGTATTCAGGTGTAGACTAAAAGTATGTATTGATTTACAAGAACTTATTCAGAAGCTGCTCTTAAATATTTAGAATATTAAACATAGACTAAGACACGCATAGTAAAGTATTATACCAATTTATAGTTGCAATCTAAAATAAAAATATGTAAGTATAAATAAGGTTGGTGTATAGATAAAAAAAAAACTAGATTTCCTTGTCTTGTAGTTTTAGGTTCAGAAAATTAAAATGACTAGTTACGTCTGCAGCAGAGGCCAATTTCTATACCCACTATTCATAGACATTAATGTCTGTGCTTTTCCTTTACTTTCTATGAAGTAAAATATTTTATTTCTTTACTTAAATACTCTACTCAGAGCTTTCTTTTAACCTAGCCATCTTACTGCTGTGTAAACTGCTAAATTTTGCGATTCTGTATTTTTATCTTTCAACATGTCTTTGAACTACCTATGGTTGAGCCTACGTGACCTTATTAAATTCATCATCTTCACCACAAGATTCAGTACACAGCTAATGCCCATATATTTAGCACACAAAGCTTGCTGGTGAATAATACAGTGTAAAAACATTGGTTGTAGCATGTTTTTCTCTTTCTCTTGTCCAACTAAGCATTTCTGTATGCCACTCATGTTCTTTCCTACATAAACAGCCAGGTAATTGATAATAGGCCAGTCCTAGTAATAATTTGCAAATTTGTTTTTAATATATCATCTCTTGTAACAGTGCCATACATATTATGTAGGGAAGCCAGCTCTTGTGTTATGTTCATGCCTTCATCCACACATCTAATGAAGACAAGCAGTAGAGGTGGAACAACTGTCCAGCGACATCCATTGCAAGTAAAAAATGGTGAAGCATATTTGCATTTTTCGCTATTTGAGTCACACTGTTTTCACTCATGTCTGCAACACGGTGGGCAACGGTATTTGCACTTAAAGCTATATTTTGAAATTGTTTTGAATTGTCTGGTGATAGATCCTCGAGGGCCGTATGAGAGGACCTCACTACCGCAGAGTTTGGAGACCCCTGGTTCAAATCATGAGAAGCCTATGCAATAAGTTGCCAACATGTATGAATAATAAACCAGAAATTGTGTAAAAAAAAAAAAAAAAAAAAAAAAAAAAAAAAAAAAAAAAATCCGGATGAGAAACCCACTATAACAAGACATTTCTTGGGTTTCACAAAATATGCTACTTAAGTGCAGTTTATAAATGAGTTTTTGTGAATCAATACGTACTATTAGTCTACACCTGAAAACTTGTAATGAATAAAAAACTTAATATGTGTTGTCTAATTTAATGTTGTATTATTGTAGTTTATGTTTATAAATAATTGAAATATATTGACACGCTTAGAAAATAGAGTGTTTGTGTTTTTTCACGTGTGTATAAGGTTGTTAGCCACTTTACATCATGTCGCTGATTGCACAGGCCAATATATGCATCACATATATGACAGTAACCTGATGACCATAGACAACTGATTTCTTTGAGTTAGCATTACCTTTGTACCATCTTATCTCCGTTCTTTTCAACTGAGTTGAAAGACACATTATTTTTTCATTCTTTCGAACATGTTGCATTTTAAAAGGTAATAAATTTTTGCATCCAAAAGAAGTAGAAATGACGGTAGCATACAACCTGAATTATTTGCTTGTCTCTGAAAGCAATATTAAATAAACACGCGTTATTCGTTTTCTAAATGTATCAATAGCATTAATAAAACATTCAAGATCAGCTTTTCTTGTTTATTATTTAATAATAATTTAAATTTGCTTTAATAGATCTTAAATAATTTGTGAGCATATTTTCTTATTTTTCTTATTTTTAATTTTGATTTTTTTATTTAGTAATCGGTTTTATGTTTTTGTGTTGTGTCCCATTTATACTGTAGAAAGTAAATGGGAAGTAATTGTGATAAAAATGCCTATTCAAATTAATATTCCTTTTCTTAATTTAAGATCACCCAATATTATAGTAACGGTGTATTTCCAGTAATAAATAGAACATACCATTGCCTTAAGATGGACTGATTATTTTAAGAGTTTCAAATAAAGTTTTGGTACTGAATTATAGGTTATGCTCCGTAATGAATATACGGTAGGCTATATATATGTATATATATATATATATATATATATATATATATATATATATATATATATATATATATACAGTGGACAAAATACCAGTGGTCAAAGACCCTATATAGCAGTATATGGACAAAACACCTGTGATCAAATCTGCACACAGCGCTTGTAATAAAATACCCGTTGACAAACCACCTGTGATCAAAGGCCCTCTGCTGAGAAAACACCTGTGGTCAAACCCCCTGAGGTCAAACACCCTACGGCCAAAGGCCCGCGCACCGATAGAAAGAGAACTTACAAGTTCTATTGTCGGTATATTCCGGACAGAGTTTCTTCCAGGCATCTCTTCGGGGGTCGGGGGAGGGAGCTCATAAGTAAGTCTACCGCCCCCCCCCCCCCCCGAACGAAATGAAATTTATATAGAAAATAAATACTTTAACAGTGTCCGCCCCCGAACATTTCTACCGCGCCCCCCCCCCTCCCGGAGAAAACAGTCTGGAAGAAACACTGATTCCGGATCCGTCTGAGATTTCCGAATTTTATATCACATCTTCGGCCAAAAGGCAGAGGGGGGGGGGGGGGGTATGTAGGTTGTTAAGGTTTTCTAGAATTTACAGAATCAAGAAATCTACATCAAAAGTTGTGTAGTGAAACGAAATGCTATTTGACACAACTTCATCATTAGTATTTTAAATGTGTAACACACATCGCGACTGTGTGTATATTTCAATGGCAAGATCTATTTTAAATAGGAAACAAAGCTACATCTTCAGACTTTTATCATTTTTTAATTTAAAATTTAGTTGTTAATGTTTTGAGATAAAAAGGCATATGTGCGTTTTATTTGAATTATTTCAAATTTGTAGTACGTACTTGCTTTGTCAATTATGTCAATTACATACTTAGTTACTTCCCTTGCAAAATTTCCGAACAAGATTATTATTTTTTTTTTTTTTTTTTTTTTTTTTTTTAAATACAGTATAACATTTATATAACTCAACAAGAATAACAGTAAAGTAGACTTTACTTCAAACAATTAACTTACTATAATAGCTTTTTTTAAATTATATAATTTTTACTAACATAATTATTTAGACGCATTTAAAATGAACTAATTAGAAATTATGTAATTATGTTTGAAATATAGTGGCTATTTTTGGAGCGGGTCAAATGTTGCTCAATATAAAGTTGTGTGTGAGTTCAATATGGCAGAGATTATTTTGCAACGATCCTTAGTCAAGTTATTGAAACTGTCATTTAAAGCAGACAGCACAATAGACGGAGTAGTCGATTGACTGAATGCACCATTTCCCTTAATGTAATGTTGCTCTAATTTATTCTATCGGTGTAAAAAAAATGTGTACAATATGTCCTTATTCCGGCCACTATATTGTGTTTATACAAACCTAAAAAAAAACATATTTGAAATGAACTTTGAGACACCAACTGCAACAATTGTAGTACCAGATCTTTCGTGTTATTGGGTTCGTCATCACGTGGTTTCACGTGGTCATGAGGCTACGTAAACAATTATTACCACTTTAATTACACTGCATTAAGTGGGACCTAGTGACAAATAGCCGCCATTAATTATTTTTTTTTTTTTAATTTATTTGTTTTAATTTTTTTATATTTTGTTTGTTTGTTATAAATGGAAGCTCTGTTCACAACAATTGATTTCGTTCTAAAATTGTTATGTCTCCGTGGATAAGTTAACTTAAATTTAAATGAGAGAAAACGAGAACTTACAAGTCATATTGCGTATTATCAGGATCAGTCAACTGATCTAACAGGATCATTAATTCGAAGTTAACAAGAGAAACTGTGCGGGGGGGGGTAGTGGTTTTGTCCAGGGGTCGGCAACCTTTTTGAGACGGAAGAGCGAAAAGTTACGATTTTCAAAATTTCCAAAGTTTTAATTAGTCGCAAAATTTTTTTTTTAATTTCAATATATTCTTTTTTTATTAGGATTAGTTAATAAATGTGACTTGTTATTTAAAATAAATAGTTTTATATATGAAATAAGATTTATTAAAATATGAACATACGCTTGTTTCGCCAGAATAATAAATTAGTAATATATATATAAATAAATAAAGGAATCTCCCTATACGCTTTTGAAGCAGCTAACTTTTTTTTTTTTCTTTTTGGACATCACCGGCTCATGAGGTGTCTCCCATTAGCCAGGCAGGCCTCAGCACGGTTATCTCCAACTAACCGGCTTGGGTATATGTTTCATAACCGTGTAGCCGTCGCTTCTGTCCTTCGGTTCTCACAAGGCTTCTTATCTTCCACACCACAGAACGCAGGGTAAAGTCGTACCCCACCGTCCAGTACCCGGCTCAACCGTAGGAAGGTTATAACTAAAAAAAAACTACGTCACTCACGTCAAATTAATGATTACTTACGGATAGGGAAACGCATTCTGAATAAAAATAACATTCCCCATTTAACGATATTCGAAAAAGTCGGCACTTGAAATTGTTGTCACGTGTCTGTCCCCAGCACGTATGTGGGGCTAGGCCTGGTGCCCAAGTGGCTGTCCGTATACTTTCTACTGCACATATTCTCACTGTTGTCGGATGTTTTTTTTTTCTTGTTTAAGCGTGTGTTTCTTTACAGTATAATTTTTGTTATGAGTTATGAAAATGAAATAATGTAAATATTGATACTTATGCAAAGAGCTGAAGAGCCGTATTTTGACATCAATAGAGCCGCATGCGGCTCGCGAGCCGCAGGTTGCCGACCCCCGGTTATATCGATTGTAAAAGTTTTTTTTTTTTTTTATTATTCTCAAGAGCAGGAAAAAGACTCAACGTTTAGTGATAAGGTAATATAGCATTAGATGACTTCATCTCATGTCCTTAAAATATGTAACACACATCGTGAAAGTCTTTACATTTCAATGACATGTATATTTTTAATAGAAAACAAAGGCAGTCTATAATCATTTTCAATAAAAATGTTTAGTATAAAATGTTTATGTTTATACTTGTAAAAGCATGTGTGTTTTATTCAATTTGTTTCCAATTTATTTAATGTACTTGCTTTATTAATTAAATATGTAATTACTTCCCCTACTAAAACTTTCAGAAGAAAAAAAAACAATACAATATAACACTTGCATTGCTCAACAAGACTAATAGTAAAGTAGACTAAACTTACTATAATCATTATTTTGTTTTGTAATTCGATGCTAGAAATGTTACTAACATTTAGAGACATTTAATATAAATTAAATAAAAAAATATGTAATCATGTATGTCTTATAGTGGCTATGTTTTGAGCGGGTCAAATGTGGTTCAATATAAAGTTGTGTGTGAACTCAATATGGCAGAGATTATGTTAATACAATCCTTAATCAGTTATTGAAACTGTCATTTAAA
This sequence comes from Physella acuta, assembly GCF_028476545.2. Lineage (NCBI taxonomy): Eukaryota > Metazoa > Mollusca > Gastropoda > Physidae > Physella > Physella acuta. The sequence continues at coordinate 198,547 of NW_026732301.1, forward strand.
GCAGACACCACAATGGTCGGAGTAGTCGAGTGATTGAATGCAGCATTTTACTTCTCGGCCAAAGATCAAAGTGATCTATTTGTTATGGGTTCTGTACGGAGGTCTTAGCTGTGGCCGCAGTTTTTTCCTCACATTAGTCAGGTACCCATCTGAGCTGGGTGGACTTAAGGACGTCCTGAAGATTCAAATCCAGAATCCGAACTCAAGACTTTTAGGTTAACAATTGTGTGATATAAAGGTGTATCGAAAGCAATTATGTTTTTATTGTATGTTCCTATTATGTCATATTCTGTGTACACAGATTTAAAGCATACAGCCAAAAGTTTTGGCTATTTCGTATGTTTTGTACTACTACATTAAAAAGGCGTCAAGCCTGGAAACATGTTTCTTAATTGGCGAAATGCAAGTTGAGATAATAATTGAATTGTGTTAAGTTGTAGAACAGTTGTTTTTTAAAGTCATTAGTGTAGCAGTGTTGTATATTTATGTGAAGAAAGCATTGGATTAGTAACAGTATCATTGTTGTATATTTATGTGAAGAAAGCACGTGCAATCAGCATAGAGACAGGATATTATTAGTGGCTGGTTGAGATGGCCTAAGTTGTGTATAGTAGGGTAAGAGAGAATAGAGCTAGTTGAGATGGTCTAAGTTGTGTATAGTAGGGTAAAAGAAAATAGAAGATTTATTTTGTGCAAATAAAGAAACATTATAACATGTTTTGAAATGGACTTGTGTTTGATCTTACACACTGTGCCAAGCTATACAGAATTAAAAACAAATAGGTCTACAGTATGTGCATCATTTTACACATACCATTCCGTATGTATCAATTAAATGTTTATCTTATGTAAGATGCAATAACTTGGTCATTACAATGCATGCCATCGAAAGATCGATTTTTTTTTGTTTTACTTAAGTCTTCTACTTGTATAGATGGAGAGGGGTGGTGGTGGGGTAGTTATATATGGTTATCAAGTGATTGCATGTTGCGTGCTATGAGTATTGACCCATGCTTAAACACGACAATACGATTAAAAAGACTCAGCTGTTTACTCGATTACACAATGTATCTATATCAAGTCATATCGAATAATCGTATAAAAATACACGATATTCACAATTCAAGATATATGAACCATATAGCACATCCAACACACGATATACCCAACTCACGACATTTCTAAATGCGGATAATCCAAACTTACATTATACAAAACCCACGATATTTTCCTGATGTCATACAGTCAACAATTATATTCACAAATAGCTAGCAGCGTGTGAGTGTGTGTCGCTATTAAACTACACCAGGGGTCGGCAACCTTTTGAAACAGAAGAGCCAAAAGTTACAATTTTCAAAATTTCCCTGGTTTTAAAGAGCCACTAATATTTTTTTTTATTTCAAATATTTTTTTTTTTATTAAGATTATTAGTATTTGCGCGAGGAGCGGGAGAGCCGCATCTTGATATCAAAACAGCCGCATGCGGCTCGCGAGCCGCAGGTTGCCGACCCCTGAACTACACTACTATGTCTCGATGAGGTATATTAGGTCTATAACATCACCGTCTACCCCGCTGAAGTTAAAAAAAAACAGACACAATTTATCAACAATTTATGTAAACAATTGCCCGAATAACATTTGACTACGTTCAAATCTAACGTTTGTATTACACAGAGCAATTCAAGCCTAGATCATGTCAAGTTCTAGCATGTTAAAATACAAAGCCAAACACGTAGCTAGATTGTATCTAAATTAAGATTAAGATTCTAAAACAGTTAAGTTAGGAAAGGAAACTCACTTGTTTTATAATCATAATATTGATTTAAATGGAACCTTGATACTTAATTGGCTATGTATTTTAATATTCTAGAACTTGAAATGATCTAGAAATAATATATAATGTATTGAAGACGTATAGTAATCGTAAAAAAAAACATTGAATGTGACGTCGTTTATGGACAATACATTATACAACTTGTACGAGAAACAGAAACATAGGTCAGGAACACGAGAAACTACATACCTGTATGAATATTAATAATTTAATGCACCGTACAAGTACCGGACATAATAATGTATAATTTATAATTTATAAATTAAATCGGGGTGTTGGCAGGTGGGGGTTTATAATGCCATTATCCTTGATAATGTAATTACAATTTTAGTTTTTTTTTTTAATTGAAACTGCAAAATTGTGTTAGGGTGTCATAATATGTATACATATGTTCGGCTATGCTATGTACGGCCTACATAACATTTAATATTGTTTGTTTTGGTGTTAATATATGTATGATTTTGTTACTGTCTAATTTTTTGCATATGTATAGCCAACCTAACAATGATCTTAAAAGTTTAACATAAGAGTTTACATTGAGACATTGTCAAATTGACATAGACTGTTGAATAGAAGACTTTGCATTGAAACATTGTCAGATTGACAGAGAAAGTAAATAGAAGCCTTTACATTGAGACATGCTCACCCTGACAGAGACAGTAAATAGAAGACTTTACATTGTGAAATTGTCACTCTTTTGGCGTTTCCAATGAATACAGTTGACTTTAACATTGACGATTAAACCAATAGTAAAGACGTTTTAAAAATCTGAGGATAAGCAACTTATGCCTTTGTTGTGGTCATGGTCAATACTTGATTTCTCCTACCCTAAAATGATAGCACACTTCATTTTACCAAACACCTCACTCAAAATTACATTATACAGCCGTTTATTTTATATTGTTTTGTTTTCAATGTTTTTTCTTTGCAAATCTTAATTAAGCTCAATTTTCTTGACAATGGAAAATAAATGTTAAAACGTGTATTTTTCTTTTTTCTCCATCGCCACCAAACCCTCGTCTTCTAACCCTCCCCTCTTCAGATATGTTGTTATGTATCGATGATCTCTTGTATAGCTGGTACTCTGTTGTAAGCGAAAAATGATATGCATACAGTTCAACACATTATGAGTTCTACTGGCAATAGCGAAGCAATACAATACACATTACCATGAAAAAGGATGGCAATGTACAGAATTCTTGATTTTTGTTTGTTTTAAATTCAAATATAAAATAAATATGGATTATCTTAAAATGAATAGGGTAATTACATCAAGAAAAAGAAAAGCGGACTGAACATTGATAAAGCGATATCTTCGTTTGTGTTTCAAAATAGTTTAAAACATAGCTACTGTGTTCATTTTTGCAAATACAGTAATAGTTCAACATAAAACAATGAAACATCTATAGCTTTAAGATCTTTTTAAACATTTTTAAATATTGTCGTATGTAATATTTCCACCATATATTAATTTCACTGATTTTTTAAAAATATTTTATGTCTTTAATAAAAAGGATATATTAAATAGGTAATTAATTCCCTTGCACAATATCCAAAGAAGAAAAAAAAAATATTGGTAAATAATGTTTTGCTTCGAAAAAAAAAACATTTTAAAAATATGGGAAACATTGTAACGAATGTAATGGATACATTTAAAATTAACTAAAATAGAAAATATGTAACCATATAAGATACGTAGGCATCACTTTTGGAGCTGGTCAAATGTAGCTCAATTTAAAGTTGTGTGTGTGTGTTCAATATGGCAGGCGTTATGTTGATACAATCATTACTTAAGTTATTGAAACTGTCATTTCTTCTCTGTATTTTGAATAAGATCAAAGTGTTCTATATTTAAATGATTATGCACAGAGGTCTTAGCTGTAGCTTCAGTTTTTCCTAATGTTAGTCAGGTTCCCATCTGAGCTAGTTGTAAATAAGGACGTACTACAGACTATATATGAAGGTCTAAATATGTCTACATTATATGTCGTGTTATGTTATTACTAACAACAATCGTAGGTGTATCGAAAGCAGCAAATCGTTCTATTCTCACTTTTCGTCCAATTATTTCCAGTTCTTCGTACACATATTCAAGTCTTTAGCCAAAATGAATGGCTAGTTTGTATTGTATATTTGTATTAACACTATATTAATTATAATACTTTTAAAAGCCACATATGTTAAACGAAATTCTGTGTATAAGCAGTCATTTGAAAATAGTTATATTGTGTTCAGTAAGTAGGGGAGGATAATAATACTTTCTTGAGTTTCGTGGTATTTCCAAATTAATTTCCTATTGACTGTCTAAAGAAGGTTGTTTATGGCGATAACACGAATTTTAGTTGACATCAAAAAGGGGTCAGGCTTGAAAACAAAAAAAAAGGTTGCTGTATGTTCTAAAAGTAAGTTTCAGTGATAAGTAAATGAATAATGTTTTGATCTGGATTAATCTAGATCGAAAACAGCTTCAGCAGATAATGTAATTTTGTTATTCGTAAGTTGGAGTAATATTGGTCAAAGAACAGTTGTTTTTTTCTGTTTTCAAATAACAATCTATAGACTAGTATAAAATATTCTATCGTGTTAAACCAAAGTTTATCAATTTTTTTTCTTTCAACGTTTAAACTATGTTTAAACTTTTTATTTTCTTAATAAGCCTACAGATTGCTTGTAAAATAATTGTACGCAATCTTTTTTTTTTGTGTAGGTATGTTTTGAAAAACTATAAATATTAACATTTTAACCAAACCAAAACTAGCTTTTGTAAAAATTTTCTTAATATTATCAAATCGGCATAGTAATTTAGCTATCGGATATTTTCCTTAACATCAACATTGAAAAGGAATAGAAAGGAAACTTTAAATACTAATTGTCAAAATGTAAGTACTATTATTTTGTTTATAGTGTGTATATAATGTTACCGTTACGTAAAATGTAATATTAATCTAAATAGACCTTATGTTCATGCAACGATTGGATAAACGCATATTTCACTCTATATGTTAGTGTGGATAATAGGACTAACATAAAACAGATACACTAAAATAAGTATTGCAATATTTTTTTAACATAAGAGAACGTTGTTCGGATTTGTAGAGCAATATTTCTGAGACGTGCAATGTGTATGTGAAACACATTTTTTAAATAAAAGCAATAGTCCTTATACATAGTGCTGACCTGATCTAGTTGCGTGGGAGGGTAGGTTGGGCGATGTCTTCGGGCGCCGCCCCATGTGGGTGCGCCAACTAGAGTTGATATGACATACAGTCAAAATTTAGAAAATAGACAGCCATTTTGCTATTCGGAAATATTAAATTGTTTTCTACACTAAATGTGTAACACCAAATTAAAACTGACAAATGTTGATAACGATATTTACATCTCACGTGAAGGGGTGGGGGTGTCAAGAAATTGGAAGGTCGCCCGCCCCGTGCGAAGAATGGGTCGTTACGTCACTGACCAGACCACACAATTTATTAACGAATCGATTTCACAGATGTGAAAAATATATGGTATAATATATATTTTTTTAATATTGTCCTGTTCTGCTTTAAAACTACCATGGATACAAAATATGACAGTTTGACTACACAAGAAGAAAACACAATCAAAACTGCCAAAAGCACAGAAAATAAAAAAAATACCAACAACTCATCCAAATATACTGAAACGAGTCAAACCTACAGCACTCAACCAACCAAAGATTAATGTAACATTTCTACTCACATACTAGAAATTATGTAAGCACTGTTACGATCAGTCAATTCATAGCTTGTAAACTTTCCCTATTACAATACATCTATATCAAATAAGTAGCCAATAATGCACAACGACACCATTTATTTTTTCTAATATGAAAAAAAAAAGTTTTCCTTGAAAAGCAGCCCTATAATGTGTCTGAACATTTGGTGTAGAGAGAAACAACAACATGTAGTCTACTTAATGTTAAGACAACACAAGGCACATGGACAACAGCACGATACATGTAAACATTAGCCGTTTCATTTTTAAAAAGGTAACATTTACTCACTTTTTTAAACAGTCCCCCTAAAATATTCTGTCACTGTCACATCTGTTGTCGTTACAGACCATACGAATGTTTAAAGTTAAATAAAATATGGCTAACATTTAATCTAGCATAACTGTTGTAACTTTTATTATTAGTCGAATTATATGTATTCAATAATGATCAATACGTATTCAATATTGTCTGGTTAATTGATCGTTTTAATCGCAACTTACAACTACGTCAAGTGCGTTTTGTGTTGCTGCCGAGGAAACAAGGGCAGTGACCTAACCTAGTGTAAAGCGTATATATTTTAGTTTTTTAAACAGTCCCCCTAAAATATTCTGTCACTGTCACATCTGTTGTCGTTACAGACCATACGAATGTTTAAAGTTAAATAAAATATGGCTAACATTTAATCTAGCATAACTGTTGTAACTTTTATTATTAGTCGAATTATATGTATTCAATAATGATCAATACGTATTCAATATTGTCTGGTTAATTGATCGTTTTAATCGCAACTTACAACTACGTCAAGTGCGTTTTGTGTTGCTGCCTAGGAAACAAGGGCAGTGACCTAACCTAGTGTAAAGCGTATATATTTTAGTTATTGCCTCCCTTAGACCAGTCTTTAAAGTTAAAACTGTCGCTACATGGTTCCTAAAATCGTGTCCGTGTCTGTAGTACAGGTCTGTCACAGTCACCCATCGTCTCACGAGTTCGGCCTATCTGGTGATGTGAGTTGTCACGTCCGACTGACGTTGACTTTTATTTCTCCTTCACCACAGCGTTTCTTTCAAAGCTACACGAAAAGAAAAATGAGTTTCTTGATTCTGGAGTAAATAAATATAATACCACAAAAATAATGACGTTATTGATATTCAATAAAAAAGACACCAACAATGCTACCTAATGTATTTATTTAATCTTAAAAGTGGTTTGCATGTAGAATGTTTCTTTCAGACTTTTTAAGGGGTGGGTTGACATTAATACAAGCATATTTTCTATATAAATACGTTATCGTTATAGGGGCGGTAGACGTGCTTAATGGGCTCATAAGTCATTATTTTTTTTGTTTCTTAAATATAATGAGATATGTATATGTATTGTCTTTTTATTGAAAAGGGACAATTTATAATGATGAGGGTGTATAATGGGAAGTAATAGCAAAATAATTAAAATAAAGATGCGTGTCCAATATAAATTGTGTATTGGAAGTTAGAACATACCATCATGTGACGAAGTAGTCGAGAGGTTGATACCGCGTCCCGCCCTTTAGTCAAACATCAAGTTGATATTATTGTATGGGTACTGTTTACAATTTAACCAAACATCCTACCAATTATTCAACATGTTTACTTGTATAAGGACAGCGTGAAATACTTTAAGACTTAGAGCCCACTTAAACTTCGCACTTATATTTTGCATTTGCAAAGCGCATCAATGAATTGAAACCGTTTATACATAATGTTTACTTGTGCTTTTTTAGCTTTTGTCTATAACTGTAATAATATAACTGTTTGTTGTTTCAAATACAAGCGATAAATAGACTGTAGAAATATGTTAAGTCTGAATTTGATAGATTTGATCATAGAGACACGATTTTAGATTTAAGATAACTAAACTCTATTCTAGAGTTAAGAATGAAAATTAGTAATTGATTTAAATAATATTTGTCTGTATGTTTTACTTACGGTTTCTTGTTTCTACTGGGTTCGACGTTAGGTTACGTGTCTCATTTAAATCAATTGGTTCACAATATAGAACTAGTAGATTAAACACAGACTAAGATACGCAGTCAATTTTTACACTAATTAATAGTTGCAAACTCTAATAAATATAAGAAAGTATTAATAGATTTATTTTATTTTAATTATAGATCATAGTAATAGTAGACCATACACATTTTTATCTTATTAAAATGATTGTAGAAATGATTACATTGACTTTGGAGCATTACAAAAAATATTAATTAATTATGTTAAGCAACTAAACAAAGTAAAGCATTTTGTTGTACCGTGCCATATATCTACTGAAACAAAATGCGTGGATTATAGAATTGTTCCAAGTGAAGTAACTGTGTTTTTAATGTTACTAATTTTAAACAAAACACGTTTTTGAGTTCACACTTTGATCAAACGAATTAAAGTTAATTGTCGATGTATAGTGAAAATACATATTTATAGCTATTCTGTCCTCGTGTATTAGGGAGTATAAAATATTTACCTACGTACGGCTGTGTTAGGGTGTCATTATATGTATGAATATAGACGTCTAGGTTATGGTGACATAAGTACAGCCTGCATAACACGTTAACATATGTATGGCTGTGTTACGGTGTAATATATTTTCATATGTACAACCTAACTAACAATGGTTTTGAAATTTGAATAGAATACTTTACATTGAGACATGCTCACCCTGACAGAGAGAGTTGACTAAAAGACTTTACATTGTGAAATAGTCACTCTGTTGCAGTTTCCAATTAATGAAATCATCACTGAAGTTGACATTTACATTGGTGATTAAACCAAAACTAAAAAGATTTCTAAAAATTTGGTGATACGCAATTTCTGCCTTGGTTGAGGTAATGGTTAAGGTGCTTCCTCCTCCCCTAAAATTATATCACACCTCATTTTACCAAACACCACCCTCAAAATTACAGTAAATGGGCGTTAATTTAATTTAATGTTTCATATTTTTTATTTAGCTCGATTTTCTTGACAACGCAAATACAATTAAAACTCATTTTCTAGTTTTTACTGCAATAACGTTTGATTTCTTTTTCTCTCTATTATCATCAATCCCTCCTCTTCTATCCCCTTCCCTCTCCAGATATGTTGTCATGGATAGACGATCCGTTATATATCTGGTACTCTTTTGAAAGCGAAAATTGATATGCATACAGCTCAACACATTATGTGTTCTACTTTTAATAGTAAAGCAAAACAACACACATCAAAAAAACATTAAAGGATAACAATGTAGATGTACATTATTATTTGTAATTCAAAGAAAGTTTTCTGTTCTCAATATATATTTCTTTTAATAGAATAGGGATACTTTACCAAAACCATAGATTGTGTGATATTCTCGCTTGTCTTTCAAATGAGTAAAAATAATGCTATTGTGCTGCTTTTTGCAATTACAATAACATTTTAAACATAAAACAAAAACACATCCATTACTTTTTGTATATTATTTGAAACACTTTATTGTAGAATATAGTTGTAATTTTAAGAAAAATAAGTAAGCGTTTTTCATTTATTTTTTTTTGTTTAACAAATAGTCTATGTTATAGTTAATTACTTCCCTTGCACAATAACCAAACAAGAAAAACATATTGGTAAATATCAGCAAAATGAAACAAATAAAAAAAATAATTATCGTATTGTATCGAATCATATGAATACATTTAACATAAACTAATATATAAACTATGTAACAATGTAAGATAAGTATGCGTTACTAAAAGAGATGGTCAAATGTAGCTCAATTTAAAGTTGTGTGTTAAATATGGCAGGTATTATGTTGATACACTCATGAATCAAGTTATTGAAACTGTCATTTAAATTAGTGGTGGGAGTAGTCGAGTTATTTATTGCACCGATTCTCTTCTCGATATTTTGACTCAGATTAAAGTGTACTATCTGCTATGGGTTATGTACGGAGTCAGGTAACCCATCTGACCTGAGTGGACTAATTGCCCCGTTCATTTATTGGAAAAAAAAAAGTATCATAATTAAATCATCAGTTATTTTGAACGCCAAATAATATTAGTAAAATAGATCATAACTAATTACGTATATAACAACTTATTATAAAAATATCCAATTAACAACACATTGCTAGCAATGAAACGACAACACCAAACATAAATTAAAAGATACTATGTACACGTGTTTTTAGTTAGCTTAACATATGACTTATATTTTCTTTCTTTTGATTAGTACTGATATATTTTAAGAAAACAAAATGTAGTTCGCAAAGTGTATATACGTATATATTAATTATACTCCCCCTTGATCATTGTCACGTAGTTAGGTACATTGTTACCGCTCTAGTTGTGATTGCTATTGTATAAGGTTGGCAAAGAAAAAAACGTACGCGTTATCTGCCCTGAAATATTACGGTACAGTAAACTGCAATTACTTGTTTAATACTTATTTGTATTGTTTTAAATAGACTCATGTCTGAACTAATGTGTATGTAACAATATAATACACATTTAAAATCCGACATTAAACAGCTGGTGGGTTACCAGCATTGATGTATTTCTTCAAAAGGAAATTTAACATTTTAACAAGACATGCATTTTTTTTTTTAAAATAACAAATAGGTCTTTGGTTATGCCAACAAATATAGTCTTGATGCTTTGACAATAAGTTGCTTATAGATACGGGTTATCCTGCTACAGGCGATTTGAACACATGGGCTTTGACTATAAGTGGTCTGTATGTAACGATGTTATGTTTTTTTTACCACATTGTCTTTGCTAAGATGTACACACGTGTTTTATACAAAGAGGATATTTGAATAGTCCTACACATGTAAACAAACTTGAGTTTTAGTAGTATATAGATAGATTTAGGTCACAAGACGTAAATTCTAGATCTATAATCTATTTCAGGCCTTAATTTTTTATATAAATCTTTGTTTAGCTTCAATGAACATCTTATTCGAGAAAACATGGGATTTATCGATCTAGGTTCTAGATCTAGATATAGTAGGATTACCCGCTAACTTGGAGGCGTGGTCGGTTGCTAGCAACAATGGCGTCCGGACCGGGTGCATGACTTCCGACCATTTTTATTCCATGTTTACCACGAGCAAATGGCGGGTTTTCACGTTATATAAACATGCTATAGGTGGCCAGGGCTAGATATGCCAGAAAAGCATTTTAAAATTTGCTTGGGAGAATGAAGGCTAAATTTTGAAGTCGGTGTCATTACAATTAATAGAACTTTTAAAAGGTCACATGTGACGTAAGTATATGAAGGGATAGTGTGGTCAGACCCATGCTCAGCCGATATCGGTGTTTTTAAAAGATTAAAAAAACGTCTTTTTGAATTTGGGGTTTGGTTATTTTGTTATGATAAGTCACCGACGTGATGTCATTTATAGATGACCACCGAAACCCACAGTCATCCAAGGTATGACGGGTAATTCTAGTATTTAACTAAATGTTTCAACTTTGCATATAAATCAATATTTTTTTTGTTAGAATCTTTATAGGACAGGTATCTATTTTAATTTATTTTGAATAGCAGCCAAAAAAGACATTATCAAGTAAAAAATTGTTTAATTCAACTATCGTTTTTAATTGCTTAACAATGAAGAAAGTGTTATTTAACAATATTTTTCGACCCTCGCATTTTACTTTTATATTGATAGAAAACGATAGTGAATCATATCAAGTTCACATAATTACTTAACGCTTAAGGGATTTCGTTTCCATTCCAATATTAAAATAATGTTCTTTAACTCAAACGGTTTGTAAATATTTTACTCAATGTTTTTTACTGAATGATTTTTAAAAATGTTTGTATATTTTGCAGTTATTAATATTGGTATTTTTTTTATTTTAGTATTGGAACCATAATTTTAATCACACCAAATTGTAAACTATTCATTTGACATGTGTTAATCATAAAGAAAAATACTCGAAACATTTATCAACTTTTTATTTGCTAAGTGTAGACGTGACATAAGAAAATATTCGTATTTATAAAAAAAAGGGTTTCATTCAAATAGCCATTTGGTAACTTCTTCAGAAAAATAAAAATATATTACAACCTTAAAAATTACCTCACAGTTGCATCTTTACAATATACAATTTAATAATCACTAAGTATGTTTAAAATATCACCACAATGACATTAACCCATATTATTCCAAGGTCTCAAATTTTTATAATTTTTTGATATGGTTTAGCTTTTGGGCACTGAATGAAGGAATGACTATGGATTTTTTTTTAAAAATCAATACTTTTTTAAATATCGATTTTTTAAAAAACGTCCCATAAATGGGACGCTAGCAACGAACGGCCCCATGTACATTTATTGAAAAATAAAATCGCTTTCCACGAATTATGGCTAATCACGAGAAAATTAAACTGTATACTGATTTTGTATTGTTAGACCAATGACTACATTGTTTAGGACAGCTAAAAATACTGATAATGATCAATTGGGTTAGCCATACCATGGTCTAAAATGCAGAAATTATGTTCAAATATCTCGTTTTCTTTCAATCTAGCGTCCATCAAAGTGAATAACACTTGGAAATAAGTAAAGCTGTGACTAGTACATCTAATTATACACACATGATCACAAATATTGTTATTATTCATCGACACTGTAATATAATTAAATATAAATAATTGATTTTTTGGGGGGGCGTACTTGAAATTTTCAGGGGTGGGGACTTAAATTTCAGGGGAAAGGGTGGACAGTGGTAAAAGTATGTTTTCTATATAAATTCCATTTTGTTCTGTGGGCAGAGCCCCCCCCCCCTCCTACGAAATGATGCCAGAAAGAAACTCTGCCCTCAGTGAATTTGCAAAAGATGATCCGGTCCAGTCCCAGATGTCATCCAGCCATCTTCTCTTTTGTTACCCTCGCTATTCCCCCCCCCCTCACAGGCGTACATTTGGACATCAGACATCTTATTTCTAGGGCACGGATCCGTCTCTGGGGGCTTGTCTTGAGTGTTCATGGCTCTCATCCATGTATGCACCTCACTATGCGAACAGCTCCCAATCTAACACCAGGAATCTCCTTAAAAAGTTAACAAAGTAAAAATGGTATCGGGAACCTTTGGGGGGGGGGGGGGGGGATATTATTGGGACATGACAACTGTACACAGCTAATTCACATTTCTGTTATATGTGGCTTAAGTTATCTTATATGAAGAGAGTTAACCAACCCCGATGACTGAATCATTTCACCTAAATATTGACCATTGTTATTATTCTGGTTTGTTATCATTTTAATATCACGCGCTTATAAATTTACAGCAATACTAAATTAGTTTGTATTCAATGGTATGAAATACTTCAGTAAGTGTAATTCTGAAAACTTAAAAATAAAATGTAAGTTTTTCAATATTTGCAATTTTTTAATACAATAATATATAAGAAAATATAGCTCAAGGTCATAATTAAATATCTATAAATACCACTTAACACCCCAAAGTCAACAGTTAACAAAGTCAACAATTGTTTCACCATAAATAACCATTTAACATAAATATGTGCTTCTGTATTTCTCGCTAGTGTCCAATAAATGTGACGTCTGTGTAACAATCTGCATAAATATAGGTCAAGGTCATAATTAAATATTTATAAATACTACTTAACACCCTAAAGTCAGCAGTTAACAAAGTCAGCAATTGTTATTGCAAATGTATTTTGCACTTAAAATGTTAATATTTTAGAAGATATGCATTTTCCTGTGCGCATGTTTTCTTTTTTCCGCCATTTTGACAAGTCCTGCAAAGCCGGCACTATAACATTTTTCTAAATTAAGTTTTTTCACAAAACACACACTAATTCAATAGTCTAGCCATTTTCAAATACAATGAAACCTAATTTGTGTTTTAACTAGTTTTTAATAAATTTTAGCAATTTTTTTACAAGCGTCCCATAAGTGGGACGCTAGCAGAATATGGGTTAATTTATTCATCAATATATTGTAAACTTTTCATCACTTGATTATTATATAAAATTAACCCAATACTTTGCACTGGAGTTAAAAAAGTATTCTAAGAGCAACATCAAAATAACATCATTGTATTTATGGCATAATTGTAAGCAAAATATTTTCCATACATAGTTGTAGAAAGTACCACATGGGTCGGAGACAATATAGAAACCGTTTTAAAAAAATCAAACTGAAAGAGCAACTAAAATGTAACTTTCGTGGGGTTCTAAATGTAAAATTAAAACATTTATGGACATTTACTCTTGAAGAGTCAAATTAAGTCCAAAATTAAAGTTCATTAAAATTATATTACCGTGTTGAAGGCTAATTAGATGTCACTGTCAAAAAATCTGGAACATTTTAACAGCTTTAACTATAGAGCAATTTTTTTTTAATCCAACTCTGTAATGACTCAGGTATTTGTCCACGATTAGATATGGTGTCTGGTCACCCCTTACTGTAGTGTCTTGACACCTTTAACTGTGGTGTTTGGACACCTTTAACTGTGGTGTGTGTACACCTTTAACTGTGGTGTCTGGTCATCTTAACTCTGGTGTGTGGTCACCTTTAACTGTGGTGTGTGGTCACCTTTAACTGTGGTGTTTGGACACCTTTAACTGTGGTGTCTGGTCATCTTTAACTGTGGTGTCTGGTCATCTTAACTCTGTGTGTGGTCACCTTTAACTGTGGTGTTTGGACACCTTTAACTGTGGTGTTTGGACACCTTTAACAGTGGTGTGTGGTCACCTTTAACTGTGGTGTGTGGTCACTTTTAACTGTGGTGTTTGTACACCTTTAACTGTGGTGTCTGGTCACCTTTAACTGTGGTGTCTGGTCACCTTTAACTGTGGTGTCTGGTCACCTTTAACTGTGGTGTTTGGACACCTTTAACTGTGGTGTGTGGTCACCTTTAACTGTGGTATGTGGTCACCTTTAACTGTGGTGTCTTGTAACTTTTAACTGTGGTGTCTGGTCATCTTTAACTGTGGTGTTTGGTCACCTTTAACTGTGGTGTTTGGACACCTTTAACTAAGATGTCTGGACACCTTTAATTGTGGTGTTTGGACACCTTTAACTGTGGTGTTTGGTCACCTTTAACTGTGGTGTGTGGTCACCTTTAACTGTGGTGTCTTGTAACTTTTAACTGTGGTGTCTCCTGACGTGTGAGACGAGAGAAATCTTCTGGGCATATTGTGTGCCACACTGGGTACAGGTGTAAGGCTTTAAACCTGGAACAGAGACAAGAGAAAATAATAAATAAACCATATATTGAGTTAATATTTTGTTTCTCAACGTTATGTTTTTAAAAAAAAATCAATAACTTCTTATAGATCTGAATAACTATTTTCTACAAGCCTTATTTATAATATTTTATAATATAAGATCACTAAAATTGTTTTGATATATTTGTAAGAAACCCATTCCTACCTGTATGTAAGGCTGTATGTCTGTCCATGTCTGTTGTGTCGAACATCTGGGCTCTACAGAAGCAACACACCCATTTCTTATGGGGGAAGTGGACCTTGCAGTGACGTCTCATTTTACCACGTTCGTTGGTCACGTGACCACACAAGGCGCCGTCATCAACAGATCTTGGTACACAGCAGTGCATAAAACCTTCACCTGAAAGTAAACGGTTATTAAAATAAATCTACTAAGGCAATATCATTTATTTCCGATTTTACAATATAATTTTATTATGTTAATACATTTGCTCTTAATAATTTCTAAATTGTCTACAACAACCTACCATCAGTTTGATACATGGAGTCCAAAAACTGATTAAACTTTTCCTCTCCAAGAGCTGCCAGCTGTGGGTTCTGGAAACTAAAACCGTTGGAGGAAAACTTCAAAGTCTGGATGTCTACACCGTCTTGGTGAAGCTGTAGAGAGACAAGTTGATGTTATATTTTATGTTTTCAAATGTTAAACTTGGTGATTTAAATTCTTTAAAAAGTTAGGTTTTCAATAAATAACTGTATAGATAAATTAAATTTGGCGATTTAAATTCTTTAAAAGTTAGGGTTTCTATAAATGAATGTATAGAGAAAATAAACCTACACTGAGTAAATGGGTCATGTAAGGGAAATAACAAAGCATTTGAAGATTGTCCTTCAGTTGTTCAGGTATTTTGGGTAAATTACTGTTGGCAAAAAAATCACTTAGTGCAGTTTTGAGTTCCTGCTTTGAATCCTGATCTTCTGGTAATTTTGTAATCTGGTGAAAATAAACAACACAAACATATTTTAAATGCCGTTGCAGTTATGAAAAAGAGAAAAACATACACAAAAAAAAAATAAGCAATAATTAAGCGAAAAGATTCAACTTACAATGTAATTTCCTTTTTCATCACAAAATCTCTCTTTGTTTGTTGAATCAAATTTTATGTTTAGTTTATGAAGTTCATGGTCACCATAGGGCATCACTTTCTCTCTTTTTGCTGAGTTATCTTTCTTGGCTTTTTTTGTAGTTGAGCATTTGTTTCCAGAACCTTCTCCTTTTCTTTTTCTTGCTTGAATAATTATGGCCATATTGTCTGTATGGTACTGAGTTTCCTTTTGATCAACATGACCATCAATAATCGTGTTGTCAACATATTCATCAGCTTTATTCTTGTCATCATGGCTTTCATGTGTCTTATTGGTAGCAACATGCTCAACTGTCATCATGTCAGGAATAGGTCTTGTATTTTTCTCGTAGGTAACAACAGGAGCATCATATACAGGGGTCAGCTGGATAGCATTGTGTTCATTTATCTTCTGGTCAGGTGTATCCGTAATTATCTTCTGCTCAGCTGTATCCTTAATAATCTTCTGTTCACGTATATCATCCGTTATCTTCTGATCAGGTGTATCCTCAATTATCTTCTGCTCAGCTACATCCTCAGGTATATTATCAATTATCTTTGAGTCAGGTAAATCCTCCATTGCCGTCTGGTTCTCGTTGTCGCAGGTCACCACGTCTATTATAAAATCATCTTCCTCTTCCTCAGATTTCGTAACTTGAGGCGTGCCATCGTGTAAAATTGTTGCTTCTTCGTCTGCAACAATTTCTTTCTTGAGCAGCTGGTGATACGATGTGTTGATATGAATGTCAAACTGCTGATGTCCATTGTTTGATGGGTCATGTATTTGATGTTGGACTTCATTAATGTTAGAATAATTAATTTCTTGCTTGACTAAACCAGTGGATGTGAGATCTAATGGCTCATCAACCTGTATAGACCTGGTATATTGTGGCATGTGATTGGATGGAGTAGAACTTGGTATGTGATTGGATGGAGTAGAACTTGTTAGGGGATACAGTGGTTGAGCATTGCAAGCAACAGACTGTAGTAAATGAAGATTCCTTAAGTCAGGTATAAAAGCTGCAGGGGGTGGCATGACATTAAAAAATAAGTTGTTTGGTGGCTGGTAGATTGGTCTGGTGGTGGCTGGGCAAAATGGTGGGAGAATATCTGGTCTGTAATGTAATGGGAAATGGTGAAAAGTGGAGGCAGGAACTGGTAATAGGTTGTAGAGAGGAAATCTTGGTAATGTGTTATGACCAGGTATCTGATTGAAGTGAATATATCTGGATACAGTGTCATTATTAGCTAGTTGATTAAAGTGTGAGGATCCTGGTACAGCAGTTGAAGCTGTAGACGAGAATCGTTGTGGTTCCTGGTAATGTTTGTTGTAGGAACTAGATTCAGGTGAGTTGTGTTCACATCCTGACATGGATGAATGAACACCGCTGCTAGATGATGGTGAACTCTCGCCACTTCTCGTCAAAGATGTGGTTTCACAGCTTCCAGAGTCTGGTGAGGAGCTAGAGGTTGCCTGTGTTGGCGAGGATTGGCTATTACTATCTAAAGAGTTCTTGCAACTTCCAGCAATTGTCGAGATTTCGCAGCTTTCTGGGAGGGGTGAGGCGTAATCAGAACCAACAGGGCTGAGATTTGTATCTGTGTGTTGAAAATCCCATGGGCGCCATACGAGAGTTTGTGCCATCGTTGAAGGAAAGTTTGTTAATTCAGATTTCACTTCACGGTTTAACAACGCTATTACAGATTATGATTTGTTCTGGTATTCTAGAAATAAAAGAAGTGCATTACTTTATAAAAAATAGGCTAATAAATTTAATGTATTAAGCAATCTTTATATAATGATCGAAATGTATTTAAACAAAGCGCCTAACGCCTGTTGAAATATTTAAGCGTGCAATTTTCTTATTTTTTTAATTTTTATCTTTTTCTAATGTTAAACATATTTTATCAATTTAAGTATGTTGTATAAAATGTTGCTGCAGCGAAATGTGTTAACATTTGTACGATTTTTTGTTACCGTGTACATTGTATTATAAAATGAGTGAAACATTTATTGTAAGTGTGAAATGTTCTAGTGTTAGTAAGGACTAAGAAGAGCTGTTAAAGTTTATATTCTTGTTGTAATGGATTCATCTGTCTTGCGCAGTATTGTCATAATATAGATCGCCTGTATGTAATATCTCGTGTATGTTTTACTGATTTTAAATAGTATCTGCATGTGTATATAATTTAATCTAAACGGAAATGTGAGTATCGCAATTGTGTTAGATGATGAGGTAAAGCATACTCAATGAGCACTAATTTAAAATAATTCATGAGGCTAAAATATGTTTCGATATTTGGAGCTATAGAGCAATGTTTTATAGATTAGCTTCATAATTAGTCAATAATTAATATAATGACAACCATGTGTGGCATTTTCTGCACTAGCAGAAACTAAAATAAAATTACAACTTACCAGAAAAAGGGGGAAAATTCTTCAGAACTGACCAACGGTCACTGTAGGTTTAAAGTTAACTGTGAAGATAATCCAAGTTAATTTCAGAAATAAATTGAACAGTTGGAGACGTTACACGTCTAATATATCACTATTAGATCTATAAGCATTACCTTATTTGCATATTTGGCATTAAGCTCCTCCCACCAATCCACGGAGGTAAGGTCACGTGGTTGGTTTGTGCAGTCAACCGTGTCGCGAGGTGACACGCTTAGCTCATCATTACCACCTGACAGCGGTCAATCAGAGACGCCCACGCCACGTCCAGCACCTTTCTTCAAAGCACAGGCGGTCAGTTCTACACAATAGGAAGGTAACTAGCCGGTAGATCAAAGAAGATGACAGAACTCGAAAGAAAACATTCATTGACCAATACATATTTGGTTGTTTTAATGCACGAAATACGTTAAGAAATGACGTAAATCACGAATTGTTTTAGAAAAAAACGGTAAAGTCAACTTTAAGCTTAATATTTTTAATCCGAACTCCTAACCAAGGTCTTAACACGGCTCTAACACTTGTTATCCTTTTTTGATTAAACTGATTTAAAAAACAAACAAAATATCAGATGATCATGTTAATTAATCTGTAAATTTTAGTTAAAAAAATACGTTATTTAATGTGACCCGTTTTATAAAATGTCAATAAAGACAACGCGATTATTGTCATTTTTTTTCACGGCACTAACCTTCGTACTCACTCTAACACAAACTTTACCCTAAGCCACCTCACTCACAAATATAATCCCATGCCACTAATGTACACACACACACAAATGTCCCCATGCTCCTCACAAACTTACACACAAATATAACCCAATCCTCCCACACAAACATAACCCTATCTTCCCACACAAAAATAACCCTATCTTCCCACACAAACTTACACACAAATATAACCCTATCCTCCCACACAGACATAACCCTATCTTCCCACACAGACTCACACACAAACATAACCCTATCTTCCCACACAGACTCACACACAAACATAACCCTATCCTCCCACACAGACTCACAAAAAAACGTAACTCTATCCTCCCACACAGACTCACACAAACATAACCCTATCATCCCACACAGACACACACACACAAACGTAACTCTATCCTCCCACACAGACTCACACACAAACGTAACTCTATCCTCCCACACAGACTCACACAAACATAACCCTATCATCCCACACAGACACACACACAAACGTAACTCTATCCTTCCACACAGACACACACAAACATAACCCTTGCTCCCCCCAAACGTCAAGTAGCAAATATTTTGACTTTAAAGCAACGAATTTTGAAATTATTTTAATTTTAGCTCATTATATTACGTTATATTTGGCTGTTTATTTTTTTTTTTTTTGTGAGTGGGGTAGGGTTGTGATGGCAGAATTAGTGTTTTGTTAGGTTATTTTAGTAAACGTTCTGTAAGACATGTGATTCTATGGGGTGGAAGGTGGTGTACAAATATCAGACGGATGCCATGACTTACAATACACTGTCCGTATACTACATCCACCTGGCTTGATTGATTTGAAACGGTCAGTCCAACATGTGCTTACGTCAGATTGATGACGTAACCATTGACCCATGAAGACGATGACACCACGAATACAAAAGAAAACACCTGTGTGTAGGGACGCTAACATTGACACATATACACATAAACATGGCGGATATTTACAATACATTCAACACTAGTGATTAAACAAAAAAATATATACATAAATCGATGATTATATTTTAGTTCTGGAAATATCTTGCGGAGATTTAATTATTATTTTTTTGTTATGTGAATAAAATGTACCTCTATTTACCTGTTCCTTAAAAATTGTAAAACGTTTTCATATTATAAAGTTATGTATGTCAGGCTTTATAAAAACACATCTAAACATATCAACACAACCAAGTAAAAATTTGTCTTGGTTGTATTGCTATGTTCAAATGTGTTTGTATATATATATATATATATATATATATATATATATATATATATATATATATATATATATATATATATATATATATATATATATATAAATGCAGTATATTTCTACCCCTATAGTTACTGTATTGTGTTGTTAACCCATATTATCCCAAGGTCTCAAATTTTTATAATTTTTTGATATGGTTTAGCTTTTGGGCACTGAATGAAGGAATGACTATGTAATTTTTTTTTAAATCAATACTTTTTTAAATATCGATTTTTTAAAACACGTCCCATAAATGGGACGCTAGCAACAAACGGCCCCATGTACATTTATTGAAAAATAAAATCAATTATCACGAAATATGGATAATCACACGAAATTTAAGCTGCATACTGATTTTGTATTGTTAGACCAATGATTACATTGTTTAGGACAGCTAAAAATACTGATAATGATCAATTGGGTTAGCCATACCATGGTCTAAAATGCAGAAATTATGTTCAAAAGTCTATTTTTATTTCAATCTAGCATCCATCAAAGTGAATAACACTTGGAAATAAGTAAAGCTGTGACTAGTACATCTAATTAGACACACATGATCACAAATATTGTTAATATTCATCGACACTGTAATATAATTAAATATAAATAATTGATTTTTTGGTGGGCGTACTTGAAATTTTCAGGGGTGGGGACTTACATTTCAGGGAAAGGGTGGACATTGGTAAAAGTATGTTTTGTATATAAATTCCATTTTGTTCTGGGGGCAGAGTCCCCCCTCCTCCGAAATAATGCCTGAAAGAAACTCTGCCCTCAGTGAATTTGCAAAAGATGATCCGGTCCAGTCCCAGATGTCATCCAGCCATCTTCACTTTTGTTACCCTCGCTATTGCCCCCCCCCCTTCACAGGCGTACATTAGGACATCAGACATCTTATTTCTAGGGCACGGATCCGTCTCTGGGGGCTTGTATTGAGTGTTCATGGCTCTCATCCATGTATGCACCTCACTGTGTGAACAGCTCCCAATCTAACACCAGGAATCTCCTTAAAAAGTTAACAAAGTAAAACTGGTATCGGGAACTTTTGGAGGGGAATATTATTGGGGCATGACAACTGTACACAGCTAATTCACATTTCTGCTATATGTAGCTTAAGCTCTCTTATATGAAGAGAGTTAACCAACCCCCATGACTGAATCATTTCACCTAAATCGTGGCCATTGTTATTATTCTGGTTTGTTATACTTTAAATATCACGCTCTAGTAAATTTACAGCAATACTAGATTAGTTTGTATTCAATGATATTAAATACTTAGTAAGTGTAATTCTGAAAACTGAAAAATAAAATGTAATTTTTTCAATATTTGCAATTTTTTAATACAATAATATAAAAGAAAATATAGCTCAAGGTCAAAATTAAATATCTATAAATACTACTTAACAGCATACAGTCAACAGTTAACAAAGTCAACACTTGTTACACCATAAATAACCATTTAACATAACTATTTGCATCTGTGTTTCTCGCTAGTGTCCAATGAATGTGACGTTTGTGTAACAATCTACATGGGGCCATTCGTTGCTAGCGTTGTACACTTGATATAACGAAGTAGTAAAAGAAAATTGTTATTCTTAAATTTTTATCAGATAGAAATATGGTACTGCTACAAGTTTCAAATGTTTTTTGCACTTAAAATGTTAATATTTTAGAAGATATGCATTTTCCTGTGCGCATGTTTTCTTTTTTTCCGCCATTTTGACAAGTCCTGCAAATCCGGCCCTATAACATTGTTCTAAATTATTTTTTTTTCACAAAACACACACATTCAAAACTATAGCCATTCTCAAATACAATGAAACATAATTTGTGTTTTAACTAGTTTTTAATAAATTTTAGCATTTTTTTTACAAGCGTCCCATAAGTTGGACGCTAGCAGAATATGGGTTAATGTCTTGAAAATTAGACACACCTTTTACAAACATATATTTACCATGCCTATGATTGAAGCTTGAATATCGACAAACATTATTAGAAGCCTTATATTAGACTGCTATATTTATCTCAAACGTTTACTAAAGATTCTGACATTTTTTGCAGGCCTAAATAACATAAACTGATTTAAATAGACAAAGATAAATATGTAAATATAATATTTTAATGCACGGTCAGGGTGGCTCAAAATTGAGTTATCTATTTTAACTTTAACTGCAATGTTAAAATAAAATAAAAATATAGGCGACATTGTATTTAATCAAATTTAATCACAAGAACACATTATAAATTTGCAAATATAAAATGTATCACATGTAGTTCAATATAAACTTGAGTGTGAGTTCAATATGGCAGGTATTATGTTAATAAATGCTCTAATTAAGTTCTGGGAACTGTCACTTAAAGCAAATAGTCGGAATAGTCACGTGATTGATTGCACCGATTCTCTTCTCGGCAATTTGACTCAAATCAAAGCGTACTGTCTGTTATGGGTTCTGTATGGAGGTCTTAGCTGTGGCCGCAGTTTCTCATTACGCTAGTTGGACTCGACTACACTAAAATCAAAGCGTACTGTCTGTTATGGGTTCTGTATGGAGGTCTTAGCTATGGCCACAGTTTCTCATGTCGCTAGTTGGACTCGACTACGGGAACCGAACGCGTGACTTTCGAGTGAGCAATTGTGCGATATACAGTAGTTATTGATTGTAATGTGGTGTGTATTGGAAGACATCCGTCATTGTATCATTTCTTTTCAATCTTTCATGCCAAATTTTTCGTACATATATTTTACATCTCCAGCTAATATATAATGCTATTTTCTGTTGGTTTTTGAATTACTACTTCAATATTTACTTAAGTTTTTTTGCTAAATAAATGTGATAATCAAAATAATGTGCACAGGCAGATTATCAAGTGCAAAATATGTAAGGCTATTTTCTGTAGGTTTTTGAGCTACTACTTTAATATTTATATAAGTTTTTTTGCTACGAAAATGTGATAATCAAAATAATGTGCACAGGCAGATTATCAAGTGCAAACTAATTAAATAATGTGTGCTTAGATATTGTGATAGAGTATACTCCGTGAGTGGTAACATATTATTATTTATTTCTCAACAGTGGGGAAGGTAAATACAAAAAATGTATTGCGTTATGCTTTATTTCCGCTTTTAAATCCCTTTGGCTGGTAATCTAAAGGAGAAATAAGATTAAAATGAATATGTTATCATAAAGGTTTTAAGACTGGACATGAAGGCCTTCTATGGCGATATGCAAGTTGAGATGATACATGCATTATGGTAAGATCTAAAATAGCTTTAAAGGAATTACAAATCAACAGAATAAAATCGGCCTATGTCTGTCACTCCGTAATATGATGTGTTTGTTGGCTTTAATATCTTGTTAATTATTTGTCCTGTAAGTATGGTGCTTATAGGTAGTAGTGTGGCTCTAGGCTAATTGTATCTAAGTTTTCATGCCTGAAAGTGTTAATGTGTGTTCTAATAACATGTAGTACTATACCTCTTTTTATTTATTTTGTATTCGAGTTTGGTTGTTGATATTTCTAACGGTTGTTTTAAAAATAAAATGTTTGTATTTGTTTCTTTTATAAAGTGATTTGGTATTGTGCTAACAGTGACTGTAACGATATAATGTGGTAGTATGTATATGTTAATTAGCGCTGCCCTAATGTTTGTGCTGTAATGTGTATACTTATCCAGCTTCTGGGTAATCTTGTCCGTCAGTCTCGTCCATGTGAAGCCGTACAGTTTGAGTGTGTCTGTCACTGTAATTGAGGTGTCGTATTTTGTCTTACCTATACGTTTCCTAGAATTGTGAATTACACTGCATTGATTTAGTCACCACTGCCTATCTGCGTCTGTAGTTAAATATTGGTGTCGTTAACTTATGCTATAATTTTCCTGGCCATTAATTTGGAATTGGCAATCCTTTAATACGGCCGTCCTGCCTAATACGTTCTAACATGGGCTCTATACTATAAATGTGGAGTAGTGGGGAGTGGGATTGACTAGTTGAAGCTGTTGAGTAGTAGCGAGATGTCTTTCATTTAGAATAAACTTAGTTAATTATTGTTTCTGGTTGTTACACATTTAGTTAAAGGCAGGTTTTATTAACCTCGTTCTCATATCCGATTGTGACCTACTTAGGTCTTTGTTTTGCTTTATTTATATTTAATCTCCTGAGTTATGTATTTGTCCTTGGGAGAATTGTCAGTTCACTGGTACGAATCGGTCAACTGAACTCTGTCACATCAGGTGACTGTATTATTAATCCCTGGCAGAACCGCAACCAATGGTCTTGCGACCGTGAGGATCCTTGACAGATCCTCAACCAATAGTCGTAAGACTTTTGAGTTATTTCCCCTATTATTGAATGCTATTTAATCTCGGGATTTTGAAGTTCAAAGGCAGCCAGATTGACCTTTGGACCAGGAGAGTTGTGCCAGTGGTTATGTACGCCATTTTGCAGTATTGTAATTATGTGAAATGTTGTTTCACCTTTGTATAAGGTATTATGTGACAAGTTGTAGTATTTCAACTATTGTGTTATGGTGTATTATTGCACCTTTTTTTGATTACTTCGGTGATAGTTTGATCCTTTATTTGGATTTCTATTGTTGTGGAGGCAATAAGTCTCTTCGTGGTTTTTTGTGGTAATTATGATGCCATTCAGTTGTGTGTAGTAATGATTTGTTGGTGTATAATATACTAAGCCACAGCTGTGATATATTGTGATTTTCTCAAACTGTAAGTTGGAGTTTTTGAGTTTATTTATTGTTCTCTTAGAATCTGTACATTTTAAACTTACCTAGTGTCATTATCTTGTACATAAATTAAAAAGGTATTCATAGTTTAAGTCGTGTGAGTCTCTTCGATTTGTCGTGTTTTTACCCTAGACAACATTAACGAGCTCACGGCAAGTTGTTGGGATTCCATTACAACGATTTCTATCGGTACCATACCAAACGAACCTGGGGTGTCCGCTCCCTCCGCGGCTGTCGGAGGTCGGACATAACACGATTGTAGTAGCGAAAAAAATATTTGGCCGTTTATGAACTTGTCTTTAAAATGTGTACACTAAACAGTTAATGTATTGGTTTATATGTTGATGTTTTGAAGCACAACATTTAAATGCATTACAAATTGTAAACAAAATTGTAAAAATAAAATGTAAATTAATTTGAATTGGTTTGCTACTGCGTATTTTCTAGTTGACTATTTACATTAGTTTATTCATGTTTTGCCTAGAATTGGTCCAGTTTATTAAAAAACGACACATACACACTCAGTTTAAAAACATACCATTAATTTATTGTGTAAAAGGTCCTGTGATACACCGAAGTTAAAATCTGTTTCTTTGTTTTTACTTCACCTTTTTTATATTGTTATTACTACATGTTTGTCCAATCTTGTTTCATCTCTAATTGATTAATTAACGTGTTAATTTAATGGACATATCCATCTGTTTGAGTCTAAAAATATCTAGACTTACCATTTCTGTGTTATTGTAATTTTAGTAACTGGACCTACTTGACATACATCTCCCATACACTTTTTTATATACTAGAATCAACTGAACTAAATATCATAACAGGAAAACTGAACAATTCATTTGTACTTTAGTAATATATGAGTCCGTATTGTAGTTTTTGTTTTGATTAAAATAAATGTTCAGTTGACATATTTTGTCTACACAAATTGCCTGTTGACAAATTGTGTCCACATAGATATTCAGTTTACGGACTGTGTTCACATAGATGTTTCGTCCTTTTCTGTTTTTCATCGCGTCTTTATGTGATATATTTTGTAAATATACGATTGTAAAGTTCAGTTCATACCTGACGTTGAAGTAAAGTAGAGTTCGCTTGTTTCTGTGACATCGTCATACAAAAGGATAGAGTATTCAGAACTAACCACAACCGCCTTTACTTCCCCAAACGTGAATGAGGTACCCATAAAGGCTGAGTGGACTCGGGGTGTCTAACGTACTTTATTCCGAATTCAAAATATAGACGTGTGGGTTAATGGTCCTTTGCTCTAGCATTCAACCATACATTCAACCATCAGATGTAACCTGAGTAGGTCAGGGGTCGGCAGCCTGCGACTCGCGAGTAGCATGCGGCTCTTTTGATGAAAAGATGTGGCTCTCCAGCTCATTGCACAAATATTAATAGTTGTATTTTGTGTTTAAATTTTATCTGGACCGTGGGGTACAAGTTTACCCATGAGTTGTAGGGTGGAATATAAGCCTGGTAAGAATAAAATTACAGAAGCGACCGATACACGATATTCAAGCCAGTTAGTCAGAGTTTGCCGTACTTAGGCCTAACTGGCTAATTGAGGACCAAAAAAAAAAAGAAAAAAAGTAACATATTTTACTATTTTTTTGCCTTGGTGTCACCCCCCTAAGTGGTGTCACCCGGTTTGGTCAGCACCCCCCGCCACTGGTTGTGTGTGTTGTAGTAGAAGACTTTTATCCAATTTATTTTCTATGTGAATTGTGTGAAGATACGTGTGCTGTGGAACGTTTTCTCCTGGTGTAAGCTGAGTATGCATTCTGGGTGTTTTTATTGTGTGTACACTGAATGATATCTCTGATTAGGTGATTGTTATTGTGTATCTTACTCCCTGTGATATTGCATTGTTGGTCAAAACGTATGAACTTGTATGGAAATGGTTCTATTTCAGCAATCTAGGATTTTTGTATAATTGTATAGTCGGTGTTTAAACGATAAGTAGGTCTATAAATGTTTGTTAAATTAGGGTCAGTCTGGGATTTCCGAAGAAATGTTATAAAAGATGTGGTAAAGATTTAATGGCGCCTATAAAACAGAAACATTATTTTGAATAGAGTTATGTCGGTTGTGAAGTTTTTATATATTTCGCTAAATCAGGAAATTTATATAGCCACTTTGTCATGGGAGAGAAATATTGATCAATGAGACTTTATCACATGTCTTCTAATTGTGTAATACATATTGCGACTGTGTTTATTTTTCAATGGCATAAACATTTTAAATAGAAAGCAAAGACACATATTCGGTATTTATCTATTTTAAAAAAAAAATATTATTTTGAAGCGAGTATGATTTGACAAATAAAACATTATGCCTTTTTTTTTAGAATTATTCCAACGCATTCATTGTATTTCATATTTCAATTACACAGGTAATTACTTCCCTTGAAAACTTTGAGAGCATGAATTAAAGTAAATGCTCATCTGCATTTGTGAACAAAAATAACATTGTCTGCATTAAACCATATATATATATATATATATATATATATATATATATATATATATATATATATATATATATATATATATATATATATATATATATATATATATATATATATATATATATATATATATATATATATATATATATATATATATATATATATATATATATTGGATATATATATACATTGGATACTCATTTCTGGCGTGATCGGGTTTTTGAAAAAAAAAATTCTCTTTTCTTTTTTCAATTTAAACAAATTTCAACATTTCATGTGTGAGTGTATTAGTCTGTTTTGAATTTTTTTTTTAGATTTAGAACTAGATCTAGTTTATTCAAATTGTTTGCCGTAATACTGTCTACCCTCTAATTTTTAGCTGATCAAAAGAACATAAACCCTGAGAGCTTTGTATGTGTAATGGTTTCACGTGTTAAGCTTATTTGTATTTTTTATTTATTTTTTTTTATATTTATATTATTTGTTTCAAATATATTTCCTTTTTATGCTGTCATTATTTAGTATGTATTTTTTTAATAATAATTAAGTGAGTAATTGCTTTTTAATTTCTTTAGTACAAATACATTTAAGTGAGCTTAGGAGCACCCCTATTAAACTATTTAAATAAGGGAAATGGAAGTCATGGAATTGTTTTGAACGTTTGCCTATCTCAGGCATATGTTGTTTTTTTTTTGACGCAACAGCTACTGTATAACATCGCTACTGTAGTAGA
The DNA here is from genome assembly GCF_028476545.2 of Physella acuta. Lineage (NCBI taxonomy): Eukaryota > Metazoa > Mollusca > Gastropoda > Physidae > Physella > Physella acuta. Next base: position 226,820 of record NW_026732301.1, read on the forward strand.
TCTGTTTGTTATTCACAAAAGCTTTTTTACCGTCAAGTCAAACTGCAAAGAACTTATTTTTTTAACTATAATTTCTATGGTCGGCTATGGGCCCCTAAATGGCGTGCCTCCCCCCCCCCCCCCCGCACTGCAAGGTCTGGCGGCACTTTAGTTCCGCCCCTGAATATATAAGAACACTGACACAGGTGTACGGAATAAATCATCCGTTACTGCAAGTGTTTAACGATGTTTGATTTGGTTAAATAGGGTTATGTTTTATAGGTTGTATGCCCTACATTACAATTGGTTACATAGCGTTATGTTTTATATTAATTAACTAGATTGTACATTACAATTGTGCAATGAATATAGTTTATGCAGTTAAAGCCTTCACAGCAAAAAAAAAAAAAAAAAACACAAACACTTTCACACACACAATTGCCCACGTACTTTCCCAAACATATATAAATAATTACTGCATGGATTTTTGAAATGCATGTTTTGAACTAAGCTATGCTGTGTGTGCTGTATTTGTATGTTATTATGTTTTCACGTGTAGACATAAATTTTAAAAGACGAAATACAAGTGAATTAAAAAAAAAGGTCTACAGTTTGTGTAACATTTTACACATACCATTACGTATTTATTGATTATATGTTTATTGCAAGTAACTAGTAACAATTTCGTCATTACAATGCATGCCAGGGACCCATCGAATTTAGGAGAACTAAACACAATCCACATAGTGTGGATAGGCAAACAATATGGAATCTGTTGAGACACTATGGTGTACCTGCTAAGTTAGTGGAAATAATCCAGCAACTTTACAATGGATTTTCATGCCAAGTTAGCCATGCTGGGAAACTGTCTAAAGAGTTCCAGGTCAACACAGGTGTGAGACAGGGATGTCTGCTGTCGCCCCTCCTCTTCTTGGTGGTTCTCGATTGGGTGACACGCACAACCTGTGCCAGTTCTGGAAAAGGTATTCAGTGGACACTCACGGGGAAACTAGAAGATGGAGGAAAGCTAGGCAGGAGCCTATAGGTGTGCAAATAAGAATGAGGAAGTGGCGCTGGGTGGGTCACACACTGCGAAAGGCTCACACAAATGTTACACGCCAAGCGCTTGAGTGGAACCCCCAGGGAAAGCGGAAGAGAGGGCGCCCAAGACAGACATGGAGGCGGAGTCTTCTTGAAGAACTGAAGCCAACAGGGATGTCTTGGGAGACGTCAAAATTAATAGCCGAGGATAGGAAGAAATGGAAGGAAATGGTGGAGGCCCTATACTCCATAAGGAGCAAAGAGGACTAAGTCAAGTCAAGTCAAAACACAATCCACACGCATAGAAAACGTCCAACTATATTCCTTAACTTATCTGCAGGCAATACTGTTATATGTATTATTATAAGTTTTGGTGCTCTAAAATAAATTTATTTCATATTGATTTGGTATTTTAAACTAGCATTTTATAATTACTTCCCATATTTGTTTTTTATACAAAATACGGGAAACAACTCAAAGACATAAAAAACCAAATAATAGATTAATAAACCAATGAATACAAAAATAATACATACATCCTATTTATTATCTATTGACATTAATTATTATTTTATATATTATTTAAAAGTACTTTGCTAATATCAAAAAGTAAATAAATGATTTTAATACATTTAAAAACGAAAACTTTTTACTTATTTCATGTAGATTTCAAAGACATACAAATTAAACAGTTTAAATCTTACATTATCCAAATATCAAATGCTTGGCTATATTTAAATTATTTCACACTCTAGCTCACTACTATATAAGCCAGGGGTCGGCAACCTGCGGCTCGCGAGCCGCATGCGGCTCTTTTGATATCGAGATGCGGCTCTTCAGCTCTATGCACAAATATTAATAACGAGCCTACCCGCGGCGTATCATACGCCGCTATTTAGTTGTTTTTTCTACTTTTCAGTAATTCATAATTTGTGAATTCGACAGTACCAACGCTGACACTGAAAATATTTCTTTAAAACACTATAAGTAGCTCGTTAAGGACGATACACCCCCATCCCCCCCCCCCTCCTCACCGCCCCTCCTTCCCCCCCTTCCTTTAAAGTAAACTCCACTTAGTTACCCCCCCCCCCTACGTTTAAAATCGTTTCAAACTAAATTATCTGCCCCTAATAGTCGTCACTAAACCCGGATCTGCTTGTAAACATTTAGCGTGAACCACAGCTCACCAGACCATGTGAGGGGGGGGGGGGGTGGTAGGGAGCGCGCTTACAGCATGTTTTCTAGCGTCTTCCAGAAGAGAATTATATATATAGATTATTTTATTTTTGTTTTCAAAACTCATACAAATATTGTTCTGCGACACTCGGAAATGAACGATAAAATAATAAACAATAAACACTCGCTATTCTATAAGATATTTAGTTACGCCCTATTTCAATGTATTTCTTATGAGCTTGTCTATCCCTAATTGAAAAATTCAACTTCATGGCGAAGATCACTAAGAAAATAAACGAGCTAAATGTAAAACTGCAAGAAAGGGAAAACCCAGATTTAAAAAATAAAATGCGTACATATTAATAATACGTTTTCAAAGCAGTAATTTATATTATTATTAAATGTCTAATTATAGTTAGTAGATCTTTATTGTTGAATTAACGATATTTATATAATTAGAAAACAAAAGCCTTGAGTTTCTTAAAAATTGATTTTAAAAATATTCAAATCATTTAGGTTAATAAATGTTCGGAATCGATGCCACAACTCTAGCTATATTATTTGATTTGTTTTTAATGATCTGTACCTGATGTGCATCAATCTTCTTTAAAATATTATGAGCAAAAAGATTAATTAAGTGCATGAGAAAAGCAATGTGTCTTCTAACTCAGTTGAAAAGAACATATATAAGATTTAATTAAGGTAATGCTAACCAAAAGATATTTTTTTTATTACGTAAGTCAATCTACTTGTATAGATGGGGGGGGGGGGGGGTTATTATCTATGGTCACTGCCTGTTGTGTGATACAAATATTTACCCGTCCTTAAACTCGACAATACGATTAAAATGACTCAGCTGTTTACTCGACTACACAATGTTTCAATTTCATGCCACATCGAATCATCGAATACACAATACACGATATTAACAATTTAAGATATATGAAACATATAACACGTCCAACACACGATATACCCAACTCATGACATGTCCAAATCCGGATTTTCAAACTTACACTATACAAAACTCAAGATTTAACAACCTCAAAATATGTCCAACTCATGATATACCCACCAATGGTAGCCACTAGGACTGACGCCCATATAATCCCTTCCAGCTCACACAATGCCTCTCCTTGTTTATGTTATATGTTTTATATGTTTTCTAAGCTTTAAACTAATAATGCTTTATCGATCACTTAGATCCACTTTCTCGATACACTCTTAAAATCAAACATTATATATTCGGTTGATTTATTTTGGCTAATTTGTCGAAAACCATAAAGCTAACGTTATAATAATTGTTTCTAGTCTGGTGTTTCTGACTTCAAAACAAACCCTGTTTCCCAAATATACAGAACATTACTTGAAACATAGTTGATTATTATAGTCGGTAGTGTGTGAGGGTGGGGGTAAATGGAGATTTACAGCCAGTAGTGAGGGTGGGGAAAAGCAGTACCACCAATTGTGAGGGTGGGGAAAAGCAGTACCACCAATTGTGAGGGTGGGGGTAAATGGAGATATATCGCCAGTAGTGGGGGTGGGGAAAAGCATTACCACCAATTGTGAGAGTGGGGGTTAATGGAGATCTACCGCCAGTAGTGAGGGTGGGGAAAAGCAGTACCACCAATTGTGAGGGTGGGGGTAAATGGAGATCTACCCCCAGTAGTGAGGGTGGGGAAAAGCAGTACCACCAATTGTGAGGGTGGGGGTGATGAAGATGATGAGAAGATCCAACACACAGTCCAAGTCAAAATAGAATGTTCTTTATTAAAATGTACACAATCAACTTCCTACCTATCTAACTAACCTATATTATACACTATGTACTTACACTAGCTAACTACAACTCCTATCTAACAGCACACTCTATCTAACTGTACCCCCCATAACCATCCTAACACCAGAGTTTCTTCCAGGCGAAGCTCCCCCCCCCCCCCCCCCGAAAAAATTTTACCGCCCCCCCCCCCCCGAACGAAATGCAATTTATATAATTTATATAGAAAATATATACTTTTAACAGTGTCCGCCCCCCCGAAGAAAGTTTACCGCCCCCCCCCCCCCGAAGATTTCAAGTGCCCCCGGAGAAAAAAGTCTGGAAGAAACACTGCCTAACACTATCTACCTCTAACTCTCTACCTAACTCAACATTTCTATGAATGTTCTCCTACCCTACATATCTCTTCTTACACTAGCTAACTACAACTCCTATCTAACAGCACACTCTATCTAACTGTACCCTCATATGTCCATCCTAACACTATCTACCTCTAACTCTCTACCTAACTCAACATTTCTATGAATGTTCTCCTACCCTACATATCTATAACTATCTATGTCTGCCGCTGATCTAACTGCTGACCCACGCTTCAGCGGACAGCTGACCGTCCCACGTGACCGGTCAGCTCCTGTATTTCAAATGGTCTCTCTAACCAACTAGCTATAGCCTGTTTCAACCAGTTACCCCGAACGCGTCATAACAACAATTAATAACACATTGCTATCATTGCACCGACAACAATCAAAATTAAATTAAACCATACTCTGTACATATATGTTTTTTTTTAGTTTTAACTGTATAATTATTGTGATATTACTGATTATGTGATTGTTTATGTTCCTCTCTGTGATACTACATCATGAATTAACTTGTGTGGGAATGATTATATTTTGGCAATCTAGGATTTTGGTATAATTGTATAGTCGGTGTTTAAACGATAAGTATGTCCTTAATTGTAGTTAAATTAAGGTTAGTCTGGGATTTCCGAAGAAATGTTATAAAAGATGTGTTAAAGTTTTAATGACACCGTTCAAACAGGAAATTATTTCGATGGTGTCTACACGAGTAGGGTTCTGTCGGTTATGAAGTTTATATATAAATCATAATATCAAGAAATTCATACAATCACTTTTCCAGGGCAAGCTATCATTCATCAATAAGACTTTATCAGATGTCTTCTGAATGTGTAACACATAACCTCACTGTATTTCAATTTTAAAGGCATAGCCATTTTAATTAGAAAGCAAAGATAAATATACATTATAAAATAAAAAAAAAAAAAACTATGTTAAAGTTTGTACGTTTTTAGAAACAAAAAGTTATGTCTCTTTTATTTAAAGTATTTCCAATGCATTTAATGTACTTGATTTGTCAAATGAACACTAAATTATTTCCCTTGCAAACATTAAAAATATGAATTACAATTATTGGTAAATACTTATTTGCATTTGTGAACAAAAATAACAATATGTACACTGCAGTAAACCTAATCTATTATACACATTTAAAATGAACTAAAATAGAAAATATCTAACCATGTAAAATATGCATCTGCTACTTTGGGAGCGGGTCGAATGTAGCTCAATATAAAGTTGTGTGTGAGTTCAATAAGGAAGACCATATGTTGATACAATCCTCAATCAAGGTATAGAAAATGCCATTTGAAGCATTCATCTTATCGGTCTGTGTAGTCGAGTGATGAATTGACCCATTTAAATTTTCGGCGTTTTGGCTAAGATCAAAGTGCACACAGCTGTGGCCGCAGTTTGAAACACGATTCTCCCTATGATGCAGGAAGGTAAAAAACAACACCATGTCTTTCTGTTAGGATACAATTTTTAGTTTCTCGTATATACGAAGTATAGAGAAAGTATTGTAATCGTGCAAAAAAAAAAAATCGAGATTTTTACAAATCTCGACGTTTTACACCTCACTGATACGGAAAAACATAATTTTTCAATATTGTCCGTATGTCTGTGTGTGTGTGTGTGTGTTTCTGTGTGTCTGTGTGTCTGTGTGTAAACATGATAACATGAGTACAGCTAGGTTAATGAAATTTTATATATAAGTATTTTATCAAAATCGTAGATCCTGATCACCTTTTGAGCGATTTCCGATAATCGGAAGTGGTACTTTTTCTACTTTGAATTTTTCAAAAGCCTATAACTTGAGCACTATTTCAGATAGATAAATGAAATTTCACATGTAAGTAAAATATCTAATTTCTACCTTCTGTCAAATTTTGATAATTTCCGTTGACCGGAAGTACTAATTTATGCTATTTCCGATTTCTCAAAAAACGCATGTAAATTTATAAAGTACTCATAATATTGCGCACTATTATCCACATTTTTTAGGCGTTCACTTGGTGTGCAATTCTTTGTTTTTACGAGATTCCATTCTATTATAAAAAGTTTAAGTAATTAAAAATGAATTACAAATATTGTCTATGTCCTGAGTTGCCATCCCTCGTAGTTTTATATTAGAATATTCGAGAAAGTTTAGGGGAGATCACTCCCAGTTTATTTATTTAGTTTGTTGAATTCAATCGAGCGACAAGTTAGTTGTATTAATCACTTCAAGGTGTCGGGATGTGGCAATTATGTTTGCGAATATTATTATTTAATTGGTGTAATATAAGTATGATATCCGTTTGTTTTTATTGTATTAAACATAAAACATTCAAGAGAACAAAAAACAAAACAGAAGATGTCTCTAAAAATACACAACATAAAATTAACGTTTCTAGGTTCTATTGTAAATGATGTTATTAAAAATACAAACAATAAAACACCTTAATTTTTTATATGTTTCATTTTCTTCAAAATGTATGTTCAAACTGTCAAAAAAATCTAAAACTGCGTTTGTAAACAAGTTTTTACATTTATATATGTGGCCAACATTCCGATGTTTTTACTGGTTTCAAATCATTTAAGCAGAGCATTAAAACAATGTTAAATATTAATGTAATCTATATACGTTATAAAGAGTATATTATATTACAGTTTATTACCTGTAACATGTAACATTAACCTAAGTAGACAATTTGTGTTCATGCAGAAACAGGACTTTGAAAATAAAATATGGTGTACTGTTACCAGAGGAGTAGCGAGGGGGGGGGGGTGCCGACACCGATGTTGGGGGGTGACACCAAGGTAAAAAATAGCATAATATATATAGAGAAAAACTTGAGGGGATGGCTGCAAATCGAACGTTTGAGGGAGGGGGATGCAAATCGAAAGTTTCGAGGGTGGGGTGCAAATCAAAAATGTCAAAGTTTGTCCCAGGGAAGGGTCGCTACGCCTCTGGGCGGTGAAACCATTAAGTGCCGCAACGGGTGACACACCTCGCTACGCCACTGACTGTTACATTTGTTTTTAATATCGTCCTGCTTTGCTTTAGAATTACTACAAACATATAATGTAATAAGGACATGTAGTCCTTTACCTCTATCTATTTTACTTTGTAATAGTGTTTGATTGTTAATGTTTCTAATATTGTTTTTTTCACTTACATCTTTAATGTTTTATTTACTTGTTTTATAAAGTGGGTTGATAAAGCTATGTTTTGGTAAATTGTACACCTATATGTTAATTAGCGATGTCCTATTGGTTGTACTACAATTTGTATATATGTCCAGCTTCTGTGTAATTGTTTCGGTCAGTCTCGTCCACGTAAAGCCGTACAGTTTAAGTTTGTCTGTCACTATAATTGGGGTGTCATATTTTGTCTTACCTATACGTTTCCTAGAATGTTTGATTTCTCTGCAATGATTTAACCACCCCTTGCCTAACCCGTATTATGTAAATATCTCTACTACTATCTTAATTTATTAATTTATTTTTGGTATTTTAAAATATTAATCACTATAAAGCTCACTTAAGAACATTGTTTGAATAAACTTATGTGTATGTCTTTAAAAAAAGTAAACACACCCAATAACGTTTAATATAAACAGCAAAAAAAAAAAACAAAAAAAACAACAAAAAACAATGCGAACATTTACAGAAACATTCATATTTTCTTACAATGTGCTATTTTGTATACGTGCCCGACTTGTTTGTTTAATAATTTTTTTTTCAATGCATTTACACGACTGGTGATATAAACGTGTAATAGTAAAATGGGGAATGTGAAGTAATTAGTAAAATGTATCTATTGTTAACAGAGACAGTTGAATAGAAGACTTTACATTGTGAAATGGTCAGTCCATTGGTGTTACCAATTAATGGAATCATCACTGGGGTCGACTTTAACACTGACGATTTAGTCAATACTAAAGATAATGTTTTTTAAATCTAGGGAAAAGCAACTTCTTCCTTTGTTGTGGTCATGATTGATAAATGCTTCCTCCTCCCTTAAAACGATATCACACCTCACTCTATCAAACCCCTTCCTCAAATTACATTAAACAACTGTTTATTGTGTGGTTTTTAATGTTTTTTCCCCTTAAATCTTAAATATGCTCGACTTTCTTAATAATGCAAAATAAAAGTTAAAATTAATTTTCTAGTTTTTACTGCAAAAAAACATTTTTGTTTTTTATTCTCTCCATCGTCACCAAATCCTCCTCTTCTACCCCCTCCCCTCTCCAGATATGTCGTCATGTTTAGACGATCCCTTATATATCTGGTACTCTGTTATAAGCGAAAAATGCATATGGTTCAACACATTATGCGCTCTATTTTTAATAGTGAAGCCAAGCATTACTCATTATCAAGAAAGGGATGGCAATGTACATAATTCTTGGTAATTTGAAGAACATTTTCTATTCTAAAATCAAATGGGAAATAAACATGTATTTTTATTTGAAGCGAGTAATGATAATAGTCTAAAATATATTATCTGGCTATGCATCGTTGTTTAAATGTTATCTTCGTTTGTATTTCAAATGAGTAACACACAATGCTGTCACGTTTCCGTTTGCAATAACAGTAATATTTCAAACAAAAAACAAACGCACATCTACGATTTTTTTCAATCAAATTTGAGACACTTTATGTAAGTTTTTTTTTAATTTCACACATAGGTTTGATTTACATTTTTTGTTTAAAGTTGATTTACCAAAAAGGTTTACATTAATAGGCAATTACTTCCCTTGTATAATAACCAATAAGAAAAAAAAATATTGATAAATACTTTTCAGCATCGGAAAATGAAAAACAATTTTTATGCGCCATTGTATCGAATCCTATGAATACATTTAACATTAACTAATAAAGAAATTATATTACCATGTGTGATACGTAGGCATCACAAAAAGAGATGGTTAAATGTAGCTCAATTTAAAGTTGTGCGTGTGTTCAATATGACAGGCATTATGAATATATATATATATATATATATATATATATATATATATATATATATATATATATATATATATATATATATATATATTTATTGGGATAGCGGACATCCTTGTCTAAATGACCTTTTTATTTGTATAGATTTGGTGACTGCATTGTTGTTGTTGTTCAAACGTTGGCTTTGAGCTTCTGTGTAAATTATGTTGATCCATCTTTTAAAATAGGGTTCTAGATTGTATGCATCTATTGTTTTCATTAACCATGTGTTATCTACTATATCAAAGGCTTTTAGTTGGTCTATGCTAAGGATTGCCAGTTGCGTGTTCTTCTGTATAGCGTAAAATACTATGTCTCTTATAAGATGTGTGTGATTTTGTATGTTCCTGCCTGGTATACTGTAGTGTTGGTCTATATGAATTATCCTGTCTATGAAAGGTTATATTTTCCTTACTAGTGTTTTGGTCAAGATTTTGTAGTCACTTTTCAGTAGGGATATGGGTCTATAGTTCTGGACTTTTGTTCTGTCTGTGTCAGGTTTGGGGATTAGAGTAATGTACGCTCTTTTAAAATCTGTTGTGCTGAAACCTTTGTCTTGCGTATCTTTCAAGGCCGCGTGTAGTATCGGGGTAATATCGTTTTTAAAAGTTTGATAGAATTCATTAGTAAGCCCATCCGGTCCTTGTGCTTTGTTTGGCTTTAGCTTGTCTATCGTTTTCCCGAGGTCGTCCTCCTATAATGGGTTAGACGGTTGCTCTCTGTCTTCGTCTTTAAGTTTTGTTGCGTATGTTAGATAGTTTCTCTCTGTCTTCGTCTTTAAGTTTCGTTGCGTATGTTAGATAGTTGCTCTCTGTCTTCGTCTTTAAGTTTCGTTGCGTATGTTAGACAGTTTCTCTCTGTCTTCGTCTTTAAGTTTCGTTGCGTATGTTAGATAGTTGTCTTGGGTGTCATTGTCGACGTCTTCTTTGTCGAAAAGTTTTTGATAGTAGTCAGTGAAGGATGTCTGTATTTCGTCCGTGTAAGTCGTTTACGTTCCGTCCTTGCTTGTTGTGGGCGTGTATTTGTTCTAGTGTGCAGTTGTAGTGAGAGGGTTCTTCGACTCCTATTATGTCTATTCTGCTCCTAATGCCTGCGCCCTTATATTTTTCAGTTTGCATAGCTTCCAATTGTCCAAGAAGAAAAAAAATGATTGCAATGTACAGAGTGCTTGGTAATTGGAATGAAATTATGAGAGTCCAATGACATTTTTCTAAAATCGAATGTAGAATTTGTATGTTTTTTTTTTGTTTTTTTTTTTTAAAATTACTTTTATTTGCAATTTAAAACAAGTACATCGACACCAAATTCTTTACATAATTTCGAACACCAAATGAAAACGAAAGGTTTTGCAAATGTACAAAATGAATAATTACTTTATGTCATGTATGTGATTATAGAAAATTTAAAGGGATAACAGTAAAAGGGTTGAGGGTCAAATGAAAGTGTCAGGAGTCCGGATGCTGTGTTTCTTCCAGGCTTTTTTCTCCCGGGGGAGAGGGGGGTGGTAGACTTTTTTCCGGGGGTTGGACACTGCTAAAAGTATATATTTTCTATATAAATTATATAAATTTCATTGCGTTCGGGGGGGGGGGGGGCGGTAAGGATGCCTGGAAGAAGCTCTGTCCGGATAGGGAGTGGAAAGGAAATTGTTCTAAGAGGGGGGTGGGGAGAGTCAATGTGACAGTGAAGCATTTTCTATGTAGAGAAACAAAAATGTTTTTAAACTTTTTTTTTTGCCTCAGACACGTAATTTATAGCGTCAGTTGTGTGTTTAAAGTAAAACTTCGTCTGAATTTATACTTTATGAACGCGTGGGGAAAAAAATCCTGACTATCATTCTATAATTGGTCTAATTATGCAAGCGTGCGTCACGCAGATGTGGAGGTCATTGAACCCCACTACCACCCTTGGTTTACAAAGAAAAAATACCCCGTCACCTGCTTGATACATAAAGTCAAAAAGCTAATTTCTTTCAATTCACGGCTCGCTTCGCGGAAAAGATGCATCGCTAATTATCTAGCCGTCCTTGAGCGTTGGGGTATAGCTATTGTTCTATACTCACACGCCACGATTGCGCACAATAGCTTTGTTCTCACGGAATACAAAAGGGTGGAGTTTTAGGGCCATTGTGTTCCTTAAAAATCAATAAAGTGAATAACGTGAGTGTGTTTTGAATATATTTTATCGGATTACCACCGTGTCAACTCACCATTTTGTCATTACTTTAAAAGTCGTTACATAATTTTTAAAGGGAGAGCATTTGATATACAAGGATGTCTTTATTAAATAATTCTATTTGTTCTGTTGGCTGTTGTATAACTATTAAAAATAAAACAAAAAATAGAAATAAATATATAATAAAAACAGATAAAAATACTGATGATGAAATATTCTTTAAAAAAAAAAAAGTTTCCTCTTTAGACCAAGTGGTATATGAAGTGGTAGTGTGGTCAGCATTATACGCAGCCGCCTTTACTTTTCCTAACGTGAATTGGGACTCATCAGAGCTGGGTGAACTCAGGGCTACTAACTAGAAACAGGATTTGAACTCTAGACTTTCGGATTAGTGGTCTAACTGTACCATCACTTTATAAAAGATAATCCTGAAATGGGCAAGGAGCTAACCTAACACGACCTTACAGCAATAGCTCAGACTATGGTCTAATTATTCTAAAGACGCTAATTATTCAATGTCTTCATTAATGATTGATCAAGTCAATATTATGTTTCCTCAAGAAGAAAGAACACGCCGACCACAAAAAAAAAAAAAAAAAAAAAAAAAAATCTTTTTGTCAAACAGCTTTTATCAAATCAAAATATAACAACTCTACGAAGCAGACAAGCCAAGAGATGACAACCACAACACATAAAGCACTCACATTAAACTTAATTAACACGACTCGGACTAGACAAAGAACACAGGACAAAAAAAAACAGACTGGTAGTAACGTTTATATATAGATCAACTGGATGACAAATAAGGAATATAGTCAAGCCTTGCTAAATAAAATAATTATTTTTTTAAATTTTTTTAAAGATAATTGATTAATATACTCTTTGATGTCTAGCCCTGGTCACTATTTTAGAACGAAATCGTCACTAGGAAAACTTTAAAAGTCGTGATTACACCATAGCCTCAACTATGTACATAAACGTACAATAAACCAACAACCTAGCACTTAAATATAATACTTCTAATATACTATGTGTAATTTAGTGTAAACTAAAGCAACAATTTTATGTAAATATTAAAAACCACCAATCAAACAGCCACAACAAATAAAGAAATCAAATTTAACTTAATTAACACAACTAGATAAAGAACAGAGGACAAAAACAGACTGGTAGTAACGGCTATTTATAGATCAACTGCATGAGAAATAATGAATAAAGTCAAGCCTTGTTAAATACATTATTTTTAATGACTATTTAAACATAACTTTAAAAAAAAATCGATAAACTTTGGGGCGTCGCGGGACATAAAGGGGGGTGGGAGCCACCTGTCTCTCCTCCCCACCCCTACCAACACCCCCACACCCTAATAACGGGTATTTATAGATAAATTGCATAAGAAATAATGGATAAAGTCAAGCCTTATTAAATACATTATTTTTAATGACTATTTAAACATAACTTTAAAAAAAAAATCGATCGACTTTGGGGCGTCGCGGGACATAAAGGGAGGCAGGAGCCACCTGTCTGTCCTCCCCACCCCCTACAACCACCCCCACCCCCACCACCCCCACCACCCCCACCCCCAGCGGCAGTAAAGGAGCGTCACGGAAGACAATAGTAAGCCTCAGCCAACTCATCTGCATCAAATGTTACAAGAGGTAGCACGTGAAATGTGTGAGTCGCTATTGAGTTCGTTCATCACTTCCCCCTTCTGTTGACACACGGCTCTCCCTATGATGCAGGAAGGTAAACAACAACACCATGTCTTTCAGTTAGCATAAACTATGTTAATTCTTATTTATGGTTTCTATAATCCATTTGAACGACAATGTATTCAATTTAATTTAATGCCGTGTTTTCAATGTAGGCCTACTTAATGTATTCAATAACAGTAACAACAATATACACTTAGTTATATCGTTCGCTTCAGTGTGTCAATATGTGGCGGTTTACTAAACAACAACGACCTTAACCAATAGTATTTCTTAATTGGCTGACGCTTAGTTAGCATGACGTTTTTTTAATTGCAACAAAAAGCAATTTAAAACAAGGCACATAGAAAATATGATTACGCAAATTTTATTAAATGTCTCTTTTAAAAAAAAGTAACGCTTTTATATTCTAATTATCATGGTTTCTTTAAAAAAATAATTAAACAACATATTTGTTTGTTTGTATACATTGTGTTCCCAAAGGTGTACATTTAATTACTTTAAAAATATAATTAAACTTATGTTTGTTTCTAAGTTCTTAAAATTATTTATTCGGCCAAACATAACGATTTAATGTCTGATTGTCTTCTTTAACATAGCATTTAAATATAAAAAGTAAATGTTTAATCGTAATATATAATAATGATGTATTTTAATTTCCTTTCTAAATTTTTTTAAGAAAACGTGACATTAGCTATACAGATCATTTTTTTTTATGATAGGTATGCAAGTCAAATTTGTTAAGGTCAGATTGGTCTCAATAAAACCATGTATGTAAAGTCTATACGGCCAACACTCAACAGAACAAATTAAATGTTTATTGTAGTGGTTTTAAAGCTTTTTAAATCATATAAGAATAGGGCGGATTTGTCGTGTGTTGTATTACATAATTTTTTATACGTGCTATATGAATGTGAAACCCAACGTTTCATAAAATCAATGTCCCTTACATGTAACATTGATCTGTTTTACTGTAAACGTACCACTAACACATTCTCAGACATTTTAACTTCAAAACGACGAAGCAAAACCAAAACTCGCAAAACCACAGAACACAACAATCAACTTATCAACATATACAGAAACAATTTAATCCCAACATCAGCCAGCCAAACAAATATTAATTGTACACTTCTTCTACACAAATAACATATATCGTGTAATACATTTTGTACTCACTCCATTTATAGTTTGTAAACTGTCCCTACTACAATATATATTTACCTTGCAGGTATTCAATAATGCAAATCGACCGCGGGAAAAAAATATATTGTCCATAGAAAGCAGCATTATTATCTGTCTAAACTGTTGGTGTCGAGAGAAACAACAACATCATATTGTCTACCTAATGTTACAACAACACTAGTCACAATGAGGAAAAAGCAATACATATTATGTAAACATTGCACGTTAAGTGTGTGCATAGGTAACATTCACTCGTTAAATAATCGTCATCAATATAAACAAAAAACAAAAGAAGAAGAATTCACCAAAATAATCTCTGTCACATATGTTGTCATTATAGACTATCATAATGCGTAATGTTAAATAAAAGCTGGCTAAATAAAATAAAACTATTCCAATACTTTATGTAATACATTTAAAACCAATTGGGAGAATTAAACTTTGATTAGAGCGGGTTTTCGATAGGAATTGTAGCCAGTGATACATCAGCGTCGACAATAAAATTATATCTTACGTTTTGTAAGTTTTGTATTACAGATTTGCTGAATCCTTTTTCATCTCACAAGTTTGTGTCGCTCTGATATCAACGTATTAAAGTCTAAAACAGCTAGACTTACTCATTTTGTGTTATTGTAAATGTAGTTACTGAACCGACTTAACATATATGTCCAAAAAACCTATCAGTCAGGAGTTTATAACCAAACTAGCGTGCCCGTCCCGCGGGGTTAAAAATACTCAAGAATAAACCGGGGCAAATCGTACACTGATGGGGCACGGTCAGACGTCCCAGGTTCAGTTTAGTGATCGACTATGATACTACTTCTTATCCATATTAGCTCGTTAGCTGGGGACAGCCACTCTTCTAGGAGAGACAACTCCAAAATCAAACAACTGCTGCCTTGTAGTTTGTTCTTGGTTGGATAAAGGCTATGGAAGCAAATCCAAAAAGTAAAGCAGGCTGAAATCGGAGTCAATGGCCTCAATGGCGCATAATCAGTTGACACGTATTGTTAATTGTGATGAAGGCGTAGTCGAGTCGGCAAAAAGCTCACGGTTGATAAATTCGTAAAAGTCTCGAGTTCAAACCCTCTGGCAGATAAGGTTCGATCCCTTCCAACACTAAAAATTAAGAACGTAGTAGAAGAAGAAGAAGAATCAATACTATATCACATTCCCCAAAACGAAGGGGCACCGTTAAAGCGATTTTTTTTCCGCAAAAACCTCCCCAAGAGTATTCTCAACAACTTCCCAAAGTTTCATGGTGATCAGAAAAAACGTAGCCACCATAGCGCTTACGGGATATCCCGGGGCGCCAAATAGAATGCTGACCGGACGTCGGCGAACGCGCCTGATTCAATTTAGTGAACGGTTATTACATTCCATCTTATCAATAGGCAAAACCAGTCTGTTTTTTAAGGAAAATTATATGTATTTATTTTTAACACAATATGGGTTCTACGTTTAATATTAAAGCCTAAAAATACACATGTCCAAGATAAAAGTGATTATCATGTATAGAGTGCTTGTTATGTTAAGTTAAAAAACATTATGAGTGGTCAACGACATTTTAATAATTTCATTCAAAAATATAATGTAACATTAATTTGTATTTTTTTTACGGTAAATGGAAAAATACAACAAATTTAGATTATTTAAAGGTAGCATTGATAGATAAATATCTTCGATTGTATTTTAAAAGTTTAAAACAAAATGATAATGTGTGTAGTTTTGCAATTACATTAATTTTATAATCCATACTTAAGAAACGTCCCATGAATTTAGCTTTTTAATATATGTCCTAATATTTGTATCAAACATTTTTAAAACATTTTTTTTTAATACATTATTTTCAACAGAGTTATATTTCTAAAAAATTATGCACATTATTTTAAGTTCCTTCCCCTGATAAATTTTAAAACTGGAATCGGATGATTTGTGAAGCACTAGAATTTTTTTTTTAAGTACAATAATTTATTCGCCAAATAATATATAATCCAACGCAGTAGCGTACGCAGGGGGGGGGGGGGGAGCTGGGGGAGCGGCCGCTTCCCCTCTGGCCATTTTCAGCAAAGTGGCGCCTTTTTTGGAAACTTTTTAAACTCAAAGTTTTAAACAGTGATATTTGTTAAAAAAATGTTTTTGGTCGGCACATCTATGTAAATCACAAGATTTCTTTTCATGCAGCAATTAAGCATTATTGTACTAGTCTAGTAGTGTCTACGTTTACAACACGTATTAACAGCTGCATCAGTTTGCCATTCTAAAAATAACCATTATGATGCATTACAATGTTTAAAAGGCAACTGTATAATGTATTTGCTTACGAATAATTGAATTAGAAAATGTTATACATAAAACTTCACACATAATTACTTTATATATACAGTTTGAATCGTGTGATTAATTTAAAAAAAATTACAATACAGAAACAAATACAGCTGATGTGGCACTTCTATTTAAATTTACTTATGAGCAAACTGCGTAGTGGTGGGGAAATGTTGACAAGGTCAACAACGTCATCACGATGAAGTAGTAGTATTATGACAGTTTGGGCGATAGTGATTACTATTAAAAATTATATGAAACAGTTAGAACCCCCCTCCCACATGGACCCCTCTGTAAAAAAAATATTGTCATAATACAACTGCTACTTATTTAAATATATTTCTGTAATATATATTTATGTAATATATATTTGTTTAATATATATGTATGTTTAGAACAGTCATTTAAAAACTGACGCTATGCTCACTCTGAGTTGGTTATCTCCCCCCCCCCCCCACACACACACACCTCACCACCACAATTGTGTAGAGAGACATTAATGTCACACCTTGGTATACACTGGGTTGGATAATTGACCTAAAGTGAACGGACCGTGGTGAATGAAGTTGAACCCCCCCCCCCAACCCACCCCGAACTGATCTGTTAAGTACATGTAGAAAAACGCGTAATGATGTACCAATGTACCATGCCGCCAGGAAATTAGCTTTTTAAACTCTGTGAATATTGTTTCTGCAATTACCAGTAAAAAGGTGTGTGATCAATACAGTGATCTAACCCATACCTATCACTATGTTAAAAAATAATCTTTAAAGAACTCAAAGAAGCTGTAGTTAATTAAAATATATGATCTGAACTAGAAGACCGATATCTAGTTTAATGTAGGCTGTTATTCCGAATGTTTATCTATTGCAGGGGTTCCCAACCTTTTTTTACTCTAGAGCACATTCTAAAATATCGGTAGGGTGGCGGGCACCACCTATTTTAAATCGACAAACTCCTTCCAGAGGCGTAACGACCCTTCCCGTCACCCGGGGACAAAACTTTCGATTTCCATCCCCTTCAACCTTTCAATAATGTTTATGAAAAAAATTCTGTCTCTGTCGAATAGTGAGAGGCGGGCACATACGAATCGTTCGGCGGGCGCCATGGCGCCCGCGGGCACGGGGTTGGGAACCCCTGATCTATTGTATCGAAAAGCGTGGTTTTATACCAACTCTGATTTAAAAAACTTTCATTATGCTGTAATTCTTTAGCATTTATGATGACGATTATTAAATTTTGATTATAGACAAAAACATTTTGTAAACACGAATAGTGTTAAACAATTTCATTATATTCTAAAGTAATTATATATTTGTTTTGACATTTATAATTAAATGTGTAGATATACACATATTTATATTAAGAGTGATAATTTCGCCTATTTCACTTGTCTTAAATAATTTCCCAGGAATTATTATGTAAGAAATTATGTAATTATGTAAGAATTTTTTTTACAAGAATTACAAAACAGATTGTGTTACCTTTATTATTTTTGGTTGTAGTGTGTGTACATATATATATTTATTTAGTTTAGATTGATACAATTTTTGTTTTGTTGGCCTACATTGTGTGTTTTTTTCTTATTTCTTCAGAGTGCTACTTTCAATTTATTTTACATCATAGCGAAGTAATGACATACAGCTAGTAATCATATATATATATATATATATATATATATATATATATATATATATATATATATATATATATATATATATATATATATATATATATATATATATATATATATATATATATATAATACACGTATATATAGAACGTGTTAAAATTTCGGCGCCTTTTTTTTTGCCTTTTTCGCTCCCCCTACAACGAAAACCTGGATACGCCTCTGATCCAACGATAACCATTCAATGACAATTTGCACATAGAAACAATACGAAACTATCGTAGACTTTCGCAGCTTTCTACTATAATATGATGAATGATTCATTTTGTATACCTACGAATATAATTTGAGATATATTAAAATGAAGGTAAAACCCTCCTTGCACCCCCTTTTTTTGTTTTAACAATCTTTTTTTTTTCTTTTTGAAATCATTTGACCCTTTTTTCGCTCTGTCAAAAGTCTGTTATAAGCTAACTAGCCATCGGTACCCGTTACACGGCAATTCTGGTGATGTTTAGCTCTCTTCTCTTTACAAAAAGACTACCCGGTTTTTGTTTTATATATTTATCTATGGGGAGCGGTATTTAAAACTGTCTGGAGTAGGGTGTGGGGGATGTGTGTGCGTGTGGGTGTGGTGGAGTTGGGGGTAGCGGATACTGGTTTTTCGATACATTTTTTATGAATTACTTTGTTCAATTTTGTTCGGAGGTGAAAGGGGAAGAAACGCTAGACATGCCGGAGGAAATTAAATGTAACTACGGAAAGTGGGTAAAGAAATAAATTGGAATTCCGCTTTAAAAAAAAAAGTCATTACATTATCGAAACTTAGGAAAGGAAACATTTTATTGATCAAGAGCATCGGAATGAAACATTTTTTTAAGATTATAAAAAAGAGGGGGTTTTGTTTAATGTAATGTTTATGTTTATACTTGTTTAAAACAACATAGACTATCAATACCTATTAGAAAAATTAAAAACAACTTATATACAGTATTAGTCAACCCAATACCATATTAAATGCACACGCAGATTAAGAGAATAAATTATGAGACATAAATGATTTCGTTAAAAAGGTGCGCGTACCTTTGACCACAGGTGCTTTGACCATAGGAAATTTGACCATAGGGGGTTTGACCACAGCGGGGCTTTGACCATAGGGGCTTTGACCATAGGGGCTTTGACCACAGGGGCTTTGACCATAGGGGGTTTGACCCCAGGTGTTTTCTGAGAAGAGGATCTTTGATCACAGGCGGTTTGATCACAAGCGCTGTGTCCGGCTTTGATCACAGGTGTTTTGTACATATAGGGTCTATGATCACAGGTGGTTTGTCCAATGCTGTCCACCTATGGTAAGGATGTATTTTAAAAGTTGCTAAATTATATTTTAAATTGTGACATAATGTCATAATATGATTAATCCTTATGTATACATTCGTACACAGCCAAACGCGAGACCCGTCCTGGCGTTCTCTGTGAAACAAAAATTCATGGCCACGATACAACACAGTTTTTACCTTTTTTGACGTGCTATACTCTCCAAGATTCTCCATGGTTTTGACATAGAGTAGTTTAGATGACAAGGTGTCGCGGGAGCTAGCTACCCATCTGAGAAACGATACAAAATGATGCACGAAAAAGTACAACGTGCTGTTCAGACGTATGGTCAAGCAAGATGTACTGACGTATTTGCGTGCTATATCTCATCTGTCATTTAGTTAACCATTTTAAGTATTACTTCTTTGACTATATTGTTGGCAAGTTTTTTATCATTTTTTATCCTTTCTATATGCTATGTATTTTAAAGTACAAGTACATTATTTATTTGTGAAAATTGTTATGTGTCGCATTATTTGTGTTCCATTTATATTTAAAATAAATCTATGAGGCCCAGCACCAGCCTTCATGTGGAGACTAATTATATCGTTTGTGACTTTTTTTAAATACATGTTAATTTCTATTTACGTACTCTCGGGAAACATGTATACAATCGTATTAATTGTATCATATATTTAAATCAAATAACAGTCTATAATTTATATTTTAAAATCTGTATATGACGGTTAAACCCCCTCTGTGGTCAACGTCCCGTTGTGGTCAAACCAACTATGGTCAAAACCCCCTATGGTCAAAACTCATCTGTGGTTAAAGCCCCACTGTGGTCAAACCCCATTTGGTCAAAGCCCCTATGGTTAAAGCCCCACTGTGGTCAAACCCCATATGGTCAAAGCCCCTATGGTCAAAGCTCCGCTGTGGTCAAACCCCCTTCGGTCAAACCCCCTATGATCAAAGCACCTGTGGTCAATGCACCTGTGGTCAAAGCACCTGTGGTCAAAGCACCTAGGTCGTTAAAAACCCGGCAGCTGAATAGTAGTTATGCTGTTTTTGTCTTTTAAAGACTCCTATTTTGGATGAGCACTATCCCTTCATATGCCGAGAAGATAAAAACAAACGAACTCTACTTCACCTGCCCCGTGTCCCATCAAGTCCCAATAGGCAACTTTATCATTCACATCTAAAAAAAAAAAAAATTAAGATTGAATTGATGTGTCTTGAACCCGTAGCACCCTCATTGTATCAATTACACTTTCGTCTGAGCTATTCAGCACTTTAAAATTCACGGTGAATACATAGGGTAGTTAAGAATCTTAACTTACACAAAAAAGGCCATATTATCTCAAACTAAATTGTATCCCAAATTAGCCAATTCCATAGCTAAACAAACAACAATGTCTATATACAATTAAAACATGAAATATTTAAGTATATAAATGTATTATTGGAATAGATTCTAGATCTAGATAGAAACTACATTTAGATCTAGAATATAAGTCTAGTTTTTTCGTAGATCTAGTTCTAATCTAGAATGTCTAGATCTAGATCTAGAATCCAAATAGATAAAGTACATTTTATCAGTTTAGGCCTAGAAAATTGTATTGTATACATTGCATAGCGTACGTAGATCTAAATCAAATTTGATGGAAATAGTTCATTTCTTTATATTCTAAAATTGGACGATGACGCCATTAGTTTTGTGTTCTTTCCTTATACTTAGTTTAAACATGTGACTTCATGTTTGTTGCGTCCTCTTGTCACGACAATACACGCGTTAGTTAGAAATCTGTTTCTACATTCGAATATGCCTTTATTTTTATTTTTCTTCTTTGTGTTTATACATTTATAACATTCACCATAATATTTTCAAAAAAAAGTCCGTATTTTAAGTTCTCCCAACATCGCAGAACATGCTGACGACGTTTCCAAATATATTGCGGACAGAGAGGGAGAGAGAGAGCGTGCGAGAGAGAGAGAGAGGGAGAGAGAGAGAGAGGTGCGTACATGGGTTTTTATATATTAGGATTGAAACAAACAAAGAATTAGTATTGTTATTTTTTTTATTTTTGTTTTCAAGTGAAAACCTGTTATTCCAAAATCCATCTGTAGAAGCTGCCAACACCTCACATCCAATATCACGTAATTCCTGCACACGATCACTGAAGGCGATGATCTCGGTGGGGCAAACAAATGTAAAATCCAATGGGTAGAAAAAGAGCACCACATATTTTCCCCTGTAGTCTGACAGCTTCACTTTTTAAAATTCCCCATTGACAACAAACTCAGGGGCTGGTTTTGTGATAAACAATTCTCCAACTCCTGCTATTTATTTTATAATCTGCTTGTCTGGGGGAACCAAACCAACACGTAAACAGCAATCTAAAGCCGGTCTTTTTGGCTGACAGTTCGACTCATTTTTAACACGTTTTTATTAACTCAGCTTCGCGTGTGTTTGTTGTTAAAATTGACATCGAAAATTAGCCCACTTCTGATTGCTCTATAGATCTGAAATTTGGCATGCAGGCTACTTTCGCCTAACAATTTCAGATGCAATCATAAAAACTAGCAATTAGAGACCGTAATTAGCTTAATTTAATTACGCCCTAAGGACCATAAAATTGAGGACATGATTTCTAAAGATACCGACAAGACTGGAGGCCTATTGACACAGTTACTTCGGCCCCAATCGATGTGAGCGCGCTGGCCGTGATCGTATAGTGGTTAGTACTTCGCGTTGTGGCCGCGACAACCCAGGTTCGAATCCTGGTCGCTCAAGATTTTTAGTCCGTGTATTTATAAACACTTAGTCAAGTCATACTTAATCAAGTCATTAGATAAAGTAGAAAATAAACTATATAAAAAACTTTTTTAAAAACCACGTTTTTCATGTGTAGCAACGGACTAAAAAGGAGAAAATAAAATACTTAAAAAAAACTTTTAAAAAAAACACGTTTTTCTTGTGGACTAAAAAGTAGAAAATAACTATTTACATACATTTGATGGATCGGGAAATTTGATGGTGAACGTACCCACGTTTTTTGTCATCAAATATATGTAAATAGTTATTTTCTACTTTTTAGTCCACAAGAAAAACGTGTTTTTTTTAAAAGTTTTTTTTAAGTATTTTATTAAAATGATGACACAAGAGCAAAACGAAAAGACAACATTAAGATAAATAGTATTTCAATATTTATGGAATTTTTAAACAAAAACATTACTGCTTTATTTTCTTGCAATTACATTAATAATATAATAGATACTTAAAGAAACGTACTAATATTTGTGTTTAAATAAAGTATGTACTAATACGGTGTTATAAAAAAAAATTTGTTTTTGTTTTAAATTTATTTCAACCGAGTTATATAATAACTAATTGTGCTAATTAATTTGCAGTTGTTCCCCTTTCTAATTTTTAAAACTGGAATCGGAGCAATCGTGAAGCACTAGAACTTCTTTGCCAAATAATGCACAATCCAATGATAAATGTATATTCTAAATCCCCCCCCCCCCACACACCCCATACAGGACAAAATTTGCATGAAGCTTGGTTAATTATAAATGTCGCACGCTTTTATGCAGAATAGTGAAGAATAAATTTATTTCTGTCAGTTACCAATAATTTGTTAATTCGATATTTCTTTTTTAACTTTGACGAGCTAAAATACAGGTTATTTTTATCATTAACTTCAATCCCTTCATGATGTAATAATTTAACAGGGAATCGGAGCCGCATAATGGTTAATGAGACCGATATTTAAAAATATTTTTTTTTGGTGTAAGTTAGAGTGCGATAAGAGCGATATATACACA
Organism: Physella acuta; assembly: GCF_028476545.2. Taxonomy (NCBI): domain Eukaryota; kingdom Metazoa; phylum Mollusca; class Gastropoda; family Physidae; genus Physella; species Physella acuta. The sequence continues at coordinate 250,310 of NW_026732301.1, forward strand.
TTTTTAGAAACAACAATGAATGTATTTAGATGTTTGTAATTGTAAACCAAAAGTTGACACCCTTATCTTTTACAACCATCTACGGACACTTGATTACATTCAGGTTATAGCTAGTAACGGTTAAAACTCAGTTTCTCGAATTTACTGTAAAACGTGTCTTTACACTTTACGAACATGTTTCTAACGTCAAATAATTTACAATCCCCCTCCCCCCTCCACACACACACACTTATCTTAAAAAAGAAAACAGAAGAGTTTTTGAACACTTATTTTACCGTTCTTTTTTCGTTTGTTTTTAAACAATGTATCGACTATTTACATGGTTTATATAATTGAACTCATAAATTATTTATTTAGCATTTCAAAATATGTGTAAAGTAATCATTTACGGAACACGCTAATTTTTATTGGTTTGCTCCTGCTTATTTTCTAGTTGACTATTTACAATAGCTTATTCATGTTTTGGCTAAAATTGGTCCATTTATTAAAAGGTATACATAGACACTCAATGTATAATACAATGTATAATACATATATTTAATGTATGTCGTGTGATTAATTACATGGCAAAAGTGTAATTAAAGTCAAACGTTATAAAATTAAGAGATGGATGTTTACGTAACAAAAATTCGCGTTTCATAACAAAGTTTATTGTATTGCAAAATATGTTTTATTATTTAATTGTTTTCAAAAGTAAAAAAGTTTAACAGCATGACAAATAGCAGCCATGTTTGTTTTTTTTTTTTTTTTTTTTTTTTTTTTGTTTTTTTTTTATCAATGGGAACCCCGTTTACAACAATTGATTTAGTTCTAAAATTGTTAAGTCTCCGTGGATAAGGAGACTTGCATTTAAGTGAGAGAAAACGAGAGCTTACAAGTCATATTGTGCGTATTTTCAGGATCAGTTTGGGATTCCGAATAAATGTTATATAAGTTATGTTGAAGCAGTGGCGTTGCTAGGTCGGGTGTCGCCCGGTGCGGCACTTCGTGGGGTCCCCCGCCCCTCAAGAAACAAAGTATATATATATATATATATATATATATATATATATATATATATATATATATATATATATATATATATATATATATATATATATATATATATATATATATGTATGTATGTATGTATATATCTATATGTATATGTGTGGGTGTATATGTGTGTGTGTGTGTGTCGGCCAACATCGTCCTATATTTTAAATATATATCGCATACGCGTACATGCATGTTATAAGCACTAATAGTTGGTGTTTATATTGAGTCTTTTAATAATACAGTTAGAATTAATAATGTTTTCTCTATAGTTAGCATGTTTACGTAATGGTGTCACCCCAACACTCTTGTTATAGTTGTCGATTTGTACATGAAAGACTATTTAACTTTAATTAATCATTAATGGAAATTTCAAAATATCATATTTCTTCCGGACCTATTTGCAATTTTTTTTTCCCTTAGTGTTACCCCCTAAATAATGTCACCCGGTGCCGTCCGCACCCCCCCCCCCCCACCCCGCCCTCGCTACGCTTCTGTGTTTATGCTTTCATGAAACTGATCTAACAGGACCAATAATTCGAAGGTGGCAAAGGGGTATGGTGAGGCGGGGGGGGGGGGGGGAGGAGGGAGTGATTATGTCGATCTTAAAAGTTGTATATAATTCACAATAGCATGAAATGGGCCCTTCATCGAAAATGGTAACTAATATTGCCTAAACCGACTACATCTCATGTCTTTAAAATAGGTAACACACATTGTGAACGTGTTTATATTCTGACATAGATATGTTAAATAGACAACAAAGGCTGTCTATAATCATTTAAATTAAAAGTTGTTGATTCAATTCCAGTCATTTTTGTTTAATGTTATGTTGTCTTTTTACAAGCTTTTATTTAACTCACTTCCTCGTCAGTCTGTCTGTCGTCAGTCGTCAGTCTAGACGGAAACGCAGGAGTGAAAATTCGGACAGTTCTACTTGACCGACACGATTCACAGTTGGCACGTGGGTCAAGACATGAAGACAATGCAATCTGAAACTAAATTTGACTTAATTGGATGCCTAATTGATTTTTTATTAATTAATTAAAATTTGGACCGAATTAGTAGGCATGTCTAGCCAACCACACCACACGCGTCATCAATAGCTGCGCCATCACGACCACGTAATGGCTGCGTTCAAAAACCATTGCGCGCCTACTGAACGTGATATTCAGTAGGCGCGCAATGGTTTTTAGTCATGTAACTCTATTGTAGATAAAACATGTAAAGTACTGAAAAAAAAATTCATAAAAAACGTTTTAATAACAAGCTTTTATGTAATGATGCACTAAAAAGTAGAAAATAAATTATAGACTACTATTTAAATAACTATAAAGAAAAGCGTGGGTGTATTCCTTAACATTATCCAATAGATACTAAAGTGACCCACGCTTTTCTTTATAGTTATTTAAATAGTAGTCTATAATTTATTTTCTACTTTTTAGTGCATCATTACATAAAAGCTTGTTATTAAAACGTTTTTTATGAATTTTTTTTTTGTTTCTGTTTAATATTAAAGTATTAATTTAAAAAAAAAAACAATGAAGAATGTGAAATATTGTTTAGCCGACTTATTCAAATATCTTTGAAAAGTGCAAGCAAACTCAATTTACATAATTGGCAGAAAGAAAAATTTCTAAAATAATAAAAAAAAAAATACTTAACTAAACACTCCATATTTTCTTATAAAAATTCTATTTTGTAAATATGTATTTACTGTACATATCCGACTTAATTGTTTAATTAATGTTTATGTATTTTAATTTTTTTGGCTATGGATTTAAAGTGTATGCGAAATTTTTCCCTTATTATAATAAGATACTTTAATGGGAAGTAATTAGCAAACTGTATCTTTATTGTTAAAAAAACAAAAACAAATTACATGAAGAAAAAAATACATTTTAGCTCAAATGTATAGAACCCTATAATAACATGTAACAATAACGAAAATTGAATATGTCCATTCAAGTTCGCTTACCATCGAGTTGTTAGCGGATTATACATGTTCTTTATATAACATGTTGTTGGCGGGTTATACATGTTCTTTATATAACATATTGTTGGCGGGTTATACATGTTCTTTATATAACATGTTGTTGGCGGGTTATACATGTTCTTTATATAACATGTTGTTGGCGGATTATACATGTTCTTTATATAACATGTTGTTGGCGGGTTATACATGTTCTTTATATAACATGTTGTTGGCGGGTTATACATGTTCTTTATATAACATGTTGTTGGCGGGTTATACATGTTCTTTATATAACATGTTGTTGGCGGGTTATACATGTTCTTTATATAACATGTTGTTGGCGGGTTATACATGTTCTTTATATAACATGTTGTTGGCGGGTTATACATGTTCTTTATATAACACGTTGTTGGCGGGTTATACATGTTCTTTATATAACATGTTGTTGGCGGGTTATACATGTTCTTTATATAACATGTTGTTGGCGGGTTATACATGTTCTTTATATAACATGTTGTTGGCGGGTTATACATGTTCTTTATATAACACGTTGTTGGCGGGTTATACATGTTCTTTATATAACATATTGTTGGCGGGTTATACATGTTCTTTATATAACATGTTGTTGGCGGGTTATACATGTTCTTTATATAACATGTTGTTGGCGGGTTATACATGTTCTTTATATAACATGTTGTTGGCGGGTTATACATGTTCTTTATATAACATGTTGTTGGCGAGTTATACATGTTCTTTATATAACATGTTGTTGGCGGGTTATACATGTTCTTTATATAACATGTTGTTGGCGGGTTATACATGTTCTTTATATAACATGTTGTTGGCGGGTTATACATGTTCTTTATATAACATGTTTTCGAAGTTAACCAGACACAATATGACGAAGTAGTCGAGAGGTTGACTGCACATTTCGCTTTACGGCCTTTAGGGGTCATCCATTAATTACGTCCACTTTCGACTACCCCCCCCCTCTAATTGTGGATTTCCACAAACATTTAGTAGACCTCTCAATACATGCTGCAACATTACGAATTCATGTATATGAAATGTGTACATTAACTAATAATGTAATATAGTGATTTGATATTTTCGGTTACATCTATTACTAGGCCTAAATAATAATTGTGAGTTAAACTTTCCAAGATGTCCGTAAGTCTACGTCTTGTTAACTTACCGTGTGAATGTGCCAGGACTATCTAAAGATGTGATCGCGCATGGACGCTGTGTACCCTGCCTCTCGATTTTAAAGGCTTTTTTACCCACTATATGTTATAAAGAGTCAGAGATTGCAGACAGTCATGCATCTTTTATTTTTAATTGAAGATGCTATAGACCGAACTTTTTATTGTCATGTGTAGTTGTCTAGCTATCTACGACTATATGGGTTCAGGTAAATTCGGCTAATCAACGTGACGTCATTATGTTACTTTTACTTAACTTAACTTTTCACTGCATGTGTTTCCATAACAAACCGCCTCTCCCCTTTGTTATGGTCTCGCCCTATACACATGACCAAGCGAGCACATTATACACGCGCTGATGTTTAAAAATATAATTGTTACGTGGTTGTTTTGAGTATTATTCTTGAAAATATGACTAGATCTACTTAATCTTAGGCTTTGTCACAAAGTAACGATGTAGGCCTACTATGGTTTATTTACAATTGTTGAAATGTTTAAAAATGATATTGAAATACCATGAATTGTTTTAGAAAAAATGTCGCTGTCACTGCCCCATTCCCTACCACTAGTAAAAAGAAAATCGCTATTTTTTCTTAGGCGGGTGGTAAACAGTTACATAACTGATAAAAAAACATAAATAATGAAACATATCCTACAGTTCTAACCCTACGACTGTGGTATGTTATTTTCCCAATGTCTGACAGTCATTTACTTTTCTTATGTAAGCACTTAGTTACATTTTATTATAGTTTTGATTTTACCAATAAAACGTTCATTTACCAATAATAATTACCTCCCTCTGTTACATGCTATATATAATGTTTTCAAGGGAGACAATGCAAATCTGAAACAATTAGCAAGCCGAGTAAATTGTGCGAAATTGTGTAATTAATCACCTTTTAATTTTAAAATAGAGAAATATATTTAATAAATTATTAAATTGTATACACAAAACTTCAAAATGTTTAGTTAAAGTCTGAAAAGTTATTAAAACATTGTTGTAATTGCAAATATTGAAAGCCTTATATTAGTATTTAACATTTTTTAAAGAGATGCAATAAAATCATATTTATAAACGGTCACTACAAAGTTCATGCGAGTTAGGATTTTTTTTCTTACACTTTTACTTACAGGCAAAATTCGACTTGTTCTGCTGCTCGATTTTTTAATTCAAAAATGTATGTAACAAGTACTGTTTTCAAATAACTTTTATCCGTCGAAAATAACACAAAAACATGACCTCAAACACGAAACATACGTTTTAAAATAACGTGACAAAATTGTTGTGGATGCTAACTAAAATATATCTTGCTTATATTCACTATCCCATCCCCCCCTTCCTATTAGTTTTTGAAAGGCATATGTCTCTTTTTGCTAGTTACTGTCCCATATTCGTTTTTATTATGGTGTCAAAACTAATTTTGTCTGAAAAGCCAAGTAGTAGTCTATTTCCTGAATTGTGGTTGTTTATAATTCATTAAGGCAACACACACAGTGCGTCTTATTTTATTTTCCTAGCTTGTATGACACCCCTTAAATTAATTTATGAATGGATATAATTGTGTAAAATAAAGAGTTAGTTATTTCCCTAAAATGTTCTCGTATATTCTTAAATACCAGTGAGGCGGGGGACCACTAGAACAATCAGATACTATAATGAATTTTAGTATTTTTTAAGTTACACACTAGTATACATAGTATTGAAGAAGTATTGTAATCGTGTAAAACATCGAATTGTGACGTCGTTTATGTACAACACCTTATACAACTTATCCTTCATAAAGATATTGAAACTAATTTAAAGCAGATACAACAATGGTCGAAGTAGTCGAGTGACTGATTCTCGGCCATTTGACTCAAATCAAAATGTATTGTTTGTTATTGGTTCTGTACGGAGGTCTTTAGAACGTACTACAGATTCGACTTCGGGATCCGAATTTTGATTTAGCGAGTGTGGGATATAAAGGTCTGAATACATATACTGTATATAACATGTGTACGGAAATGTTAGGTGTATGGAAAGTAATATTTGGTTTATTCTATTTTTTTCTGGCCCGGCATAACATGATCTGACATGATTTATGTATTACATTGGAAAATCTACCGTTTAGGCATATTGTGAGTATATAGAGTTAGCTGCCATCTGCACTCACTCATCGGAACTCCCGATTTCCATTAGGCGCTGTGCAATGACCAGTTTCACATATAAACAAAACGAAAGTACCGTAGACTTTTCTAGTATAATAAGTATTAGTCATTTTGTATACCTACACATAGGCCTACAATTTTAGATGTTCAAATTTAGGTAAGAATCATCCATGCGCCATTTTTTTTCCTTTTGCTATTTTTTGACCCTCTTGCTTCTGTTTAAAGTCTGTTATAAGCTAATTAAACAAAAAAATGCAATTTTTAAAAAAAATTTTTTTTTTTTTTTTTTTTTTTTTTTCAATCAGCAGAAATCTTGTTTTATTGATCAAAAGTAACTAACAATAATTTGTTTAGCAAATATTAACTTCAATTTAAATTAGAATGAGGATTTTAAAAATAATTTGTAGATAGCATTTTACTCAAAAGCAACATTCCTTCTCAAGAGCTGAAGTGAGTGTGGTGTGTCGAAACTGCCATAATGAAAGGATTGGCAGAAATAAATATTTATATTGGCTAACAGAAAATTGAACTTTGGAGGTTCATACAACAAAAACTAAACCTACTACATGCTTTTTTTATGCCCTGTTGGCATACTTTAACATGTCAAGTAAATAAAATTTCAAATCCTGAATAAATTCACTATTTTATAACTAAATATTAAACATGATTCTATGAATACAATGTGACATTATTTATCATCCGTACTAAATTATTTAAGAGAAAACAAACTTATGGCCTTTTGTGAAGAAATCAATTACTTAATCTAGCACATAACTTTGATGCTTTTTGGTAATAATAATTACAATATAAATCAGTAATGATAAAATATGTAAACACTATTTTTAAAAACGCCCACAGAACACAACTGTGCACACATTCAGTTTTAATGATAATTTTATTAAAGTTTGTTTACAAAATGATGATAAAATTATAATAAATTAAATATTTTTAATACTAATTTAACTCTCATCATCTAGGTATAGGTTAATGTTTGTTCAAAATTTAGCATAAAGTGCTGTCTTTAGGTCATTCAGTGTTTCCTTGTGGTTTTCAGCCTTCTGTTTCAGAGCCGCGATCTCTTCTAAGCACAGTTCCTTGGCTTTTTCTAGGGCAGACTGAGCATCTTCAACATTCATTTCTACCAAAACTTCGCCAATCTGATATGGAATAACCTCAGCATCCCCCTCAGCCAGCATTAACTCTTCCTCAGCATCTTTTAAATTCTCTAGCTCTTTCTCTTTGGCTGCTAATTCTTCTTTAAAATCCATAAGACGGGCATTGGTTCGTGCAAACCTGTTGATCTTTTGCTGGTCATCATATGTAACCTGAGCACCACTGTCTTTCATGGTGGCTGCCTTCTTGCTAAAAAAATTAAAAAAATTGAAGTGAATAATGATAATATTACAAAATTTTGTGATAGATGTGAAAATTTGATTAATGATATCTTCGCTTGTCTTTCAAATGAGTGAAAAACAATGCTGCTACGTTTATGTTTGCAATAACAGTAATATTTCAAACATAGAACAAACGCACATCTATGATTTTTTACATCATATTTGAGACACTTTAGTTATGTTTTTATGTCTAATTTCACAAATAGGTTTGATTTATTATTCTTTTGTTTAAAATTGATTTATCAAAAGGTTTATTTAATAGGTAATTACTTCCCTTATATAATAACCAAATAGGAAAAAAAAATATTGATAAATACTTTTCAGCATCGGAAAATAAAAAACAATTTTTTTTTTAAAATAATGCGACATTGTATCGAATCATATGGATACATTTAACATTAACTAATAAAGAAATTATATTACCATGTGTGATACGTAGGCGTCACTAAAAGAGATGGTAAAACGTAGCTCGATTTAAAGTTGTGCTTGTGTTCGATATACAGGCATTATGTTGATACAATCATTGATCAAGTTATTGAATATTTATATATATACTAGGCATGCTGCCCAGCTTCGCTTAGGCTTTCGAAAACATTGAGAATTTGAATGCTTAATTAATTCGCCCGAGGGTCGGTCTACGACCTCAAGAGTTATGAAGAGGTTCCTCCGTGGACATTTTTTTTCGATTTATAGCTCATATAAGGTACCGGTCAGTCGAGGTCAGTTTTGACCCCCTCATCGTAGACTTTTCGGCCAACCGTGTTCTGTCGCCCCAAGGCAAGATCCTGCCAAATTTGAAGCGCCTGCGGCGCCGGGAAGTGCTCTATCGGACACCCGACAATCTAGATCTAGATTCCTAAAAGAATTTTTTTTAAAGTTTAGCCCGAGAATAATAAAAAAAAAAAATACATTAACCAAGTTGACCTGGTGTGTCTCGTACCCGCACCGCCTGCATGGTTTAATGTACACTAACATCTTCGCTATTTAGGCACCTTATAAATTAGGAGAATGAAACACGTATTTTAAAATATTAACTTACGCGAATATGCCTATTCTTTCAAATTAATTTTTTTATCCCAAATTAGCCAGTTCCAAACAAAGATTTTGTATAAAATAAATAAGCCTTGAATTAGTTTAGTCCTAATATAGAAATTTATTTTTGGAATTGATTTTAGAGAAGTTAGATTCTAAATCTAGATCTTAGCGTCTACGTCTAGATCTAGTTATTGCGTAGATTTAGATTTAGTCTAGATCTAGAATCTCTATATCTAGAATCCAAATACATAAAATTTTATGAGTTTAGGCCGGAAAAATTGTATTGTATACATTTCATAGTGTACGTAGATCTAAATCAAATTTGAATGAAATAGTTCATTCTAAACACGGCAGATGACGTCATTGGTTAATGTATAAGCAATAGTGACGTCACAGTTTTATGCGTTCTTTTTCACATTTATTAATGCTTTTCCGGTTGCATAAATAATACTGTTTCTCTACATTCGAATACGCCTTTAATTTTTATTTTTCTTCTTTAAATAAAATTGTGGTTATACATTTAAAACATCTAACATATTATTTTCAACAAAAGTCCGTATAAAGTTCTCCATATATCGCTGCCGTTTCTGACGTGATGTCCGGCGAAAATATTTTGCGGACAGACAGAGAGAGAGAGAGAGAGAAGAGCGCACATGGCGTTTTATATATTAGGATATATATATATATATATATATATATATATATATATATATATATATATATATATATATATATATATATATATATATATATATATGGGGATAGCGGACAGCCTTGTCTAACTGACTTTTTTATTTGTATAGCTTTGGTGACTGCATTGTTGATCAAAAGATGGCTTTGAGCTTCTGTGTAAATGATGTTGTTCAATGATTTAAAATAGGGTCCTAGATTGTATGAATCTATTGTTTTCATCATGTGTGATCTACTCTATCAAAGGCTTTTTGTTGGTCTATGCTAAGGATTGCCAGTTGAGTGTTCTTCTGTGTGGCGTAAAATACTATGTCTCTTATAAGATGTGTGTGATTTTGTATGTTCCTGCCTGGTATACTGTATGGTTGGTCTCTGTGAATTATCCTGTCTATGAAAGGTTCTATTTTCCTTACTAGTGCTTTGGTCAAGATTTTGTAGTCACTGTTCAGTAGGGATATGTGCCTATAGTTCTAGACTTTTGTTCTGTCTGTGTCAGGTTTGGGGATTAGAGTGATGTACGCTCTGTTAAAATCTGATGCGCTGAAACCTCTGTCTTCTAGGGCCGCGTGTATTATCTGGGTAATATCGTTTTTAAAAGCTTGATTTAAAAAAAAATCATTTAGCGATGGTGAAGTATACATAGTCGTTTATAAATTTAATTTCATTGTAATTGTTCTATGTGTGTAATGCACAACGCTACAGGGTGTCGTTTTTTAATTACATATATTTATCAAACAAAATTTAAAGATATATTGATATTAATGTTACTAGTTTTTTTAATTATAAAATATCTACGTATAATTTGTTTCAGTTTTATCTATGGTATTTGAATTGTTTTCGTTTCATTGAATGTAGTTTGTTTTTCAAATAAATAGCTAGTTATTTCCCTTGAAAACTGTATAAATAATATTGAAAATTATTGTTACATACTTATCTGCCTTGGTAAACTAAAAAAAAATAAATAAATATAACAATAAACCATATACCAATAAAGATGTACAATACAGTGCGACTAATCGTATACACACATTTAAAATTAATTAAAATAGAAAATATGAAATCGTGTAAGATACGTATGTGTTATGCTAGAAGCGGGTCAGATGTAGCTAAATATAAAGATGTTTGTGAGTTCAATATGGCAGACATTATGTTGATTTAATCATTCAGCAAGTTACTGAAGGTGTAATTTATAGTAGATACCACAATGGTCGGAGTAGTCGAGTGACTGTATGCACCATTACACCTCTCGGCCTTTTGACTCAAATCAAAATGAAATGTTTGTTATTGGTTTTGTACGGAGGTCTTACCTATGGCCCCAGTTTTTATAACCTTAGGCAGGTACCCGTCTGAGATGGGTGGACTAATGAACGTCTTACAGATTCGACTCAGGGACCTGACCTTTAAGATGAGAGAGTGGGATATAAAATTCTAAATACATATACTATTTACATATATAGCATGTGTTACTTACGGAAATGTTAGGTGTATGGAAAGCAACCATTTGGTTTATTCTATCTTTTCCTCCTATGTTTTACAATTCTTCGTAAACATATTTCAAAAGCTTCAGCTAAGATTTATTTCTCTCTCTGTTCTACTAATATTTAACTATGCTACATTTTAAGCCATATAATTAAGTCACACGTAGAGTACACGTGCATTATCGTGTGCAAATAGTTGAAACAGTAATTTTAGATGAACTATTGTGATTTATATTTTGAGTATATCTTAGTGTTAATATGTAATGTAATGCCTTTATTGTAATTAGTAGGGGAAGGAAATAATGTTTTCTCGAATTACGTGGTATTTCTATTGTTGAGACCCTTTATCCGTTTATTTAAAAATGAAAGTGGAATTGTTTTAGCAAACGTGTGTGTTTATTTCACTGAATCTTTCAAACGTGTATTTGAAGAAAAAAAAAAAACATGCTTGATAATAAAGGTACTGCACTGTAAACGTTAGGTCTAGTCTAGTAATTAGAAAACAACATTAAAAAAATAAAATAGAACAACACACACAACATAGGAAAGCCATGTATAAAGCGAACAACAGACTTACAATACATAGTCAGCAAATAGTAACCAAGTTTCTTTAGACATCTATAAATAGAACACTGTACGCATGACATAGGCGGCTAACCAAAAAAAAAAAGTTTGAACTATTTTAAGTTCTATCCATTCAGCTAGTTACAAAAAATTAACATGTTTTATACAAAAAACAAATGTGATTGGTAACATGTAAGTAATATTTCTGTGCTCTGATTTCATTGCATAGAGTTTGTCGATGGTCGATGTTAAGAAACTTTAAGCAATAATATGTTAAAAATGACTAACACTGGATTAACTTTGAAAATGTTTTTTTTTTTTAGTGTTAAGGCCTCATTTATTTTTATTTACACGAAGTTATAACCCTATGTTTCACTTTCGAAGGGCAAACATTGATTGGCTGTACAGAAACACAGTGATTGATATTTATTTGTTTACAAAGTTTTGCAGATACAGTTTTTAAATATAAATGTGATTGTAAACCTCATGCCCTATTTCTGCCATTTTGTTTTTGCATTTTGTTTTATAAAATGTATGCTAGCCTATCGAATACAGAGTGTTTATGTCGCCAACTCAACGTGCAAAACAAATTGCGTGAAGTTTTTTTTTTTTTTAAATTGTGTTTAATTACCAAAAAACACGAATACGTCAAATACATTCACACTTTTAAAACTCCATGAACAAAGCGTAATCTTGTGTATTGTACTCCGTAATAAATTAATCCATTACCCTAACCAAAAGAACATATCAGTGTGTACAGCTTGGTTGATGCAGATAGTTGTAAGTTTGATGTGTTGTGTTGGCTGCGTTTATATAGTCTCCTGTAATGTAATTAACAAAGGTGTAGTTAAATACATAGCTAAACATTACAATACAAATGGACAATTACGTCCAATATGACACAAAGTATGTGTAGATCAGAACACTGACACAGGTATACGGAATAAATCATCAGTTACTACAGGTGGTTAACGATGTTTGATTTGGTTACATAGGGTTATGTTTTATTATAAAATACTAGATTGTACATTACAATTATGCAGTGAATGTAATGTGTACAGTTAAAGCCTTCACAACAAACAAAAAAACACACACAAACACTTTCACACGAACTTGCCCACGTACTTTCCCACACATATATAAAGTAATTACTACATGGAAATTTGAAATGTATGTATATAAGTGAGCTAACATGAGTGTTTTGTGTTGTGTATGTTACTATGTTTACATGTGTACCTGACATGGATTTTAAAAGACAAAATAAAAAATGAAACTCGTGCACACACAATCATTGCACTATAATCAGATGCGTAGCCAGTGCTGGGCGAGGGTGCGGACCACACCGGGTGACACCGTTTTGGGGGGGGGGGGGGGTGACACCAAGCCAAAAAATTGCAAAATGAACAGAAGAAAAACGTTTTTTTTTTGTTAGATCCATCAATAATTAATTTAAGTTAAATAGTCTTTTAAGTGCAAGTCGACAATTATTTCAAGAAGGTGGGGGGGGGGGGGGGGGGGGGGGGGGGGGGGTTGTGGCATTATGACGTAAACGTGATAACTATAAAGACTGTATTATTAACAGACTATAGATAAACATCCTTACTACTAAGTCTGCAGTGATTAAAGCTTATACACATACATGTACCCGTATGTGGCATATATTTAAATTATATTCTTATGTAGGCCGAAACACACACAAACACACACACACATATATATATATATATATATATATATATATATATATATATATATATATATATATATATATATATGTATATATATATATATATATATATATATATATATATATATATATATATATATATATATATATATATATACACTTTGTTTTCTTGGGGGGGGGGGGGGGGGGGAGACACTACGAAGTGTTGCACCAGGTGACACCCAACTTAGCATACCACTGTCTATAATTAGATCCGGCCGTCTTATTTAGGGTTTAAAGTCCGTTTTTATACACGTTTTCAAATCGCAATCATTGTTTTCTTAAATGTTTAAGCTGCTTGATTGTGTATAGAACTGCATTTCTTCTTTGTTTTAAATTGTATTTGATAGTTATAGAGTGTACTGTTTTTTTAGATCGCTTCTCGCACTTTTGACTTTGATTGAAGTGACCTTTCCCGATAAATATATAAATTTAACTACGATAACACCATTCGAATCGCAGCAGACTAGTTTTTGACATTTAGCCAACACAATAATGTCGTATGCAAGTATAATCAACACCAAGACCAATGGAAGAGGAGCCTCTATGATTACAATCCACGCTGCTTAATGAATTCATGTGCCCACACTTTTCAGATACAGCCAAGTCACTAACAATCTCAAATGAAATATCAGATGAAGATGGACCATCATCAAGACCAATGGCCATCAAATTATTTATGGCCACATAATCCATAGTCTAATCAGCCTGCACCAGATCCTGCGACCCACACCTTCATTGTAGCAGATCTAAGCAACACTAAAACACAACATGGACCCAACACACTTGAGCTATCCATGTACAAGAAATATACTGTATGTGGCACTGCGATGACGAAATAGTGTAATGTTGGTCATAGATAAGCGATAGGTAGCGTAGGTCAACTAGACATTGGTCAAGCAGAACCAATATAATGCAGTGACGAACTGACCATTTACGTAAGATGATCAGCTGACCACTGAAGCGAAAGTTGCGAGTTGGATGTAAATATCGTTAGGAAATGATTATAGGAGCGTTCAGGGGAAAATCGTGGATTAGTGAGCAGTAGCGGAGTTTGATATTTGTGTGAAGAAAGCATTTGCAATCAGACTAGAGACCGAATATTATTGGGAGTTGCGTATAGTAGAGTAAGAGAGAATTGAAGATTTATTTTGTGCAAATAAAGCAACATGATAACATGTTTTGAAATGGTCTTGTATTTGATCTTACACACTGTGGCAGGCTATACACAGTTAAAAACAAATAGGCCTACAGTGTGTGTACCATTCTGTATGTATTAATTATATGTTTACCGTAATTAACAAGTGATAACTTGCTCATTACAATGCATGCCAAGAGCCCATCGATTTTTAGAAGAACTAAACAACAATCCACACATCATAGAAAACGTCCAACTATGTTTATTAACTTATCTTCAGGCAATAATGGTATATATATTATTTTTAAGTTGGGTGCTTTAAAATAAATATATATTATTTTGATTGGGTATTTTAAACGGGCATTTAAAAATTACTTCCCATATTTATTTTTCCAAACAAGGGACGGGAGACAACTCAAAGACACAAAATCCGACTAAAAGATAAATAGATCAATTTAAATAAAAAAATAATACATTCATTCGATGTATGATCCATTGACATTAATTAGTTTATTATATTGTGCCTAAACTTACTGTGTTGACATTGAACGGTGGATAAATTATTTTGATACATTTAAAAAACTAACATTTTGTACTTATTTCATGTAGATTTCAAAGATATGTAAATTAAACAGATGAAACCACATTTTATTGCAGGTTTTAAGTGTTGGCTAAATAATTGTTTTTAACCAGCTGCTCTGTATCTGATGTGCATAAATTTACTTTAAAATATTATGAGCGAAAAGATTAATCTAAGGCTGTTAAATTCTGACATAAGTGAATGAGAAATAAAATGTCTTCTAACTCAATTGAAAAGAACACAGTTTTACTTAAGCTGATAGTAACCGAAAGATCGTTTATTTTTACAAAAGTCACGCTTAGAGGGGGGGGGGGGGTCATTATCTATGGTCATCGGGTGACTGCCTGTTGTGTGATGCAAATATTGACACGTGATTAAACACGACAATACGATTAAAAAGACTCAGCTGTTCACTTGACTTCACAATGTATCTATATCATGTCATATCGAATCATCAAATAAAAATTGCATGATATTCACATTTCAAGATATATGAAATATAAATCACATCCAACACACGATATACCCAACCCACGACCTGTCCAAATCCGGATATACCAAACTTACATTATATAAAAACTCACGATTTAACAAACTCGGAATATTCCCAAATCATGATATACTTACTAAAGTATACCCAATTAACGATATAAGCAACACACGATATACGGTGTTTTAAAAATATATTGTAAAGTTAACACACAAAATCTAAATTAGGACTAGAATATTTCATTCGTTAAAGTTGTGCTATTTTATTTTACATTTGAATCTATAATCTACGATCATAAAGATGATATTAGCCCACATGTCACCAATTGCAGTTCACAGGCCACCAATTGCAGTTCACATGTCACCAATTGTATTCAACTTGTCACCAATTGTAGTCCAAAGGTCACCAATTGTATCCAACATGCCACCATCATTAGCCCTCATGTCTCCAATAGTTTGATATGTATAAAACTCAACACATTGCACTATCGTCACCATAAAAAAAAAAAAAAAAAAAAATCTGAATCCAACTCCTGCATGTGAGATGAATAGTTAAAATAGAAGTAAGACATGTGTGTGTTGTGTTTTCTTTTATATTTGTGTTTGCGTTTGCGTTTAGTTTTGTTATGTTCGCTGGGAATACAGTAACAGTCAATATCAATAGTGGCGATGTTCTATCGGCTCACGTTTGAATCAAATAGCCAAATATTACATAAAGAATGTAAACTATTATAAGTTTATATCAAACACATTTATGCTATACCCAGCCGAGCATGAATCTACCCAGGGACTAAATACCACAATCTAACACCTCCAACCTTCACATAGACACACTACCCTAGACAACGCGGTTTAATATATCATTGAACTCTTGTTTACATGACGTTTGAATTAGAGGTACACCAGATTTACCCCCCATATATTGACACACCTCATTCTATGCTGCTATGAAGTGATCAGCAACACCACGATTTGAACGTAGCATAAACAACAGCAAACTTGTTAAATCGCTTTATGTTTTCCTAAACATCGACAAGTCAGCCTATTGGTTATTTCAGTCGTTTAGAACAATGTATCTACATTAAATTTCCAGATATTTCGAACGCGAAAAAATGTGAAGTAAAAGAGATTGTAACTAATTACATAAATAACAACGTATTATATAATACAATTAATTACACGTCGCAACCGATGCAACGATAGCATCAAAGATAAAATAAAGATACTTTTTATACGTGTTTTTTTTATTTAGTTTAACAAAATATGTATAATATTTTTTTTTAAATAAATAGTGTTATATTTTATGAAAAAATATTAGTTCGCAATTAAACAATTAATTATGTATATACCATAAGTTGTTTTTAGATGTAGATAATCTTATTATAGGCACTTTGAACAGGGTGGTATTAACTACAAGTGGTTTCCAGGTAGCGATGCTTTTAAGTTTTTTTTTACCACATGTGCTTTGCTAATATGTGGTTTGACTACACAGGTGTTGTATACTTAGAGGATATTTGAATACTTGTATGTTACTCGTATGCATTTATTCCACATACATTTAAATAATTTAAATATACATATGCATATATATATGCATATATATATATATATATATATATATATATATATATATATATATATATATATATATATATATATATATATATATATATATATATATAAATATATATATATATATATATATATATATATATATGATTTTTCCCGAAAGACATCTGCCCGAATGCCGTTTGCCCGAAGGTCGATTTCCCGAATGGGCACTTGCCCGAATGCGACAACTGCCCGAATGCGACAAATGCCCGAATGGACACTTGCCCGAATGCGACAAATGCACCGATTCTCTTCTCGACATTTTCACTAAGATCAAAGTGTTCTATCTGTTATGGGTTATGTACGCAGTCAGGTAACCCATCTGAGTTGGGTGGACTTAAGGACGTTCTAAAAACTCGACTCCGGGACCCGAAATTAAGACATTCAGATGACCAATCGTGAGATATAAAGGTTTCCTCATACACGGATTAGCACATACGTTTCTCAACATTCAAGCATATCTTGCAACACTGAGTTAATGTAAACCCCCCCCCCCCACCCCACTCACCCCCACGGCGATTGCTTTAAAATGTGCTCAGATATAATACTACCGATTTTTATCGATTGTCGGTTATAAATACAGCTGGATGTAACATGTTTTCTCTATCATTAGCAGGCTTACGTCATGGTGTCACCCCCCCCCCCCCCCCCACTCTTGACAGGATTTGTCAAAGTCGCTCTTAAAAGACTATTTTACACTCTATATAATGACTTAATTAAGTGGAATTATCCTTTCTCTCTATATGTGTTGCTATTTTTTGCCTTGGTGTCACCCCCCCCCCTAAATGGTGTTACCCGGTGCGGTCCGCAACCCCGTTCCCCTTTTTCAAGAATATATTTTTTTTCAAAGCTTTACTAAGCTTGACTTTCTTGACAAGCGAAGTTATGGTTAAAACTAATTGTTTTAGTGCATAACCGTGTCCTTACTTTTTCTCCATTGTTATCTAACCCCCCCCCCCCCATCTACCCTCCAGGTTGAAAACAAACAAATCAGAACTGCACGACCACAGACCACTGGTCAAACCAATGCAACCAACGACACGTAAAAACACCTCAACAGACAACCTGAGACTCAGTCCGATCTAAACGTGTAGTCAGGATCGAAATAATTTCCTGTCTGAACGGTGCCATTACAAGTTTAACACCTTTTATACAGTTATATCAAATTCTAGATGGCCAAAATAGGATCATTCACATACAAGTTAATTCATGTTGACTAACAATGCAATATCACAGGGAGGAAAATACACAACATATCTCCACTGGTTTTAAATTATAATGTCATAGCCATTTTAAATAGAAAGTAAAGACACATATTCAGATTTTATCATTTAAAAAAAAAAGAAGAATATGTTACAGTTGGTACGTTTTGAGAAACAAAACATTATGTCTCGTTTACTTGAATTATTTACAATGCATTGAATGTACTTGATATGCATCCAGCTAAACACATTATGGGTTCTACTTTTAATAGCGAAGCAAAACAATACGGATCACCCAAAAATAAAGGATAGCAATGCACATTATTATTGGTACTTTGAAGAAATTTTTCTGTTCTCAATATGTATTTTCTTTTAAAAGAATAGGGATATTACACCAAAAGGCACCAAATAGAGGCTAAACGTATATTGAACGATATCCTCGATTGTCTTTCAAATGAGTAAAAAGTAATGATGTTGTGTTTGCTCTTTGCAATTGCAATAAACTTTTAAACATAAAACAAACACACATCTATTATGTTTGTATGTTATTTGAAGTATTTTATTGTAGACTGTATGTCTAATTTTACGAAAAATTAGTAAGTCTCTTTGATTTATTTTTTGTTTGTTTATCAAATGGTCTCTTTAATATGTAACTATTTCCCTTGCACAATAAACAAACAGGGAAAAAAAGATTGGTAAATATCAGCATCGTAAAAATGAAACAAACAAATAAAAATAATATGGGCGACATTGTATCGAATCATATGGATACATTTAACATAAACTAATATATAAACTATGTAACAATGTACGTTATGTATGCGTTACTAAAAGAGATGGTCAAATGTAGCTCAATTTAAAGTTGTGCGTGTGTTAAATATGACAGGTATTATGTTGATACACTCATGAATCAAGTTATTGAAACTGTCATTTAAATTAGTGGTCGGAGTAGTCGAGTTACTTATTGCACCGATTCTCTTCTCGACATTTTGACTAAGATCAAAATGTACTATCTGCTATGGGTTATGTACGGAGTCAGGTAACCCATCTGACCTGACTGGACTAATTGTCCCGTTCATTTTTTGGAAAAAAAGAAATGTATCATAATTAAATTGTCGGTCATTTTGAACGCCAAATAATATTAGTAAAATAGATCATAACTAATTACGTATATAACAACTTATTATAACAAATATCAAATTAACAACACATTGCTACCAATGTATCGACAACATCAAACACACATTAAACGATACTATGTACACGTGTTTTTATTTAGTTTAAAATATCAATTATATTTTCTTTTTTTTAATACGTACTGATGTATTTTAAGAAAACAAAATGTAGTTCGAAATTAAAAAATGTAATGTGTATATACATATATTAATTATACTCCCCCTTGATCATTGTCATGTAGTTAGGTACATTGTTACTGCTCTAGTTGTAATTGATATTGTATAAGTGTTATGTAGTCATCTGTGTGCTTTGTTTTGATGGTGGTGATGACTGCAGTGATGTTGAGGTGACAGTTTAAACTTTGATTTAATAACGCCAACACACGTACGGTTTTAAGACTTTTAATACACGAAATAAACTAGCACAGAGTTCTGCCACGGAGCACAAGACACACACTTCCACACGATAACAAGTCTAGCATTCAACTAACCCAATTCATTCGCACGGCCCCAACTTCACCCTAAGGTAACCCAAACCCTGCCTAACCCCAGCAGTCCCGCGAGGGGCGGACGCCTGACCTGTGCATGCATTAACTCGAACTTTTTACGACTGGGACAACTACAGGCTATTCAGACTTGTATCTAGTAAGGGGACGTTCAATCAAATACACTAAGGGTTATTCCTATTACAGCTATTATGATCTATCTAATCTACAATTAAACAATATAGTAGTGTGGCCATAAATACTATTACGATTTAAACGATATTCTATCCTAGTTTTCTATCGTATGCTAATTCCAGTTATAACTCCCTCCCCCCTACGTTTAAAATCGTTTCAAACTAAATTATCTGCCCCTAATAGTCGTCACTAAACCCCGCTCTGCTTGTAAATATTTTAGCGTGAACCACAGCTCACCAGACCACGTAGGGGTGGGGGTGGTAGGGAGCGCGCTTACAGCTTGTTTTCTGGCGTCTCCCAGAAGAGAATTATATGTATATATATATATATATATATATATATATATATATATATATATATATATATAGATTTTGATTTGGTATTTTAAACGAGCGTTTCAAAATTACTTCCCATTTTTTTTTTCAAAGCAAAGGACGGGAGAACAAGAATTGTCGCCGACCCCTGGTATAACATTTGATTTTATTTTCTCTCTCTTAAAAAAAAGTATAAGTTTTAAATAATTTTAAAAATGCAGGAAATAGGCTGTACTAGAAACTGGTACTACATATTGATCAATAAGACTCCAATACATCTCTTTAAAATAGGTAACACACATCGTGATGGTGTTTATATTTCACTGACATAGATAGTTTAAATATAAAACAAAGGCATTAAATAATCAATTTCAATTACCGTTTTCATATTATAAATTGTTTATTATTATACATGTAAGAGCATATGAGTGTATTATTTGTTTTTCCGATTCATTGTATGTACTTGCTTTGTTAGTTAAATGCGTATTTACTTCCCCTGCTAAAACTTTCAGAACACTATTGGAAATAAACCGAGAGTGATCTCCCCAAAACTTTCTCGAATATTCTTATATAACTTGGAATATAGACATGCTTTTTAATTACTTAAACTTTTAAACATAGATTAGAATCTCCTTGAAAAAAGAATTGCGCACCAAGCGAACGCCACAACAAAATGTGCATACTAGTGCTCAAAATTATTAGTACTTTATAAATTTACATGCGTTTTTTTAGAAATAGGGAATAGCGTAAATTAGTACTTCCGGTCAACGGAAATTACTCAAAATTTTAAAAAAAGGTAGATAATTAAATCTTTTAATTACATGTGGAATTTCATTTATCTATCCTAAATAGTACTCAAGTTATAGGCTTTTGAAAAATTCAAAGTAGAAAAAGTACCACTTCCTGTAATCGGAAATCGCTCAAAAGTTGATACGGATCTACGATTTTGATAAAATACTTATATTTGAAATTTCATCAACCTAGCTGTAACGGTACTGAAGTTATCGTTTTTACAGACAGACAGACAGACACACACAAAGACATACACACAGACATACGGACAAGATTGTAAAATTATGTTTTTCCATATCAGTGAGGTGTAAAACGTCGACATTTCTAAAAATCTGGATTTTTTTTGCACGATTACAATACTTTCTCTACACTTCGTATATAGGAGAAAGTAAAAAATTACAAAAAGAAAAAAAAAAAAAAAAGGAAGATCAGTGGAAACATTGAGTAATCTGATTTCATTGTCTGTCTTTAAAATATGTAAAGTACAAATATATGGCTTTCAAAGTTTGTGATTATAAAAAAAAGGATTTTAGCAACTAATCAAAATGTAATGAACCCTTTTTAGACCTGTCTTTTTTTTTTTACTTTGTGTTAGATAAAATATAGGTTGTATGGGCACTATATGTTTGTGGTGTTGTGTATTGTTAGGACAACGAACATCTCTGATATGAAATCCAACTATCTGCCCTACACTAGTTCATATTTGTTGGTTGCTGATGAGTGTCCTAATGGTGTGTTCTCGAAGAATTGCTTGACCTCTTGTCTTGATGTTTTTTGTTTAACCCAAGTCCAGTCAATGAGATGAATGATTACAGAAGGCGATTACATGTTTATTGCGATCATTCTATTAGAACGTTGCATTTTATGCGGATATACCTTAAAAAATGCTGTAAAGAAATAATTGTTTTCTAACGAGTATTAAAACGTTTTTTTTTGTCTTTACCGGCGCCTACCTAACCGATCTATGAAGAATTCATGCATCCCAGTTTTTTTCATAAACAACCAAGTCACCAACAATTTCAATTAAATTTTCAGATGAAATGGACCATCATCAAGATAAACGGCCATCACATTATTTATAGCCACATAATCCACAGTTTAATCAGCCCGCACCAGATCCTGCGACCCACACCTTCATTGTAGAAGACAGTGTTTCTTCCAGACTTTTTTCTTCGGGGGGGGGAGGGCTAAACCCCCCGGAGAGATGCCTGGAAGAAACTCTGGTAGCAGATCTAAACAACACTAAAACACAACATGGACCCAACACACTTGAGCTATCCATGTACAAGAAAGATACTGTATGTGGCACTGTGATGACGAAATAGTGTAATGTTGGTCATAGATAAGCGATAGATAGCGTAGGTCAACTAGACATTGGTCAAGCAGAACCAATATAATGCAGTGACGAACTGACCATTTATGTGAGATAATCAGCTGACCACTGAAATATCAGTTGCGAGTTGTATGTAGATATCGTTAGGAGATGATTATTGGAGCGTTTAGGGGAAATTCGTGGATTTGCGAGCAGTAGCGGAGCTTGATATTTGTGTGAACAAATCATACTAGAGACCGAAAATTATTTGGAGTTGTGTAAAGTAGAGTAAGAGAGAATCGAAGATTTATTTTGTATAAATAAAGCAACATGATAACATGTTTTGAAATTGACTTGTGTTTGATATTACACACTGTGCCAGTCTATACACAATTAAACACAGATAGGTCTACAGTGTGTGTATCATTTTACACATACCACCACGTGTGTATTAATTATATGTTATATCATATGTAACAAGTAATAAATTGGTCATTACAATGCATGTCAGGAACCCATCAATTTCTGAACCAAACACAATCCACACAGCATTGAAAACGTCCAACTATCTTCATTAACTCATCTTCAGGCAATAATGTTATATGTATTATTTTATTATTTGGTGCTGTTAAATAAATATATATTATTTTGATTAGCTATTTTAATTTTTAATTTTTCACAATTACTTCCCATATTCATTTTTTTTAAAACAGACGGGAGACAACTCAAAGACACAAAATTCGACTAATAGATAAATAAACATATTTAAATAAAAAAAATAATACATTCATTTGATGGATGATATATTGACATTAATTAGTTTATTATAATGTACTTAACATAGTTTGCTGACATTGAACGGTGAATAAATAATTTTCATATATTTAAAAAACTAATAAAGTGTACTTATTTCATGTAGATTTCAATGATATGTAAATTAAACATTTTATTTTAAATTCAGTGCATACTTTTTAATTCTTTGTACAATAATATTTTTTTAGCCAGCTGATCTGCCTAAAACAGGGGTCGGCAACCTTTTGAAGCAGAAGAGCCAAAAGTTACATTTTTCAAAATTTCCCTGGTTTTTAAGAGCCACTAACATTTTTTTATTTCAAATATTTTATTTTTTTATTAAGATTATTAGTATTTGCGCATGGAGCTGGAGAGCCGCATCTTGATATCAAAAGAGCCGCATGCGGCTCGCGAGCCGCAGGTTGCCGACCCCTGGCCTAAAAATATTATGAGCGAAAAGATTAATGGGAGGCTGTTAATTTCTGACATAAGTGAATGAGAAATTAAATGTCTTCTAACCCATTTGAAAAGAACAGAGATATGATTTAATTAAGTTTATGGTAACCGAAATATAGTTTATTTTTACATAAGTCAAGCTACTTGTATGGATGCGGAGGGGGGATAAGGGGGCGGTACTTATCTATGTTCATCGCGTGACTGCTTGTTGTGTGATGCATATATTGACCAGTGCTTAAATTCGACAATACGAGTAATAAGACTCAGCTGTTCACTCGACTACACAATGTATCTATATCATGCCATATCGAATCATCGTATAAACAAATTGCACGATGTTCAAAATTCAAGATATATGAAATATAAATCACATCCAACACATAATATATCCAACTCACGATATGTCCAAATCCGGATTACCAAACTTACATTATACATAACTCACGATTAAAAAAAAAAAACTCGGAATATTCCCAAATTATGATATACCCACTAAAGTATACCCAATTAACGATATGAGCAACTCACGATACACGCGGTATTAAAAATATATTGTAAACTTGATACACGCTATCAAAATTAAGACTAGAATATTCGATTCGTTAAAGTTGTGGTATTTTATTATTATTATTTTTTTTAAATTTGAATCTATAATCTACAAAAAAAAGACTATATTAGCCCACATATCACAAATTGTAGTCCAAAGTTCACCTATTGTAATCCAAAGGTCACCAATTGTAGTCCAAAGTTCACCAATTGTAGCCAACATGTCACCCTCATTAGCTCTCATGTCTCCAACAGTTGGATATGTGTAAAACACAACATATTGCACTATCGTCTTCATAAAAAAAAAAAGTTAAAAAAAATGTTTTTGGGATATGTATATATATATATATATATATATATATATATATATATATATATATATATATATATATATATATATATATATATATATATATAAATATAAATATATATATATATATAAATGCAGTATATTTCTATCCCTATACATACTATATTAAGTTGTTAATGGCTTCAAAATTAGACACACCTTTTTCAAATTTTTCAAACACATATTTTCCTTGCCAATAATTGAAGCTTGAATATCGATAAACACTATTAGAAGCATTATATTAGACTGTTATATTTATATTAAACGTTTACTAAAGATTCTGACATTTTTTGCAGGCCCAAATCGCCTAAAATGTTTTAAATATACACAGATAAATATGTAAATATAGTATTTTAATACACGGTCAGGGTGGCTCAAAATTGAGTTATCTATGTCAACTTTACTGACATATGTCGTGACAAGATCACATTGGTCTCAAGACAACAGCATTCAAATAAATAGACATTCACAATCACGAATGGCGTGTAAGTGTTCGTAGCTAGTGTTATGAGTATATACTGAAGACATTTAAAGCTTGATTTTATATGTATGGGACAAGCTTAGGCCACTTTAATATCTATTGGATACCTTTACTAATATTTAGGAAGAGAACCACGTTTTCTTTATAATAATTTAAATAGTTGTGTACAATTTATGTTCAACTCTTTAGTGCATTATTACATAAAAGCTTGTTATTAAAACGTTTTTTTTTATTATTGTTTTTTAGTACTTTACATGTTTTATTTACACTAGAGTTGCATGACTAAAAACCATGGCGATACTATTGAACTAGTCTCTCCAATGTCCTCAGGTGTATTCAGGCTAGTCTCTCCAACTGTCCCAAAGTGTATCCAGGCTAGTCTCTCCAACTGTCCCCACTTGAATCCAGGCTAGACTCTCCAACTGTCCCCAGGTTATCCAGGCTAGTATATCCAACTGCCCCCAAGTGTATCCAATCTTCTTGATGTCTTTTACCAAGTCAATTTGCTCCAGGTCTTACTTGGTCGGCCTTTTTTTTTCCTGTAGATTCCAGGTGAGTGCCTACCTTTTTATACTGGCCAACCAATTTCCATTCTCTCTGTATGACCTCTTAAGCTGGCATCTGGTTTGTTTGTTGCCATGCGGGATTGTGTCGGTTGTGAAAGGCTTTTTATTTATTTTTTTTCAATAAAACAAATGGCAATATTCAAATGTTTACATTAACAACATTTACGTACAAGTGATACGGTTATTAATATTTACATAATGGCAAAAACGTGATGAAACTAATAGTGATATATACAAAAAATCGAAAGCATTACTATTTGAATTAACGGAATGGTAGTGAAGACCTGATAAATGCGAGGAAAAGAAATTCATTAATCGCAGTAACTGGAAATGATTCAATCATTGTACAAACAGACTTCATTTCACTTTTAACTATAGGTGTAACACACATCGCTACAATGCGTCGTTTTTGAATAAATATTTTTAAATAGACTTTTACATATAACTTTTTAAAAATATAAGTTAGTATGTGAATTTAAATTTTTTTTTTTATCTAAAGAATAAGAATTCTGCTTCTGTTTTAACTGTATTCGTTTTATTGAATGTAATTGGTTTGTCAAGTAGGAAGCTAATTATTTCCCTTGCAAACTTTCTAGACTTGTTTGAAAATAATTGTTGCATACTTATCTGCCTTGGTAAACTAAAAAAAATATATAAATAAATACAATAAAACAATTTAAAATAAATACATTTAAAAAAGAAAATGTGTACACTACAGTGCAACTAATCGTATAAACACATTTAAATTGAACTAAATTTAAAATATGTGTTCATTTAAGATACGTAGGCGTTACGTTAGAACCGGGTCAGATGTAGCTAAATATAAAGGTATGTGTGAGATATATATGGCAGACATAATATTGATTTAATTATTCATCAAGTTATTGAAGGTGTAATTTATAGTAGATACCACAATGGTCGGAGTAGTCGATTGATTGAACGCACCATTTCACTTCTCGGCCTTTTGACTAAAATCAAAATGAAAAGTTAGTTATTGGTTTTGTACGGAGGTCTTACCTATGGCCGCAGTTTTATCTAACCTTTGACAGGTACCCGTCTGAGATGAGTGGACTAATGAACAATGATATTGTACTTCGACAAACTTAACCATTATTTGTTCCGTTGTAAAATTTAAATCGTGGGTCTAGTTTTGTTGAAGTTGCAAAATTAGACATACCATTCGTTAAAATATCATCGGTCGAATGGATGTGCATACAGTGATGGGGGATTATATAAATGTATGCGTTATATATCATCTATATATTCTCACTTCTAAATATTGTATTAAACACGCGCACAATACTCTCGCACCAAATCGTCTACCGTCAAGTTCACACCGTCTTTAGTAACATCTAAATAGTCTTGTCTAAATCTATCTAGATCGTTCTACGCCATGACACATACCATTAGTGACGCATTATAATACAGTAAAAACTTTTTTTTAAAAAGCACTGTATACGTTTAACCTTTTTCTTTTACACGATTAAATTAATGGATAAAACCTTTATCATTTATATTTATATATGTGAAAGTTCAGTTAATAATCAAATTCTCCCATGTTTTAGTTGTAATTGTTTAAAACATGAGTAGCTAATGCAATAAGTTGCCAACCTCTATGAATAATACACGATAAATTGTTTCCAAAGAAATAACTAACACCCGGATGAGAAACCATAAGAAAACATTTCCTTGGTTTCACGAAATACTTAGAAGTAGCTTCTAAATGAGTTTTTGTGAATCAATACGTACTATTAGTCTACACCTGAATAATTTTGGAATAATAATTACCGTAATATGTGTTGTATAATTTAATTTTGTGTTATTGTAGCTCATGTTAATAAATAATTAAAAAGTATTGACAGGCTCAGAAAATAATATGTTTTTGTTTATTGCCCGTGTAGGTAAGGTTGTTAGCCACCCTACATCATGTCGCTAATATCAAACAACACAGAGTAACCCCTGATGACATTAGATAACTACCTACCCCCCCCCCCCCCCCCCCCCAGCCATCTATCCAAGTGTCTTGACTCATGTAAAAATACAACCGTTGCTTTTCCGTTAGCATGACCTTAGTTAAATATCATCTCTGTTCTTTTCAACCTAGTTAGAAGAAACATAACATTTCTCATTCACTTGTATATGGCTAAATGCAAAAGCCTCATACTATTTGAGAGTAGACGAATGAGCACTTTAATAACAGTTGGCTTTCTAAACGAAAATTATTTTTTTTAACCTTTAAAGCAGAAGAGGTAGCATATAGTGTTATAACTTAATAATATGATTGTTTCGAAATGTAACATTAAATAAGGACACGTTGTTCATTTTCTAAATGTATCAATAGCATTAGTAATTAGTTCAGCTTTCTATGTTAGGCATTTAATAATAGCTTAAATTGGGGTTATGCGAGCATTATTTTAATTCTTTTTTGTTCTTTGTAAATTGATTTATTTAGCTAGGAATCGGTTTTGTGTCTGTGAGTTGTTTACCATTAATACTGTAGAAAATAAATGGGAAGTAATTGTGATATTCTTGTTTAAAATGCCAAATCAAATTAATATTCATTTACTTAAGATCATC
Source organism: Physella acuta (assembly GCF_028476545.2). Lineage (NCBI taxonomy): Eukaryota > Metazoa > Mollusca > Gastropoda > Physidae > Physella > Physella acuta. Next base: position 278,617 of record NW_026732301.1, read on the forward strand.
CAATGTTATAATAACTGTGCAGTTCCACTAATAAATATGACAATACATTGCCTGAAGATGGGCTGATTATTTGAAGAGTTTCAAATAAAGTTTTGTAACTGACTGAGGGCGGGACCTATCTGATTGTTCTGCTTATTATATACTTTTCGTGAGTATTGTAATATAGATTAAAGTGGTTCATATTCTTTAGCAGTGTTGCTCATGGTTGTTATATTGCAACTAATCCTTCTAACAGATGGTGAGAGCAGCTTCTATAGCAGCAAAATGTACGATCCTACTCAGATGTCCCGACCTCAACCACAGTCAACTGTGGGGAATGTCCAGATATGTACTCAGCTCCGTCTTCAACACGTTTTTTATCAAAGAAAAATGGGCCCCAGGCTTAAGAAGTCACATAATCAGACAACTAATTAATCAACATAAAATACTGAACTACGAACGACGGAGGTGTGGACAAGTGGTTTCCAACAAAATTAAGCATTTTAGCAAATCACATATGTAGTTGTTTGCGTATATTAAAATAAAAGGGAAAAGTTTTAGATTTTAGGTTAATGTTTAATTAAGTTGATGTTAGCGTAGACTTTCTGCTAAAACGAACTTTAGACATGCACTTGTATTCACTTATTTGGTCCTAAATCACATACACATCAACTAAACATGATAATATGTTACCATGAAGTTTGATCACAGCGAGACTTTGACCGCGTGTACTTTGTCCAAATATCCAAATTTGGTGATGATTAACTTAAGGCGTCATACATTTATAACGTCCACAAAAATATCGATTATGTCGGCGCGCTTTTGTCTGCGCTATTGTGTCGGCGCTCTTTTGTGGTGCGCTCTTTTTTTTGGGGTACCAGCCACTGAGTGTCTCGGGGCGCTCAACTACACATTTTAAAAACATGTTAGGTCTTTGAGTACTAAAAAACGTTCCAAATTTTACCGAAGTTGGAATGGTCTCAACCACTTTTCCTAAAGCTTATTGTGAAACACTCAAGGGAGAGAATTCAAATTATACACGTTTACTATCGTATTTATTTATGGTTATCTGTACGCGTTACACACTATTATTTTCTGCACTCATAATACTTTCTAGCATAGGATCTATACTAAGGTTATATAGTAGCAGGGATAGTGAACAGACTTGACTAACTGAATTTTTATTCGTATGGCTTTGTTGGGTGTATTATTTATTAGAAGGCCGTTGTGTGCATCTGCGTAGATGATTTGAATCCATGTTTTTAGGTAAGGTTGTATGCACATCTTTTTTTTTTCTCTTAGCCGTGTATCATCAACTGCATTGAATGTTTTCTATTGATCTATACTATGGGTTGCCAGGTATATGTTTATCTTATGTTGTCTCTAAAAAGATATATTTGATTCTGGATGTTCTTCCCTAAGATGCGGTAGTATTGGTCTCGTTGAATTATATCATTGATCTACTTTCCTAGTTAGTGTTTTCGTCAATAATTTATAGCTGTAGGGATATGATTGGTCTCGATGAATTATATCTTTGATGTACTTTCCTAGCTAGTGTTTTCCTCACTACTTTATAACTGTAGGGATACGATTGGTCTCGATGAATTATATCCTTGATGTACTTTCCTAGCTAGTGTTTTCATCAATACTTTATAGTTGTATGGATATTTTAAATGATTTGAACAATTACATGTATAATGGCTTGCGTCCGTATAAAGTCACTAAGTCAACCCAGCTCTGATATTAGAGCATTTTTAAATAACCTCAATGTATTTAAAAATGGCATACATTGGGTACAATGATTTGTTTAATAGACGATTCTTGTTATATCAAAAACAGTGGTAGTAGAACATAACGTCAGATATGATGTTAGGAAAACATGACTCAGATAAGACAGTGCATATACATAGATAGGACAAAAATACGAGGAAATAAAATGGTATTTTATGTAGCATAAATGGCAAGGTGACGGCGTAGTCGGATGATAGAGCATACGACTGCAAACCCCGAAAGACTAGAGTTCGAATCAGAGCCGTAGCTACATATTTCGACGCCCGGGGCGAACTATCGATGTTGTACCCCGACCATTTTTTATATTTAAATCTCCCGTAACAGCCACAATTTGTGAACTTTTTTGAAGAAAAAAGTGATGAAACATATCTTTCTGTTCTAACCCCACGACTGTCGCATGTTCTTTTCTCAATGTCTGACAGCCATTTACTTTTCTTATGTAAGCATTTGCTTTTCTTATAAATTTAGTTGATCTTACATTTTATTATGGTTTTGATTTCACCAATTAACATGTTTATTTACCAATAGTAATTACCTCCCTCTGTTAATGCTATATTTAATGTTTTCAAGGGAGACAATGTAAATCTGCCACAAATAGCAAGCCAAGTAATATATGCAAAATAGTGTAATGAAGTACTTTTTAATTTTAACTCAGAGAGAATAATTTATAGATTATTAAAATTGTAAACAAAGATCTTCAAAATGTTTAGTTTAAATTCGAATAATTATTAAAACATTATTGTAATTGCAAAAGTTGAAAGCCTTATATTTACATTTAACTTTTTTTAAAGACTTGCAATAAAATCTAACTATTATACGCTGGGAAAAGACACAGTACATGAATCCATTTTTTTTTCTAATAGTTCTACTTTCAATCCAAAACTTTCCATGACATAAAATCGACCCATGGCAATGAGGGCACGCTACCTTGAAATATCCGCCAGTCCGGTTGAGTGGGGGGCGGGGGGCGCTTCTATTTCTGTCCATGGGTGACTACAATGTGAACGCTTGACTCCGCAGCTAAGGACTGAGCATAGTAAACTAAGCAGTCAAGCGAAACCTAGTTTGCACAACTTATTTTAGTCTTGTTCTTATACCATTTTATTTTCTCTCTTTGATTATTATATATGCAATTGATGTTCATGTCTTTGATGATGTGTAAAATCTATCAAATAAATTATTATTACTGGTTTAAATGTTTAAAACAATTGAATTAATTTTTAAAAAAAACTGTTTGAGGACTGTATATATATAGATGTTTGAAAAGGAAGAGTGTTTGCTTTGATGTGTCTCATTGTAATAACATAACTTTTCCGATTGCTTAAAATTTGTATCATTGTAATTCTCTGTAATCCCACATTTATTTCAGCTTTACTTAAAAAAAAAACAAATTCCACCTTTCCCCCCCCCCCCCCCCCCGTACCCCGTCCCCTCAGCCCACCACGCCGAGGAAAAAATGCCCTTGAATCATCATTTAATTACACATTTGCATTGTCAGTTTCAGGTTGTTTTTTTTTTTTATTTGTTTTATATATTTAAACGTTTTGTATTAGATCTATGTATAAATAAACCATCTTAAATGAATGACAGTAGGCTACAAGTAAGAAAGAAATATTACTATTTTACTATTGTAAATCTGTATCAGTCCTCACAAGCCGGTGATGAAAACGGTAATACTAAAGCGAATACACACAACTGACGCTGTAAGTTATTACAGGTCTGAGACGAAAAAAATAAAATAAAAAAAAATGTGTTTGATCTGATCTGTATATGATGTAGGAAGGTTAATATGAACATGATACATTTTAGAGAGCATCAACTGCAACTTTCTCCCATCTGTTTAAAAAACTCTAAGTATTGTGTTTGTGGCCGTGTTTTTATCTAACTTCTTTGGACAAATGTTAATGTATAACTATAATTGTTACATAGATAACCGAATTATTATCTCAAAATATGTTTGTTTTTTTCATTTTGATCAATAGAACTAGACTTGCCAAAACATGAGCAACCAAACGTCCTTGAGATAATTAAAAAAAAACAGACTGGATATTATTTTCAACTAGTGGCTTCTGAAAACACAGTTTCAAATTAAAGTTATTGACTGTGGTTATGGAAAATGGACAATAGATGTTGATAGAAATGAAGATCACGATATTTTAGGCAATTAAATCCTTTTTATTTTGAGTGCTTGGTAACTCTAATTATCGATCATAGTAAACTGTACATGCCACAGTAGGGATTATTTTTCAAACTCACAGATACCATGTACTTCTAAACTGTGAAGACTACATGGTCCACTGAACCTGATCTCCATGTTTCATACATTGATAATGTGATGCCAAGATAAAGATTTGAAGTCAAAAGGCCATTTATATATACATGTGACAAGAATTCAATACTGGCTACAATGCAAAACCAAACTTGAATATAGGCAAATGATAGCGAGAGCTCACATTTAGGGATTACATCAAAGAAATATCACCTCAAGACCTGGTCGTAGAGGCAAGAATTTCACTTCAACCCCACCAGAAGTTGATAAATCAAAGGAAGAAAAACGCAGGAGATATGCACAATGTGAAACAGAAACAATTTTTTTTAAGCTGAGGACCCAAAAAATGGAAGATAATTGTGAATTTATTGTTTATTGGCCTTAAAATGTAATATATTAAAAATAGTGTTAAACCTACGAAGGTGTTAATTTTTAATGACCGCCGTTGTTATAGTTACGAGGATTTGTTCACCAATTTTTTTAGTGAAAATGCATATGCATATGTACCTTAAAATGCTGTAAAGAAATAATTGTTTTCTAACGTGTATTGATTTTTTTTTTAACCGGCGTCTACCCCCAATGATCAAAATACTAAAAAAATGATAACATTAATTGGTATTTAGAGACACTAAGACGCTAAAGTCAAATGTATATAATCTAAATAGATCTACAAGAAACAGACACAACGTGTGAAGCCACTGACATTGTAATGACAGGAGAATATTAAGGACATGGTTTGTTTTTGTTTGGGGAGTAAAAGCTGTATCGTCCATATGTCTATTCCTCTGATTTATGTATTGTACCCAATGCTTTCTAAGATGAGTTATATTACTAGCAAATAAAGATATGTGTGCGCTACTCGGTGGAATGCTTTATCCTTGTGTAAGCTGAGTATGCATGCTGGGGTGTTTTTATCGTGTGTATACTGAATAATGTCTCTGATTAGGTGTGTATGTTCCTCTCTTCGATATTGCATTGTTGGTCAACATGAATTAACTTGTGTGAGAATGGTTCTATTTTGGCAATCTAGGATTTTGGTATAATTGTATAGTAGGTGTTTAAAATATAAGTAGGTCTATATATGTGGGTTAAATTAGGGTTTGGCTGAAATTTCCGAAGAGTAGTTATTGAAGATGTGTTAAATTTTTAATGGCACCGTTCAAACATGAAAATTACTTTGAGGTCGGCTACACGAATAGGATTCTGTCGGTTGTGAAGTTTGTATATAATTCATTAACTCAGGAAATCCAATTACCGTGAGAATACATCGTATATCAATCTGACTTTATCACATGTCATCTAAATGTGTAACACATATCGCGACTGTGTTTAAACAAAGATACATATTTAATATTTTACCTTTTTTTAAACAAAAAATAATATGTTTATAACAGTTCAATGTTTATGAATGAATATTGGGAGTGTGTGTTGTGTTAAAAAAAGGCTAATTGGATTCAGGGAGACAGTGGGGGTGTGCGCATGCGCGAAAGGAAATGAAGCGGGAGGTAAAAGGCGGCAGAACAAGAAAGATGACGAAACTGAGTCGTGTTTGTTGAGTAGTGTAGCTGCTGAATATCAGTCTGAATATGTAGATCTAATATTAATAAAATTGTGAAATCTCCAGTAATGTGGTTGGTATTTCCTTTTAGTTTATATCGTGAACCCAGTCACACAAAAAGGTTGTGACAATGTTAAATCGTGTACGTTTTGACAAACAAGACATTGTGCCTTTTTTAATTCAATTATTTCCCACGCATTCATTGTACTTGATTTGTCAATTACACAGGTAAATACTTCCCTTGCAAACTTTCGGAACGTGCATTTAAGTTATTGGTAAATACGTATCTGCAATTGTGAACTAAAATAACAACATGTACACTGCAGTAAACCTAATCTAGTATACACATTTAAAATGAACTAAAATAGAACAAAATCTAACCATGTAAAATATGCACCTGCTACTTTGGGAGCGGGTCAGATGTAGCTCAATATTAAGTTGTGTGAGTTCAATTTGGAAGACCATGTGTTGATACAATCCTCAATTAATTTATTGAAACTGTCATTTAAAGCAATCACCACATTGGTCCTTAAGTCGAGTGATTGATTGCACCATTTAAATTCTCGGCCTTTTGACTAAGATCAACGTGTTCTATATGTCACGGGTTCTGTACGGATGTCTTAGCTGTGGCCGCAGTTTTTCCTAACGTTAGTCGGGTACCCATCTGAGCTGGGTGGACATAAAGACGTCCTACATATATGACATAATGTTTGGTTAACTTAGTTGTCAGTTCTGTTACATTGAAACATCCAGGTGGTCTACTTGCTAGTTTGTTTGGAAAATATACATCGATGCTATTAGTGTGTTTCATATAAACAACAAACCTCGGCTAACTTATCTGAATCAAATGTTACAAGAGGTAGCACGTGAAATGTGTGAGTCGCTATTGGGTTCGTTCATCACTTCCCCCTTCTGTTGACACACGGCTCTCCCTATGATGCAGGAAGGTAAACAACAACACCATGTCTGTCAGCTTGCATACAATTTGTTAACTCTTGTTTCTGGTTTTTAGAATTCAGTCGAACGACAAGTTAGTTGTATCATTTACTTCAGTGTCTTTTTTTTTTTTTTTTGACGGATCTAACAATTTTTGTAAAAAAAACTTGTAAGATTTGGAAAAATTATTTTTTCAATTAATATGGTCAAAAAATGGTATGTTGTAACACATTTAAAAAAAAAAATTAAGTTACTATTATTTTATTTCAAAACTATTCAAAATATCCGAAAGTGCAAGAAACCCATCATGACGAAACACAAGGAATTTGGTGATTTTGTAATGAGCATATAACCTTTAAAATAAAAAGCAACAGTTTAATTGTAATTTTCAATAATAAAGAACTATATATTCCTTTATAATAAAGTTTAGTAAAATTTGACATTAACCGAAACTGACCATTAATGTGTGTTCATGTAAAAACAATAGCTATGCAAGTCAAATTTGAGAGGGTTCAGATTGGTCTCAATATAACCTTGTCTGTAAAGGATATACGGCTAACACTCAACAGAACAAATTAAATGTTTATTGTTGTGGTTTAAAGCATTTTAAAACACACAAGAATAGTGCGGATTTGTCGTGTGTTGTATTACATGATTTTTGACACCCGCTATATGAATGTAAAACAGGAAATTCGCATAGAAAATTTTGAATGGAAAACAAACATTAATTAATCAGACTTTATGACATGTCTTCTAAATGTGTTACAGATATCGCGACTGTGTTTATTTTTCAATGACACACACATTTTAAATAAAAAGCAAAGACATATATTCAGTATTTATCATTTCTTAAACAAACAAAAAATAATATTTTAAAGCGAGTACGTTTCGACAAATAAAACATTATGCCTATTTTATTTGAATTATTTCCAACGCATTCAATCTATTTGATATGTCAATTACTCAGGTAATTATTTCCGAGCATGAATTAACGTAAACGCTTTTCTGCATTTGTGAACAAAAATAACAATATGCACAATGCAGTAAACATAATCTATTATACAAATTTAAAATGAACTAAAATAGAAAATATCTGACCATATAAAATATGTATCTGCTACTTTGGGAGCGGGCCAGATGTAGCTTAATATAAAGTTTTTTGTAAGTTCAATATGGAAGACTATAATTATGTTGATACAATCATTAATCAAGTTATTGAAACTGTCATTTAAAGCATTCACCACATTGGCCTGATTAGTCGAGTGATTGATTGCCCCATTTAAATTCTCAGCCTTTTGGCTAAGATCAACGTGTTCTATATGTCACGGGTTCTGTACAGATGTCTTAGCTGTGGCCGCAGTTTTTCCTAACGTTAGTCAGGTACCCATCTGAGCTGGGTGTAATACAGATTTAACTTCCGGATCCGAACTTTCGGATCAGGGATTTTGGAATATAAAGGTCTAAATTCATCTACTATATATAGCATGTGTTACTGACGGAAATGTTAGGTGTATGGAAAGCAATCATTTGGTTTATTCTATCTTTTCTTCCTATGATTTACATTTCGTCGTAAACATATTCAAAGGCTTCAGCTAAGATGTATGTCTTTTTCTGCACTAGCAATATTTAATTACGTTACTTTTAAAACATACATTTTAGTCATACGTATGTGTAGATATCATGTGCTAATAGTTTAAACAACGATGTAGGATTAGATATCGTGATAAATTGTTAGTATATTATCTTAATTATAATATTCAATCTAATGCCTTGTTTTTATAAGTAGGGGAAGGAAATATACATTTATTGAGTTACGCGGTATTTCTGCTGTCGCGTCCCTTTGACTGTTTATTAAAAAAAATGATAGTTGCATTGTTTATGCATACATTAGTATATGTTTCTTGCACTGACTCTTTCAAAGTTTTTTGTTTTAAAATTAAAAAAAAATCTAAATAAACATGTTAGATACTAAAGGTACTGCACTGTAAACGTCAGGTCTAGGTTTGAGATTTTAAAATTAAAGAAAATAAAATAGAACAACACACAAGACATAGGCAGGACAGAAGTAAACACATTTCTGTAGACATCTATAAATAGAACAACCAACGCATGACACAGGAGTTAAATTAGTGCTAAAAATTGATACATTTAGAAAACAAACAACGTTTGCTTATTTTATGTTAGTTTCCAAGACTTGCAAATTATTTAGTTTAAACAATCGCTAATGCTTCTTTTGAATTGGCTAAATATATATATATATATATATATATATATATATATATATATATATATATATATAAGGATTGTCCCATTACAACCAAAAATGCATGTAAAGTATTCAACCCCTTGTGTGTGAAGGGGGGGGGGGGGGAGGGGGACCTGGGGGGGGGGGGGGGTTCTAACACAGTATAATTATGTGTACTCGTTACACAATATTATTTTCTGCACACGTTGAATGTATATTAACAATTAATATTAGCATTAATGACATTAATAACTCTCTAGGCATCTTCGGTCGTTGTCCAGATATATGATGAAACATGTGTGCTATTTGATTAACTTGATAAATCCCCTATTGCCATATATTATGTATTCAACGCACCTGAAACTTACACAATTACAAATCAGTATGTATTGGTTATGTCACTGGTAAGGTTAGGCTGCACCTTCTGCGGACTTAGCCGATAAATAGAAAATATTTTTTTTTAACAACAGGTGCACAGTAACAATTATTTTACATTGTAGAACGTGAGTTGGTCAGTCAACGATCGGACACGTGTTCAAATGTCCGTGCATACACACAGTTGCACATCAAATGTGAACTTATTGGGGGGTCAGTTGTTTCAAACAGATGGTATCAATCCAGATAGATAAGACCTACAGTAAGACCGACAAATAGGCCTACATTTTAATAGCATCTTACACATCCACCTACATTTCAGTAACATCCGACACATCGGCCTACGATTATATAGCATGTCTCAAATCGTTCTATAGTATGTGCATCATGTAACACATAGCATGCCATATACATTAATTATATCTATATCACAAGTAACAAGCAATACACGCAATGTAAATATCAGGAATATTTTTTATATCTACATCAATATTAACGTCATTACAACAGGTGATTTGTTCTGACAATTAAACGTCATTTTCTTCACGGAACAATAGTTACGTCATCCATCAGAAGTAACAGCAGGTGTTGACACGTTTAAGTAATTCCTATGAAGTCGTTTCGATTTTTTTATTTTTATTTTTTTTATTTTTTTTTTTTGCAAATAAGTAGCATAATACGAAGCTATGGAGAAAGCATTAAAAGTAGACTAAAACGATTAACGCGTGTCTTTAAAAGGTGCTAACAAACTCCTTATAGCTTTTGTCTTTAAAAATTACAAAAAAAATTGTTCAAAACAAAATTACATAATTAAATAAAATTACATACAAACCAAGCTTGTTATTTTAATATAATATATTTAGTTTGCAATTCAGACTTACTAGTCGGGTTCCTGTATATTGTATCAGTTCATTTGGACGGCTAGTGATATAAACTAGAAGAAAATTGTCTCCCGTGAGCTGTTTAGTAAAAATAATGGGAAGTAATAAGTAAATAAGTATTTTTAGTCAAACTCATGTAATATTTTTCATTTGATTTAGGTTTACAATATACCCAAACATATTACCAACAATCCAACACTTCTACTAATGTAAGGACATCGTGTAAGACATTAAGACTGTGATAGTTGAACTTTGAACTTAGGTTTTGCATTTACACAGCGCGATCAGCAACGGTACAATACAGTATCAATGCAACTTACTATAAAAAATGTTTACATGTCCTGTTTTAGCTAAGCGTTTGTTTATAGCTTTAATGATATAACTCTTGTCTCGAGTTGGTTCCAACAATATTATCACTTTATTTGTTAACCTTGGAATAAATTAAGGTATGTAATCATTTAAATAAAAACAAATTGTTTATGTTGGCTATCAAATCAAAAATATTTTCAACAAATTATATGAGAGTTTCTAGCCACGATGATGGCGTTTGATTAGGGAACCCGATCAGTCAATATGATTTTTTTTTAAATGTTCCCACCAAGATCGAAGACAGAGGAAAATGTCTACGAATATGAATAACTCTAAGTGATTGAAATGTTGATTTATATTTGGTTTAATTTTGTTTTAAATTATTGTTACGAAATTCGCTACTCAAATTTACACGGCATATATATATCAGTATATTGTAAAGCTTTTGTCACCACAACTTTTTGATAGAACTACTGGTCAGGTTTCTACAAGGTCCTAAAAATCGCACCCTTTTTAGTACGCAAAAGTTTCGTAATTAGCATATTATTTATCATAAACTTTATTTCTCTGAAAGCTATCAAAATTATCTCATGACAAATGTTTTATGTTTGCTTGAAGAACAAGTACTGAAGATATGTTGGGTACTGTTTTATGAGGAACAATTACTGAATATAGGTTGGGTATTGTTTTATAAAAAAAAAAAGTAGTAGGCTTTTAGGTTCTAAAAACTGCAAACGGAGAAAAACAGCAAAAAAATAATTATTAAGGAATAGTAGGTCATGAATATACCATATAAGTGAAATTTGTAAAGCTGATTAGAATCGTCTATAAATGACGTCACGCTTTTTTGGCCATTTTTTTACCCCCTCCCCCCACCTACGTCACACATCGTCACAAAAAATCAGACCCCCCATAAAATGACGTCACACTCCACCCATAAGCTTATTGTGTTTCCGGGATAATGTGAAATGCAATTATCAAATACATGATAAATCTAGCTTTCCAATGATGCCAAATATAATATGATTGCGGATATAAATCTGTTCATAGAAATGTTGTAAGATTGGGAAAAAAAACGAATTACAAACGTTGCTTTTCATTACCATGTGGTCGCACATGAGATATTAATATGTGTTTATATTTCTTACATACGGTTTCTTGTTTCTACTGGGTTAGACGTTAGGTTACTTGTCTCATTGAACTTAATTGTTTCACAATATAGAGCTAGATGATTAAACAGACACTAAGATACGCATGATCAATGTTTATACCAAGTAATTATTGGAAACTCTAATAAGTATACGAAAATACCTTCATCAAACGAATGGAAGTTTATTGTCGATGAATAGTGAAAATGAAGTATCACATATAGTATTGTGTGCCCGCTGTGTTAGGGTGTATATATTTACTTATGTACGGCTGGGCTGGGGTGTATTTATGTTTACAAATGTCCATATGTGTTAGGGTGTCATAATATGTATACATATGTTCGGCTATGCTAGGTTGACATTTAATTTTGTTTGTTTTGGTGTAATATGTTAATATATGTATGATTTTGTTACTGTCTAATATGTTTACATATGTAAAACCAACCTAACAATGATCTTAAAAGTTTAACAGAAAAGTTTGCATTGAGCCATTGTCACATTGACATAGACAGTAAATATAAGACTTTACATTGTGAAATAGTCACTCTGTTGTCGTTCCCAATTAATGCAATCATCACTGAAGTTGACCTTAACATTGGCGATTAAACAAATAGTAAAGACATTTTAAAAATCTGAGGATAAACAACTTATGCCTTTGTTGTGGTCATGGTCAATACTTGATTTCTCCTACCCTAAAATGATAGCACACCTCATTTTACCAAACACCTCACTCAAAATTACATTATACAGCCGTTTATTTTATGTTGGTGTTTCTTTTTCAATGTTTTTCTTCGTAAATCTTAATTAAGCTCGATTTTTTTTTGACTCTGCAAAATAAATGTTAAAACTCATTTTCTAGTTTTTACTGCAAAAACGTGTTTTCATTTTTTCCTCCATCGCCACCAAACCCTCCTCTTCTAACCCCTCCCCTCTCCAGATATGTTGTTATGTATAGAGGATCTCTTTCATAGCTGGTACTCTGTTTTAAGCGAAAAATGATATGCGTACAGTTCAACACATTATGAGTTATACTGGTAATAGTGAAGCAATACAATACACATTACCATGGAAAAGGATGGCAATTTACAGAATTCTTGGTTTATCTTTGTTCTAAATTCAAATGTAAAATAAATATGGATTATCTCTGAATTTTTTTTTAATGATTATCTTTGAAATGCATAGGGTAATTACATCAAGCAAAGGTAGGGAAATCAGTAATTGATCCCGCGATATCTTCGCTTGTCTTTCAAAATAGTTAAAAACATAGCTACTGTGTTCATTTTTAAAATACACTAATACTTCAACATAAAACAATGAAGCATCTACAGTTTAAGATTTTTTAAAAATTATTTAAATATTGTTGGTATGTAATATTTCAAACATGTATTAATTTGACTGATTTTTTAAAATATTTTATTTCTTTAATAAAAGGGTATATTAAGTAGGTAATTAATTCCCTTGCACAATATCCAAAGGAGGAAAAAATATTGGTAAATAATTTTTTGCTTCGAAAAAAAAAACATTTTAAAAATATGGGAAACATTGTAACGAATGTAATGGATACATTTAAAATTAACTAAAATAGAAAATATGTCACCATATAAGATACGTAGGCGCCACGTTTGGAGCTGGTCAAATGTAGCTCAATTTAAAGTTTCGTGTGTGTGTGTGTTCAATATGGCAAGCATTATGTTGATACAATCATTACTTAAGTTATTGAAACTGTCATTTAAAGTAGTGGTCGGAGTAGTCGAGTGACTGATTGCACCGAATCTCTTCTCTGTATTTTGAATAAGATCAAAGTGTTCTATCTGTTAAGGATTGTGTACATAGGTCTTAGCTGTAGCTTCAGTTTTTCCTAACGTTAATCAGGTTCCCATATGAGCTGGTTGGAAATAAGGACGTACTACAGACTCGAATCAGGGATCCGAACAATGACAAGATATAAAGGTCTAAATATGTCTACATTTTTTGTTGTGTTATGTTTTTTTTTAAGTTTTAAGTATGTTTAATTATTTTTTTTATTTTCTTAATAAGCCTACGCATTGATTGTAAAAGTAATTGTACGCAATTATTTTTTGTATGTATGTTTTGAAGAACTATACATATTAACAATTTAAAAATCCAAAACTAGTCTTTGTAAAAATGTTATTAGTATTATCAAATCGGCATAGCAATTTAGCTATCGGTTATTTCCTTTAACATCATTAATGAAAAGGAATAAAAAAGCAAACTTTAAATACTAATTGTCAATATATAAGTATTATTATTTAGTTTATAGTGTGTATATAATGTTACCGTTACGTAAAATGTAACATTAATCTAAATAGACCATTATATTCTTGCAACAATTGGGTAAACGCATATTTCACTATATATGTCAGTGTGGATAATAGGACTAACATAAAACATATACACTTAAATATTTATTGAAATATTTTTTGACATAGGAGAACGTTGTTCGGATATTTCTGAGACCTACAATATACTACAATATACTATACAATAGTCGAGACATTTTTTAAAAAAAAGTAATTGGTAATAATTTATTATCTGTATTGGTTAACTTAAATAACAATAAGTGGCAAGCAGGGTTCCTAATCATTTAGACAAATTTAGAATAAACTAAAATAGAAAATATGTAACCATGTAAGTAGGCGTCACTTTATGAGCTGTCCTGATGAAGCGCAATATAAAACTTAGTGTGTTATCTTCAATGTGATATTTCAGATATCGTCAATGTGTACTTACATGGTTCATCAACTCGTATTACCATAAATTGTACTATGAAAACAAACAGTTCTCCTATGTATAATTTGCAATGTTTTTTACCCTCTGGATTTGTAATGACCCAGACTCGAACATCTCATAGAAATATATCTCTCTAATAAGTTAACGCTGACTTGCATTTGTATGTATGTAGGCCATGTTCCATAAAAATCAAAACATGAATATTAAATTCCTTGCTTATTTAAAATGTGTGTTACGTGTCGGCTAAATCCACATGTCAGTACACACGGCTCTCCTTATGATGCCGGAAGGTAATCAACAACACCATGTTTTGTTCACTTAAGTGTGTCAGGATGTGGCAGCTTACCAAACATCAATTAGGATTACAAATATTGTGATGAGCTGGTTGGCGTACTATCAGTACAATAATTGGTTTTGTTTGATATCCTTTTTTTTTAAATTAATTTGCCATTGTAAATAATAGCTAAAAATCTTCATCAATACTATCTTCATCATCTTCTTCTTCATCATCATCCAAATCATCTTTGAAAGCAGTTGCCCCATGAACATCTTCAGGATTCTCTCCCTTCTCAATATGTCGATAAAAAGTTCTTGTCTGCCTTTCCTTTAAGTGCTGAACTTCAAATTTTAATTGCTCTTCTTGGGCTTTCTTTTCTTCCTCACTCTGCCCCACCTGTATTATACTATCTTGTTTGGTATTATATTTAGCACAAACTTTAACTTGGGTTGCACAAGGCTGACACACTGTGTAATAAGCTTTCTTCACAGTTTTCTTGTGACATCTGACACATGTAGCAGGCTGGGATAATGGTTTGTATTTGTTGTACTTTATTTTCCATTGAATTATATCCTTACAGAGAAGACAAATGCCTTCAAAATTCAAGTTGTTAATGAGTTTTGTTTTGTCAGATTTATCATGCATATCATTTTTGAAGGCTCTGTTATTCTGATATTTCTGTTTTCGTGTGCGAGAAACATTGCCACGTTGTGAGCTCATTTTTTCCGTTCGATTGTCCTGCTCTTTCCTTTTATTTAGAATTGTGACAACACCATGTTGATAGTTTACTGTGAAAACCTTTAGAAAATTCAATCAAAAGATAAACGGAAGAGAGAACATTGCTACAACAAAAATCTTTGGTTGTCTTGCAAAAGTGTAAAACGTAATAATAATGTTTGTAGTTTTGTAATTACATTAAATTTTTAAGACATTACACTAAAACACTTCTATGTGTTTATCATTATTCAAAATACTCTATTTTATATATTGATATGTTGTGTCAGATAAAACGGTATTTCATTTTGTTGTTTGATTTTGCTTTATCAAACTAATTGTATATATTAAATGGCTAATTATTTCCCTTGCAAAATTTCTAAGCTAGAAAAATATTATCTGCAATATTCAAACAAACAAAAATACAAGCGACATTGTATTTAATCATATGAACACACTAAAATTAGTTAAAAGGAGAATGTGTCACATGTAGGTCAATATAAAGCTTCGTGTGAGTTCAATATGGCAGGTATTATGTTGACACAATCATTAATCAAGTTATTACAACTGTCATTTAAAGCAGACACTTCAATGGTCGGAGTAGTCGAGTGACTGAATGCACCGATTCTCTTCCCGACATTTTGACTACAATTAAAGCGTACTGTATGCTATGGGTTCTGTACGGAGGTCTTAGCTATGGGATCCGAACTCGTGACTTTCGATTGAGCAATTGTGAGATATAAAGATCTAAATATATATATATATATATATATATATATATATATATATATATATATATATATATATATATATATATATATATATATATATATATATATATATATATATATATATATATATATACCATTTTTAATTACTGATTGTAATGTAATGTGTTTTGGAAGCAATCTGTTATTTTATCTTTTATTTTCATCTTATCACGCCAAATTATTAGTACATATATTTGTATATGGTTATTTTGTATTCGTTTTTTAAATACTACTTTAATATTAAATTAAGTTACTTGCTAAGCAAAATTCAAAATAATGTGTACTGGCAAATTATCAAATGCATACATTAAAAAAAAATACATGTGGGATTAGATATTGTGATCGAGTAATATTCCAAGCGTGGATATATAATGCTTTATATTTTAACTGGGGATGTAAATATAACTTAATTGATTTACGCGGTATTTCCGCTGGTGTATCCCTTTACCTGATAATCTAAAGAAGGATAATTAAGAAAACTTGTTAACAAAAAGGTTTCAAGACTGGACACGATATTGTCCTATTTTGGCAATATGCGAGTTGAGATGATAAGTGAATAATGTTTTGATCTAAAAACAGCTTAAAAAGAAATACAAATCAACTGTATACAACTGGCAAAAGTCAATCTCTCTTTAATATGGTGTGTTGCTTGTTTGCTTTAATATCGTGTTAATTATGTGTCTTGTGTAGTATTGTGTTAATGGGTGGTAGTGTGGCTCTAGTCTAATTATACCAATGTGTTCATGTCTGAAAGTGTTAATGCGTGTTCTAATGACATGTAGATCTAGACCTTTAATTATTTTATTTTTTAGCGCAATTTCCATTCTGGAGAATTGCGTTTATTAACCCGTCATTTCTGGATGTATGAATGAATGGATGGATGTGTGTTGGGGACAGTTAACGCGGAGTGGTTGTAGAGAAAGGACGTAGATAAGAGTAGAGCTAGGAAACAGTGTAGTGAGAATAGTGTAGAAAACATTAACCTGTAGGGTAGGCAACAAGTGTATATCGTGTAGTAACGTAAATCCTATTATATGATTATCTATGGTCATAGGGTGATTGCCTGTTGTGTGATGCGAAAATTGACGCGTGCTTAAACACGACAATACAAGTTAAAAGACTCATCTGCTCACTCGACTACACAATGTATCCATGTCATGTCAAATTGAATCATCGTATAAAAATGCACGATATTCACAATTCAAGTTATATGAAATATAAATCACATCCAACATAATATATACCCAACTCACGACATGTCCAAATCCAGATATATTTAACTTATATTATACAAAACTCACGTTTTAACAAACTCAGAATATTCCCAACACATGATATACACACTAAATGTATACCCAATTAAAGATATAAAGAACTTACGATATACGGGGTTTTAAAATATATACTAAACTTAAAATATGCGTACTTAAAGTTGAGACAATACGACTCAATTCATTAAATGTGTGAACAAGTTTTGAAAAATAGACAATATTAACCCACGTGTCACCAACTGTAACCCACATGTAACGACCATTAGCCCACATGTCACAAATTGTAGCCCAAAGGCCACCAACTGTAGCCCACATGTAACTCATGTTTCACCCAATAACTTAATTTCACTTTCGCCTACATGCAAAAAAAAAAATTACCCTCTCTCTAACCTTACCCAACTCCTGCATGTGAGATGAATATTTAAAGTAGAAGTAAGTAGAAGTATCAAAAGCCCTAACCTAACGCATGTACGCGATACGTAAGGTTAATATAGTAGAATATCATGTGATGGTAAACGCTATAATTTATATACAAGAGATGTGCAACAAAGGGAGAGATTGTGATCGGTGTACTAAGTTATACAGATAGTTTAACATACTTGTTAATGCATGCACACAATATATTTCTTAACAAATTTGACTTTAATTATTTACAAATAAAACATCAGTAGTGTATGTAACACATATCATTGTTACCAGCCGGAGAGGGGGGGGGGATAAATAATAAGTTCTAATTTATTGGGTAGCGCATGTGAATTTATAAAGTACTAATAATACCCCGCACTATTATGCACATTTTATTTGGCGTTCACTTGATGTGCAATTCTTTTTTCTACGAGATTCTATTCTATTATAAAAAGTGTAAGTAATTAAAAATAGATACAAATATTTTCTATATCCCGAGTTGCCATCCTCCGTAGTGTTATATACGAGTATTTGAGAAAGTTTAGGGGAGATCACTCCCCGTTTATTTTCAGAATGTTTTGCATTTGCGCAGCGCGACCAACAACGGTACAATACAGTATTCATGCAACTGTCTATAAAGAATGTTTACATGTACTATTTTAGCTTTTGTTTATAGCTTTAATGATATAACTCTTGTCTTGATTTGGTTCCAACACTATTATCACTGTATGTGTTAACTGTGGAATAGATTAAATTATGAAATCATTAAAACAATAGTTTAAGTTTTGGCTATCAAATCCAAAATATTTTCAACTAAGAAAGTAGACAAACGATAATCTCTAATTAATGTAAATGACTCTAAATGATTGGTCCTGTTGTTTCATATAAGAATATTCGAGAACGTTTAGGGGAGATCACTCCCGGTTTATTTACAATTGGTATAATATTGTTTTTTTTTATTATTCAAACGCTATTCGCCACATAATGCAATTATCAAACACCTGATAAATCGAGCTATCCAATTGTGTCAAAGATAATATGATGACGGATATAAAACGTTTCGTAGAGAGTTTGTAAGATCTGGACAAAAATGATTACAAACGTTCGCTTCTCATTACCATGTGGTCGCTTATGAGACATTTTACATACATAAGCGACACAAGTTTTGTTTTCTAAGAAAGCGAGTTAAGTTATTTTCTTATTTTCAGGGCATTTAAAAGCTTGTTATAACGTTGTTGTTAGTTTTTTTTTTTTTTTTTTTTTTTTTTTTTTTTTTTTTTTTTTGTTGTATTTGCTTTTAAAACACTAGAAATACTACATGGTTGATATTGTTGTAACCAACCACTGGACGGTCTACACACTGGAAGACTGGACTAGGGTGTTAAAAATAGATTGTATGTGTAGGCTCGTGGTGACGGCGTCCTGCAAGGCAGAAGTAAACACATTTCTGTAGACAACTATAAATAGAACAACACACACAAGACATAGGCAAGGCAGAAGTAAACACATGTCTGTAGACAACTATAAATAGAACAACACACACAGTACAGAAGTGAGCACATTTCTATAGACAACTATACACTGAAAAACACACATATGACGGGGCAGCAGTAAACATCTATAATAATAGTTTCGCTGTCTCTCTATCTATCTATCTGTCTGACAAGAACGCTCTAGAGAAAACACAAGGAATTTAAAAACCTGCACAGTAATTCGAAAAACGAAATATGACGTCGACACATTTAGCGTCGAGTAGAACATAATCTCAAACCAGAGAGTGCACACAGTAATGTAATGACGTCATTGAAACATTGAAAAAAAGGAAATGTTGTCTAATCTAAATGGTTTGCGTGAAGAGTTTCTTGCATACAATTCTTCGGGTAGGGGCGAAGCCCCACCCCCGCGTAAGAACGTCTGAGGGGGGTGGGGGTGGGGGGGGGGGGTTGAGTGGGGGGGTGGTTTTAATTTAGACTTTTTCCTCCCCGGAGAGGGGTGGGGGTACTTGAAATTTTCGGGGGCGGGGGTAGAATTTTCGGGGAGGGGCGGACACTGGAAAAAGTATATAATTATATTTCGTTGAATGGGACGGTAGACATGTTTTTTTAGGGGGGGGGGGTTGTGGGTGGGGGGTGGGGGGAGGGGGGGGTGTGTGGGGGGGGATGGGGGGTGAGTGGGGGGGGGGTGGTTTTAATTTAGACTTTTTCCTCCCCGGAGAGGGGTGGGGGTACTTGAAATTTTCGGGGGCGGGGGTAGAATTTTCGGGGAGGGGGCGGACACTGGAAAAAGTATATAATTATATTTTGTTGAATGGGACGGTAGACATGCTTTTTTTTTTGGGGGGGGGGGGGTGGGGGGTGGGGGGGGTGGTGTGTGTGTGTGTGTGGGGGGGGTGGGGGTGAGTGGGGGGTGGTTTTAATTTAGACTTTTTCCTCCCCGGAGAGGGGTGAGGGTACTTGAAATTTTCGGGGGCGGGTGTAGAATTTTCGGGGAGGGGGCGGACACTGGAAAAAGTATATAATTATATTTCGTTGAATGGGACGGTAGACATGTTTTTTTTGGGGGGGGGGGGTGGGGGTGGGGGGTGGTGTGTGTGTGGGGTGGTGTGTGTAGGGGTGGGGGTGGGGGGGGGGGTGGTGTGTGGGGGGGGGGTGGTGTGTGGGGGGGGGGGTGGGGGGTTTGGGTGGTGGGGGTGTGGGTGGGGGTGGTGTGTGTGGGGGGGGGGGTGGTTTTTGTTTAGAGAAAAGAGACAGCACTATCAACCTAGCGCCCGGTGTATCCTTCCTCAACGGGCCATTTTTCTCGTTAATACTAATAGTTTCGCTGTCTGTCTATCTGACAAGAACGCTCTGTCTGACAAGAACGCTTTGTCTGACAAGAACGCTCTAGAGAAAACACAAGCAAAATAAAAACATGCACAGTAATTCGAAAAACGAAATATGACGTCGACACATTTAGCGTAGAGTAGAACATAATCTCAAACCAGAGAGTGCACACAGTAAAATGACGTCATTGATTATCGCGTAAACATTGAAAAAAAGGAAATGTTGTCTAATCTAAATGGTTTGCGTGAAGAGTTTCTTGCATACAATTCTTCGGGTAGGGGCGAAGCCCCACCCCCCGCGTAAGAACGTCTGAGCCCCCCCCCCTCCACAACTCAAAAGAAATTTCCTCATCGATACTCTATAATAAAATTACCGCCTAATTAATGTGTCTAATCTAAAAAGTGGTTTTCTTGCAATGGGACGGTAGACATGTTTTTTTTTTGGGGGGGGGGGGGGGGGGTTGGGGTGGAGGGGTGGGTGGGGGGGTGGGGTGGAGGGGTGGGTGGGGGGGTGTGGGGGGGGGGGGGGGTTGGGGTGGTGTGTGGGGGTGGGGGGGGGTGGTGTGTGGTGTGTGGGTTGGTTTCAGTGTTTCTTTCAGACTTTTTCCTCCCCGGAGAGGGGTGGGGGTACTTGAAATTTTCGGGGGCGGGGGTAGAATTTTCTGGGAGGGGGCGGACACTGGAAAAAGTATATAATTATATTTCGTTGAATGGGACGGTAGACATGTTTTTTTTGGGGGTGGGGGGTGGTGGAGGGGTGGGGGGGGGGGTGGTGTGTGTGGGGGGTGGGGGTGGGGGGTGGTGTGTGGGGGGGTGGGGGTGGTGTGTGGGGGGGTGGGGGGTGGTGTGTGGGGGGGGGGGGTGGGTTGGTTTCAGTGTTTCTTTCAGACTTTTTCCTCCCCGGAGAGGGGTGGGGGTACTTGAAATTTTCGGGGGCGGGGGTAGAATTTTCTGGGAGGGGGCGGACACTGGAAAAAGTATATAATTATATTTCGTTGAATGGGACGGTAGACATGTTTTTTTTGGGGGGGTGGGGGGTGGGGGGCGGTGTGTGGAGGGGGTGGTGTGTGGGGGTGAGGGGTGGCGGTGGGGGTGGTGGGGGGTGGGGGGTGGGGGTGGTGTGTGGGGTTGAGGGGTTGGGTTGGGGGTGGTGTGTGGTGGGGGGTGGGGGTGGGGGTGGTGTGTGGGGGTGGGGGGGTGGGGTGGTGTGTGGGGGGGGTGGGTTGGTTTTAGTTTAGAGAAAAGAGACAGCACTATCAGCCTAGCGCCCGGTGTATCCTTCCTCAACGGGCCATTTTTCTCGTTAATACTAATAGTTTCGCTGTCTGTCTATCTGACAAGAACGCTCTGTCTGACAAGAACGCTTTGTCTGACAAGAACGCTCTAGAGAAAACACAAGCAAAATAAAAACATGCACAGTAATTCGAAAAACGAAATATGACGTCGACACATTTAGCGTAGAGTAGAACATAATCTCAAACCAGAGATTGCACACAGTAAAATGACGTCATTGATTATCGCGTAAACATTGAAAAAAAGGAAATGTTGTCTAATCTAAATGGTTTGCGTGAAGAGTTTCTTGCATACAATTCTTCGGGTAGGGGCGAAGCCCCACCCCCCGCGTTAGAACGTCTGAGCCCCCCCCCCCCCCTCCACAACTCAAAAGAAATTTCCTCATCGATACTCTATAATAAAATTACCGCCTAATTAATGTGTCTAATCTAAAAAGTGGTTTTCTTGCAATGGGACGGTAGACATGTCTTTTTTTTTTGGGGGGGGGGGGGTGGGGGGGGGGGGGGTGGAGGGGTGGGTGTGGGGGGGGGTGGGGGGGGTGGTGTGTGGTGTGTGGTGTGTGGGTTGGTTTCAGTGTTTCTTTCAGACTTTTTCCTCCCCGGAGAGGGGTGGGGGTACTTGAAATTTTCGGGGGCGGGGGTAGAATTTTCTGGGAGGGGGCGGACACTGGAAAAAGTATATAATTATATTTCGTTGAATGGGACGGTAGACATGTTTTTTTTGGGGGTGGGGGGTGGTGGAGGGGTGGGGGGGGGGGGTGGTGTGTGTGGGGGGTGGGGGTGGGGGGTGATGTGTGTGGGGGTGGGGGTGGTGTGTGGGGGGGGGGTGTGGGTGGTGTGTGGGGGGGTGGGTTGGTTTCAGTGTTTCTTTCAGACTTTTTCCTCCCCGGAGAGGGGTGGGGGTACTTAAAATTTTCGGGGGCGGGGGTAGAATTTTCTGGGAGGGGGCGGACACTGGAAAAAGTATATAATTATATTTCGTTGAATGGGACGGTAGACATGTTTTTTTGGGGGGGGGGGGGGGTGGGGGGTGGGGGGCGGTGTGTGGAGGGGGTGGTGTGTGGGGGTGAGGGGTGGGGGTGGGGGTGATGTGTGGTGGGGGGTGGGGGTGGTGTGTGGGGTTGAGGGTTTGGGTTGGGGGTGGTGTGTGGTGGGGGGTGGGGGTGGGGGTGGTGTGTGGGGGTGGGGGGGTGGGGTGGGGGTGGTGTGTGGGGGGGTGGGTTGGTTTTAGTTTAGAGAAAAGAGACAGCACTATCAGCCTAGCGCCCGTTGTACCCTTCCTCAACGGGCCATTTTTCTCGTCTATAATAATAGTTTCGCTGTCTCTCTATCTATCTATCTATCTATCTATCTATCTATCTATCTGTCTGACAAGAACGCTCTAGAGAAAACACAAGGAATTTAAAAACATGCATAGTAATTCGAAAACGAAGTATGACGTCGACACATTTAGCGCACAGAGTAGAAAATAATCTCAAGCCGGATAATGCACACATTGATATGACGTCATTGATTATCGAGTAAACATTCAATACAAAGGCAATTTGGTCTAATCTAAGTGGTTTGCGTGAAGAGTTTCTTTCATACAATTTTTCGGGTAGGGGCGAAGCCCCACCCCCGCGTAAGAACGTCTGAGCCCCCCCCTCTCCCCAACTCAAAAGAAATTTCCTCATCGATACTCTATAATAAAATTACCGCCTAATTAATGTGTCTAATCTAAAAAGTGGTTTTCTTGCAATTTCTTTAATGCAATTCTTCGCGTAGTGGCTATGCGCGACACCAGTGTTTCTTTCAGACTTTTTCCTCCACGGAGAGGGGTGAGGGTACTTGAAATTTTCGGGGGCGGGGGTAGAATTTTCGGGGAGGGGGCGGGCACTGGAAAAAGTATATAATTATATTTCGTTGAATGGGACGGTAGACATGTTTTTTTAGGGGGGGTGGGGGTGGGGGGGGAGGGGGGGGGGGGTGGGGTGTGTGTGGGGGTGGGGGGGTGGGGTGGTTTTAATTTAGACTTTTTCCTCCCCGGAGAGGGGTGGGGGTACTTGAAATTTTCGGTGGCGGGGGTAGAATTTTCGGGGAGGGGGCGGACACTGGAAAAAGTATATAATTATATTTCGTTGAATGGGACGGTAGACATGTTTTTAAGGGGGGGGGGGGGGATGGGGGGTGTGGGGGGGTGTGGGGGGTGGGGGTGGTGGGTGGGTGGGTGGGGGGTGGTGTGTGTGGGGGTGGGGGTGGTGTGTGTGGGGGGTGGGGGGTGTGTGTGGGGGGTGGTTTTAGTTTAGAGAAAAGAGACAGCACTATCAGCCTAGCGCCCGGTGTATCCTTCCTCAACGGGCCATTTTTCTCGTCTATAATAATAGTTTCGCTGTCTCTCTCTCTATCTATCTATCTATCTATCTGTCTGACAAGAACGCTCTAGAGAAAAGACAAGCAATTTAAAAACATGCACAGTAATTCGAAAAACGAAGTATGACGTCGACACATTTAGCACAGAGTAGAAAATAATCTCAAACCCAGAGAGTGCTCACAGTTATATGACGTCATTGATTTTCGCGTTAACATTGAATAAAAAGGAAATGTTGTCTAATCTTAATGGTTTGCGTGAAGAGTTTCTTGCTAACAATTCTTCGGGTAGGGGCGAAGCCCCACCCCCCGCGTAAGAACGTCTGAGCCCCCCCCCCCCCTCCCCAACTCAAAAGAAATTTCTTCATCGATACTCTATAATAAAATTACCGCCTAATTAATGTGTCTAATCTAAAAAGTGGTTTTCTTGCAATTTCTTTAATGCAATTCATCGGGTAGTGGCTAAGCGCGACACCAGTGTTTCTTTCAGACTTTTTCCTCCCCGGAGAGGGGTGGGGGTAATTGAAATTTTCGAGGGCGGGGTTAGAATTTTCGGGGAGGGGGGGGCGGACACTGTAAAAAGTATATAATTATATTTCGTTGAATGGGACGGTAGACATGTTTCTTTTGGGAGTGGGGGGGGGGGGGGGTGGGGAGTGGGGGGGGTGGGGGGGAGGTGTGAGTGGGGGGGGTGGGTGGGGCGGTGGTTTCCTCATCGATACTCTATAATAAAATTACCGCCTAATTAATGTGTCTAATCTAAAAAGTGGTTTTCTCGCAATTTCTTTAATGCAATTCTTCGCGTAGTGGCTAAGCGCGACACCAGTGTTTCTTTCAGACTTTTTCCTCCCCGGAGAGCGGTGGGGGGTACTTGAAATTTTCGGGGGCGGGGGTAAAATTTTCGGGGAGGGGGCGGACACTGGAAAAAGTTTATAATTATATTTCGTTGAATGGGACGGTAGACATGTTTTTTGGGGGGTGGGGTGGGGTGGGGGTGGGTGGCGGTGGGTGGGGTGGGGGGGGCTGGTGTGTGGGGTGGGTGGGGGGTGGGGGGGGTGGTGTGTGTGTGGGGGGGTGGGTTGGTTTTAGTTTAGAGAAAAGAGACAGCACTATCAACCTAGCGCCCGGTGTATCCTTCCTCAACGGGCCATTTTTCTCGTAACTTGAATATGTCACAATGTAGAATCCTCATATTTATCTGTTTTTTAAAACTAGATGTATGCATATTAGTTACAGAACAGTAATAGAAGATTTTACATTGTAAAATGTTTACTCTGCTGTTATTTTTATGTTATGACATCAGACAAAACGGACTTATACTTTTCCGATTAAACCAAACTAAAGATACTTTTCAAATTCTTAGGATAAGCAACTTCTGCCTTTGATGTGGTCACGGATGATACTTGCTTCCTCCTCCCCTAAATTGATATCACGCCTCACTTTATAAAACCCCTTCCTCAAAATTACATTAAAAAGCATTGTTTAGTTTGACTTTCTTGACAAGCGAAATTATAGCTAAAATAAATCTTCTTATTGTTTTAGTGCATACACGTGCTCTTTCTTTTTGTCTCCATCGTCACCTAACCCAACTCCCTCCACTCCCATCCCCTCCCCTATCCAGATATGTCGTCATTTATAGACCACCCCATATATATCTGTTACCCTGTTGTAAACAAGAGAAAAAGAAAAAAGGAGTTCGTACACACGTGTAGACTTAACGACTGATACATCTCAGGATTACTAATGTTTTAGTGCATCAGACACGTACAGGAATAATACTTTTAATATGTGTCTTTCAAACAACGTATAAATGCATCATATTTTGGTTAGTATGGGACATTCATCAAAATATATTAAGCGCAAAACCACTTTGTATTTGAAAAAAAATGATATCTATTTTAACACATTATATATTCTACTTTTAGCATTGAAACCTAACAATAGACTTGTCAAATGAAAAAAAAAATTGCCATGTACAGAGTGCGTGCTAATTGGAATAAAGTTTTGAGATGTCAACGTCTATCTTTAACTTGCATGATAATTGTTACAGGCTGATACTTTTATTGTCCAGCTCTATGAAAAGTGGAATATTCTTAACGCCATGTTTATCAATTTTTTCTTACTTT
The DNA here is from genome assembly GCF_028476545.2 of Physella acuta. Taxonomy (NCBI): domain Eukaryota; kingdom Metazoa; phylum Mollusca; class Gastropoda; family Physidae; genus Physella; species Physella acuta. The sequence continues at coordinate 304,881 of NW_026732301.1, forward strand.
CGGTTGGTGATTAACATCACATAGAGTATATAGAGGCTCTAGATTTTTTCCCACCATTTCCTTTATTTAGTAATATGGTACCTCTCTTAAAACACCTCTGGTATGATCTTTTTTGTCGAGATGCGTATCTGCTATTTTGAAAATTTTCTGTGTCCCTTTTGTACCAAGTGTTGGTTGGAACACAAACTCTGTTGCCACCAGTCGCTCATGTTTAGATAACTTTAAAACAGCATGCCATGTCTCTGGTACTCCCTTAGAGTATACTTGTGATATATATATATATATATATATATATATATATATATATATATATATATATATGTAACAACATGGACTTCATTGTTGTTATTGTGGGTACGTTGAATAAACTCACACGAGCAACAGTAGTTGTGAAACTATAACTTTATTTACACTTTGTACAGAGAATTAATAGATCCATAGTAAATCCATAGTCACAACTGGTATAAATACAATCACAGTCACGAATCAAAGTGACGTAGTGACATCCTACATTCACAGCCACAGTCTTCAAGTTCAAGTCCTAGCACACAACAACCGTTCACCTTTTTCTCTCCCTTTTATACGGTCCATTCTCTCCCCTTACGTACATGAGCGATCTCACCCAAAAGCATGGATAAACACATGAGGATCGCTCAGACAGTCCTTCCGCTAGCCAGGTACTCTTCATTCATGAAACTTCATGTAAAACACAATAATATAAACATACCTAATTATACAGTCTGTGACACGTCCCCCCTTCAAATAAAATTTTGTGTAACAAAATTTATAAATACAATATTAGTAGGGCAGGACCATGTGCCAGACAACAAAATTTTTTTTTACATCTCAAAAAAACATGGAAAAATACATTCTTTGTAGTTTGTAGACTAATGCACAAGCATTATGTGTAATATATTCAAATATGAGAAAGAAAAACATTTCAATTACCCAGTAATTGTAGTATAAACAAGACACATGAGTTTAGTAAATTACCAAACTATAATACATAGTTGAAATTATCAAAGACTTAATTCAACTCATAATTTAAATAACTATATCCTATGTGGTAAAAAACTTCCTTATCTTCAAGGCATGTTATTACCACGCATGAGTAATATACTTTGTTGTCTCCCCTAGTTGACCCATTTCAGTCATATCTAGGTCACAACACAACAACATTCTTGCCTTCCACAGGTAATGATTAATACACAATTCATCATTGAGACTTCCGTCTTATTGTTATGCGGAATAAATAGTCTCTAACTTTTACTTGATACATTATTCCCTGTTAATTAATAGTATAGAATAGGTTTAACATAATACAGTTTACATTCTTTAGATATAGTACACAATTTATGTTTACTCAAACACATTATTTGATATTTATATATTACAGTTACAGACTGTATAATATTAATAAATTGTCAATTGATAATTTAATCTTAGCATCCTCTATAGCATGAGTAATCGTTCTCGTGCAGTTGACGATGACCCGTATGCCATCTCTCCCTCAAATTGTAGCTTTCATCTTTGCTACCATAATGTTTTCCTAGATTTCGTATAACTTGTGTTACTTCATTTATTTTAATATTCTCTTCTGGTATCTGAACAACGTCAGTTGTTTTCTTACTTTGTGTACATTCGTTTGGTTCATCAACCAACTCAATATAAATATTATGGCATTGCTTTGGCCTCTCATAATATGTGTTGCGTCGGTAACTTCCATTAGTATACCTATTCACACTTTTGTTATTCTGATTTGAACTTGATACATTATTTCTTAAAGTACTGTATTTCTCACATGACTTTCTGTGTACATAATTGTTTCTTCTCTGATTTGCCAACCTATGCAAACATTGATTTTGGTAATGACCTGTTTTTCCGCAGTAAAAACATCTAGATTTTGGCTTCTTATAAACATGGTGACTGTATTCATAGTTTGCTAAATTTCTTTTTCTTTCATTCTGTGCATTAATGACATTAATGACATTCTTATTAACATGTTGACTGTATTCATAGTTTGCTACATTTCTTTTACTTTCATTCTGTAATTTATTGACATTGTAGTTTCTAGATATTGTTTCATCTTTCTTAACTTCCTTGTGTTTCTTTATTGATTCTAATTCACACATAAATTTCTGTGTTAATTTCTCCATTTCTTTGTTAAATTTATTCTTGAGTTCTAGTATATCTTCTTTATAGTTTGACTCCAATTTTCTAAGTAACTCCTCAATAGGTACGTTCTATTCATTGTGGCTTATTAAGTTCACTGATTCATTAATCATCATTAGTTTATCATGATTCCTGCCATTCTCCGATGGACTTATTAAATCATCACTGCCATTCACTGATGGGCTTATTAAATCATTTTGACTACCATTCTCTGATGGACTTGTTTCTTGTTGACTGCCATTCTCTGATGGACTTACGATACAACTTTCAATAATATTCTCGTGTTCCTGCGTTTGAGTCAATAAAGAGTCAATCTTAAGACATTCTAATGTGTCTGTCACCTTTAAATCATTATTAAGTTCAACCTCTGTTTTTTCCTTGGGTTTCAATTCTTCCTGGACTATGTTACTCTGTTCTTCATTCCAAAGGTTGCCAATATTTACTTCTTCAAGTTCTGCTTTAAATTCTGTCTGTTCACTTTCTAATTTTGGTTCATTTGTGTCTGTTATAGCTTTCATTTCTAATAGTTCTTGTTTATATGCTAGTTCATGTAGGCCAACTTGTTTTTCCAAAGTTTCAGCCCTATTATCTGCTCTTTGTTTTCTGTTTCTTTTTTTCCGCTTTCCTTTTGGTTGTACAGTCTCCTCTACTTTATCTCCATTTGACATTTCTTCTTCTTTTAGCATGTCTGTAATAGCTCTTGATCTATTACGCACTATTTCTATCTCAGCAGCTAATTCTCTCATTACTTTGTCATCTTCTTCTTTTTTTGCTGCAATCTTCCTTTCATCAGCTTCTATTTTCCAATTCCTTTCCTCTAACCTCCTAGCCCTCTCTTCTTCCTTCCTAGCCTTCTCTTCTTCTTTTTCTTCAGCTTTCGCCTTAGCAGCTTTTTCTTCTCTAGCCTTCTCTTCTTCTTTTCTCTCAGCTTTCTCTTTAGCAGCTTTCTCTTCATCTTTCATTAGTAGTTCATTTATAAATGCCATCTGTCTTCCCTCGGAATGTCAAGTTCCTTCACAAGTGCTGCATATTTTTCAAAATTTGACATTTTGATATATTTTCTATGACATAAAATATAAATTCATTAGTTGACAATAGATAAATGTTAATTAATTTACAATACCCTTTCTTGGTTTCTGGCTTGTGTTAGTTGATTACAGACATCTGGTAATCCAAGAAAAGTTCATAGTACATATATACGTCCAAAAATAGTTCACTTTGTTGATTCCAAAAAGTTGAAAAAATTCAAAATAGTTCTAGTAGCCTGTTACAGAGTAGAAATTTGTCCAGTTTTAGATAAGACAGCTTCAGGAACAGTTTAGGAACAGTTACAAAAAATAACTTGATCTGCTAAATCCAAACAGCAGAAAAACCTGAACAGCTAATCCATATAGAAAAAACTTGAACAGCTAAATCCAAATAGAAAAAACTTGAACAGCTAAATCCAAATAGGAAAAAAAAACACACACAGACGATATTTATTCGACATTGGTGAGACAATATCGAAATAAGGTGATACAATTTATCACGTTGATGACTTGACTTGACTTGAACAAAACTTGACGTACTTGCTTGTTCACTGGTAAACAGTGGAAGACCACTTCAAAAACGTTGAAAACTGCTTACAATGATAATGTGACAATTCTTGATCACTTGTGGTAACACTGTAACTTCGTTGACGATTTCAGACTTCAATATAATTCACCAATGTAACAACATCACTTCTTCAATTGCTTTTGACATCATATAAAACAGTAGACGCTCACTTCTGACACCATATGTAACAACATGAACTTCATTGTTGTTATTGTGGGTACGTTGAATAAACTCACACGAGCAACAGTAGTTGTGAAACTATAACTTTATTTACACTTTGTACAGAGAATTAATAGATCCATAGTAAATCCATAGTCACAACTGGTATAAATACAATCACAGTCACGAATCAAAGTGACGTAGTGACATCCTACATTCACAGCCACAGTCTTCAAGTTCAAGTCCTAGCACACAACAACCGTTCACCTTTTTCTCTCCCTTTTATACGGTCCATTCTCTCCCCTTACGTACATGAGCGATCTCACCCAAAAGCATGGATAAACACATGAGGATCGCTCAGACAGTCCTTCCGCTAGCCAGGTACTCTTCATTCATGAAACTTCATGTAAAACACAATAATATAAACATACCTAATTATACAGTCTGTGACAATATATATATATATATATATATATATATATATATATATATATATATATATATATATATATATATATATATATATATATATATATATATATATATATATATATATATATATATATATATATATATATATATATATATATATACATATATATATATATATATATATATATATATATATATATATATACATATATATATATATATATACAAACATATATGTGTGTGTGTCTTGCTTAAAGGATAGCAAATTCTGTTTTTTTTTGGTTTTTTTTTTAAATTCAGCGTTGGTAATTGTAGTGAGCTAACGTTATTGTATTATCGTAATTTCTACAATTCTGTTTACATTAGCCTCTTCATTGTGTGGTTCTTAGTGGCCGTCCATTTTAACTGTAAGAAAGTAGTTGACCAGGGCTATGCCTATGGTTAAAAACGAATGCACAATAAAACTGCAAAAGTACTTACAAATTTGGAAAATATTCCCACAGTTTAATTTAATAAAAAATAAACAACAATACTTACACCAGATAAAAAACAAACAAACCATAATTGAAAAACACAATCCAAAAAAAATATAGTGTAAAAAAATAAAATAAATCAATACATGGTGGGAATGATGAAAATCCAACACATAAGAGAATATATACATATTTTCGCAGGATATCACATCAGAATCTGCAGCGATATATGGAGAACTTGATACGGACTTTGGTTGAAATAATATGTTTGATGTTTTAAGGGGGGGGGGGGGGGGGGGTGGAGGCTCCGGTAAAAAAAAAACGTGTTAGAAAACAGTTATTTCTTTACAGCTTTATAAATAAACATTCGCATATGCATTTCCACTAAAAAAATTCGTTGAAAAATCTTGGTAACTATGACAACGGCGGCCATCTTGAAAAATTAGGTAGGTAGGTTTTCCACAATCCATAAAATCTTTTATTTTAAGCCCAATAAATAATGAATTCATAATCTTCTTCCATATTTTGGAGCACTCAGCTAAAAATTTTAAGTGCCTATCTTTAAAATAATTTTCTATGAATTTTCAAAATGTGTGTCCGTTAAAAACACTTAATTTTGGGGAATTTTGGGGCATTAAAACTAGTGTTTCATAATTAAGACGCAAAACTTATCTCTCTTTAAAAGATACACGATTTAACACTTCAAAGAAAATTGGACAACAAAAGGTAAAAATAATAAAAAATCAATAATACAAGCGGGCTGAGCGTGTGTCAGTCCGTCATCGCTATAGATTTTGGAACTATAAAAGTAAACATCGTACCATGCTGTGCTTTTCAGTGCACCGCAGTGTCTTATTATGAGTAATAGAGTAGGGTTTGTTTATATAACGGCATAGAGTTCTTTTGTAATTGCCACCGTTTTTACTTTTTTGCATAACATAAAGAAAATGGTAAATACACGCACATTGCTAAAACATATTAAATGAATCAATGTCAAATATCATTTTAGTTATAATTCCAAGAAAAAGTGGATACATTTTAATAACATAATGATGTTGGTACTTAGTGCAGGTACAATAGCACTGCAATGGGTTTGTTTTTGTCAGTATTCAACCTTACTGTAGGCCTATTTATTACGAAGTGTAGGTATATGCTCAGTGTTATTATTGTCAAGGTCATTGTGAAGACCTTTCTTTTGTGGTATCCAGGATACTGGTCCACCACCTCACTTCCTGTTGTCTATTTTTTTATGTTCTCCTAATATTTTGCAATGCTATTTCAAAGTTAAATTTGTTATATTGTACCCAGCAACATGATCCCATTATTCCAGCATCGTTCTCTCTCCATATGCCAATGTCAATTAAACAGGTGAACTCTACTTCCTCTACCACATGGATCATAACGTTCTCAAGTGTACTTTTATATACAGGCGAAGGCGATATTGTAAATCCTTTACTTATTTATAATAATACTTGAATGGATGAAAGCTTGGCGATGAATCGTATTTCGTTATATCTGCTTGGCACTCAAGAACCATTTCATGTCTTATTGCCGTTAATTAGCAGTAACTTCCAAAATTATTCTCAAATGTGATGTATACTGTTTATATACATAAGAGAGTGAATAATAAAGCTATTAGTATTTTTTGTAGCAAAAAAACGGATCACCTATTTAGTAATACTAATCAATGTAAGTAGGCTGAATTCACGAAGTCAAAATAATTACGATGCGCGTGAGTCAAGAGAGTGTGACGTCATAAATTTCGACTTGACAACGTGACCGTTGGTACCGATACAACCGTCAGGATGTACCCAATACACAACGACCGGCAGCAGTACGATAATGTACCTATGCGCAAATGATATGCGTTAAATCGGTATGTCACGAAAACGCGACTATCGGCGTGAAGGAGTTAAGGGTCTCATTTGAATCAACTGGTTCACAATATAGAGCTAGTAGATTAAACACAGACTAAGATACGCAGAGTCAATTTTGATATATTAGGGTGTATATATTTTAATTATACATATAACTATTCTGTCATCATGTATTAGGGTGTATAATATATGTACCTACGTATGGCTGTGGTATGAAGTCATTATATGTAGGAATATAGACGGCTAAGTTATGATGACATATGTGTATATGTGTATGGCCCGCATAACATTTACATTAGTGTGTTAATGTGTAATATGTTAACATATGTACATGGCAGTGTTACGCTGTAATATATTTACATATGTACAACCTACCTAACCATGATTTTGAAAGTTGAATAGAAGACTTCACATTAAGACATGCTCACCCTGACAGAGACAGTTGACTAGAAGACTTTACATCGTGTAATAGTCACTCTGTTGCCGTTTCTAACTAATGGAATCATCACTGAAGTTGACTTTAACATTGGCGATTCAACCAAAACTAAATATGTTTTTAAAAAATTGGGGTTACACAATTCCTGCTTTGGCTGAGGTAATGGATAAGGTGATTCATCCTACCCTAAAATTATATATCACCTCATTTTACCAAACCCCTCCCTCAAGATTACTTTTTTTTAAATTGTTTCTACTTAAATGGGTTATACTTATAATAGCCAATCATAACATTAAGCATCACCAAAAAAAAGGATGACAATGTACATTATTATTGGTAATATTTAGAAAGTTTTCTGTTCTCAATATCTAATTTTTTTAAAAAAGATTAGGGATATATCAAACGACGGACATTTACTGGAGAACGTAGATTGAACAATATCCTCGGTTGTCTTTCAAATGAGTAAAAATTAATGCTGTTGTGTTTATGGTTGCAATTACAATTACATTTTAAACATAAAACAAAGGCAGATCTATTATTTTTATATTTTGTTTGAAACTCTTAATTATAAAAAAAAATACTTCAAATATTTAAAAAAAATGAGTAAGTCACTTTGATTTATTTTTTTGTTTACAATTCAGTTATCAGATGGTGTATTTAATATGTAATTACTTCCCTTGCACAATTATCAAACAAGAAAAAACAAATTAAGGTTAAATATCAGCATCGGAAATATAAAACGAACAAATACATAATAATAAAATATGGGCGACATTGTATCGAATCATATGGATACATTTAACATCAACTAATATATAAACTATGAAACAATGTAAGTTATGTATGCGTTACTAAAAGAGATGGTCAAATGTAGCTTAATTTAAAGTTGTGCGTGTGTTAAATATGGCAGGTATTATGTTGATACACTCATGAATCAAGTTATTGAAACTGTCATTTAAATTAGTGGCCGGACTAGTCGAGTTACTTATTGCACCGATTCTCTTCTCGACATTTTGACTAAGATCAAAGTGTACTATCTGCTATGGGTTATGTACGGAGTCAGGTAACCCATCTGACCTGAGTGGACTAATTGCCCCGTTCATTTTTGGAAAACAAAAATGTATCGTAATTAAATCATCAGTTATTTTTGAACGCTAAATAATATTAATAAAATAAATCATAACTAATTACGTAAATAACAACTTATTATAAAAATATATACAATTAATAACTATTTGCTACTAATGAAACGACAACATCAAACACAAATTAAATAATACTATGTACACGTGTTTTTATTTAGTTTAAAATATGAAATATATTTTCTTTTTTTTAATAAGTACTGATGTATTTTAAGAAACCAAAATGTAGTTCGCAATTAAAAACTGTAATGTGTATATACGTATATATTAATTATACTCCCCCTTGATCATTGTCACGTAGTTAGGTACATTGTTACTGCTCTAGTTGTGATTGCTATTGTATAAGGTTGGCAAAGAAAATAACGTACGCGTTATCTGCCCTGAAATATTACGGTACAGTAAACTGTAATTACTTGTTTAATAATTATTTGTATTGTTTTAAATAAACTCATGCCTGAACTAATGTGTATGTAACAGTATAATACACATTTAAAATCCCAAAATTAAACAGCTGGTGGGTTATCAGCATTGATGTATTTCTTCAAAAGAAAATTTAACATTTTAACAAGACAAGCATTTTTTTAAAAATTAACAAATAGGTCTTTGGTTATGTCAAAAAATATAGTCTTGATGCTTTGACAATAAGTTGCTTATAGATATGGGTTATCCAGCTACAGGCGATTTGAACACATGGACTTTGACTATAAGTGGTTTGTAGGTAACGATGTTATTTTTTTTTACCACATTGTCTTTGCTAAGATGTGGTTTGTCCACACATGTATTTTATACATATAGGATATTTGAATGTTTTACTCATATGCAATTATTCCACATATATTTAAATAATTAAAAACATATATATTCAAATGAAGAGTTACAATTGATGTCATTTTAATTTAACTATCCTTTTCCGATTAGGTCCGATTCTTTTTTCTCTAAATAAAGCACATGCGCCAACACACACAAACACGAATAGATGCTTCATATCGTTATCTCAATAAATCAGTTAAATTATAATAATAAGCTAAACTTTCATTATACTCAAGTTGTATTGACAACACCCATACGTATTCAAAATTAAAAAAAAGAAACGAATACGGTATAGTTATTTTAAGTTATTTTTAAAGTATTTTGTATATCTAAATGCCAAGGACAAACAAAATGGCTTTTTTTACACATTCTACAGTGAGTGACCCGTAATATAATTGTGGTGACCCGTGGGCTACTGCTGGTGACCCGAGGGCTTTTGCTGGTGACCCGAGGACTTTTGCTGGTGACGCGTTTGTTCTAGTATAAGTGAATATTTCAATGTGATAACTGATCTAACTTATCTCTATAAAACAGGAATGAACACGAGGGGAAACATTGAATTGATCCATTTCATTCAATTCCCTTACTTAATTTCTTCTAAGCCGACACACATGTAAACTCACTAAGTATTAACTAAAACAGTTGAGTTGTCGTTTAATTGCTAGATATTTGTAAAATACGTTGTAGGGTAAGATGATTATCTTGAGTATGTCGTGTGACTGATTACATGGCAAAAGTGTAATTAAAGTCAAATATAAAATTAGGATATCAGTGTTTATGTAACAACTCACGTTTCATAACACATTTTATTGTTATTCTAATATTTTTTTTAATTGTTTCCAAAAGTAAAAGTGTAACAACATGCACGTTAATGCAATGTTGCTCTAATTTATTGTATCGGTTTAAAAAAAAAGTGTATATTATGTCCTTCATCCGGCCGCTATATTTAGTTTAGTTTATACACACTTAAAAAAGCCTCATATTTTAATCTTACTTTGAGACACCAACTGCAACAATTGTGGTACCAGATATTTACTGTTATTGAGTTCGTAATGGTTTTGTCCAGGGATCGGCAACCTTTTGAGATGGAAGAGCGAAAAGTTACAATTTTAAAAATTTCCCAGGTTTTAAAGTTCCACTAACATTTTTTTTGTATTTCAATATTTATTGTTTTGTTAGGATTACTAAATAAATTTGACTTGTTATTTAAAATGAATATCTTTATATATATATAATATTCATTCAAATAAAAACATAACGCTTGTTTCGCCAGAGTAATATAATTAGTAATAAATAAAAACAATAATAAAGGACTCTCCTTATCCGCTTTTTAGAAGCAGTTAACTTTTATTTTTCTTTTCGGACATCACCGGCTCAGGAGGTGTCTCCCATTAGCCAGGCAGGCCTCAGCACGGCTATCTCAAACTAACTGGCTTGGGTATATGTTTGATTACCGTGTATCCGTCGCTTATGTCCTTTGGTTCTCACCAGGCTTCTTATCTTCCACCCCAATGGACGCAGGGTAAAGTCGTACCCCACCGTCCTGTACTCGGCTCAACCGTAGGAAGCTAATAACTAAAAAAACTACGTCACACACGTCAAATTAATGATTACTGACTGATAGGGAAATGCATTCTGAATAAAAAATAACATTTCCCATTTAACGATATTCGAAAAAGTCAGCACTTGGAGTTGTTGTCACGTGTCTGTCCCCAGCACGGATGTGGGCCTGGTGCCCAAGTGGCTGTCCGTATACTTTCTATTGCACATGTTCTCGCTGTTCTCTGATGAGTTTTTTTTTCTTCTGTTTAAGCTTGTGTTTCTTTACAGTATAATTTTTTATAGAATTTATGAAAATGGAAATAATGTAAATATTGATATTAGTGATTAGAGCTGAAGAGGCGCATATTGACATCGAAAGAGCCGCACGCGGGTCACTAGCCCAGGGGTCGGCAACCTTTTGAGATGGAAGAGCCAAAAGTTACAAATTAACACAATTTCTCAGTTCTAAAGAGCCACTAACATTTCTGTTTCAATAATATGATATTTGATTATGATTATATTATATATATATATATATAATTTAAAATAAATAGCTTTCCATATGAAATAATATTTATTCATATAAAAACATTCCCATGTTTCGCACAAAAATATTAAGGTATTTTAGCTAGCTCTGCAAGAATTATAAAATCATTAATCAAATTATATAACTATTTAATATTTACAATAGTTTGGCCTTGCTTGCCTTATAAAATGTGTTCAAACCTGGCTGATAAGTTGCTTTCAGTTTCAAGCACGCCTTTAGATGTTTCCCACGTTTTCTTTAACTTGCTTTCGCGTCTGTTTGTTTGTTTGGTTCTCCAATCAAATATTGCGATCGAAATTTCGGGCACTCCCCAGTTCGCTAGCGCGCTGCAATTTTCAGGGAATCTTTGTTTTCGATGACAATAGAATATTCATTTGTTATTATTACTAAATTGATCCATGGAAACATTTTATTGATCATTTTAGACCCCTATATATTTGTACAAAAAACGTGGGGAAAAAGGGACATAACCCAGTAATTGTAATTTGATGAAAACAAGGTTCGGTACTTTCCCTCTTCAGGCTTACTGAGTAGTGGTCACGCGGTGTTTGTGTACAAACCTATGCAAATCTAACTCAGAAGAAACGTCGATTGGAAATGGCACGTGTTTTTTTTACGAGTTGTCTTCGTTTACCAATAAAAAAGTGAATGCGAGAAGATCAAATCGATAGCAAGATTTGAATGCAAACAAACAGACAAAGACTAAAAAGTAGAAAATAACTATCATTAAAAAAGTTTTTAAAAAACCACGTTTTCTGATTGAACTAAAAAGTAGAAAATAAATGCTATACATCACAATAATGCAAGCGATGAAAAACGTGGGGCGCCGTGATTTTCTTACAGTTTCTAATACTGTTGACTCTCTACAAGCTCCCTAATATAAATCAATAGTATTATCTAATCAATAGTAATATAACTTTTACATCTTATATTAACAATGACCGATAAAAAACTTTTACTTCGGCGCCCCACGTTTTTCATCGCTTATAGTAGAGTGATCGCTTGCATTATTGTGATGTATAGCATTTATTTTCTACTTTTAGTTCAATCAGAAAACGTGTTTTTTTTTTAAAACTTGTTTAATGATAATTATTACTTGTTAGATGGCTTCTATACTTTTTATTATATTCATGCAAGAAAACGCTTGCTCGCATGAATATGTTGACTCGAAGATCTTCAGCACTCCAAATGCCACCTTTTTCACCTCACTGTAGCATCCTGGAAGACTATTTCCATGCGTCACATAATAGTGCCTCAACTTGTGGCATTTCTTTTAGAGCTGTCTACTTGTGCAGCGATTCGTGCATGTTTTACTGGACCTCGAACTCTCCTAACTTGCTCCGTAGATCTGTGAACTTACCACTCCAAAAATGTTTGGTTTTTATATCCTGCAATTCCACTTGATGCGAGCAAGCATCAAATCCAAATTCCTCACAGTTAATCTCATTTGTTTTTGTGTTGAGAGAATCTATTAAGAACGTCCGAGTACTTGCATTTGTTTTGAATTGCTCAAATATCTCAGTAAACCAATCCGTCATTATGTTTATAGTAATGCTGATGTGATTCATGTTAATAGTAGCTTCGGTTTCATCATGATATTTTTTAATATTTTTCGAAATTAAGTAATTTTCCAATTCTTCAAGCAAGTTATAGGCTGGGTTTTCTTTTCCTTGCAGTTGTACATTTAGCTTTAGTTACTTTATGATATCTACCATGAAGTTTAATGTTTCAATTTGGGATGGACAAATAAATAGGAAGTACAGTGAAATAGGGAGTAACTAAACATTTTAATACTCCGCGAGTGTTTATTGTTTATATTTATTACTATAAGTTTAAAAAAAAAGAATTTATGAGTTTTAAAAATAAAATATAAAAATTATTAATACTTATGCATGGAGCTGAAGAGCCGCATCTTGACACCAAAAGAGCCACATGCGGCACGCGAGCCGCAGGTTGCCGATCCCTGCACTAGCCACATGCTGCCGACCCTCAGTTATATGTATAGTAAAAATTCTCAGGAAAAAACCCCACTTTTAGCGATGAGGATAACATTTATTTGTCGACTTTATCTCAAGTCTTTAAAATAGGTAACATACATCATGAAAGTGTTTTTGTTTCAATTACATATATATTTTAAATAGAAAACAAAGGCGGTCTATAATAATTTTCAATTAAGCATGTTTACTATACATTGTTTTTGTTTATACTTATAAGAGTATATGTGTGTTTTCATTTAATTTGTTTCCATTTTATTTAATGTACGTGCTTTGTTAATTAAATATGTAATTATTTCCCCTACTAAAACTTACAGAAGAAAAAATAATACAATATAATACTTACATTGCTTAAAATGACTAACGGTAAAGAAGACTTAACTTACTATAATCACTATTGTGCTTTGTAAATTGGTGGTAGAAATTTTACTAACATTTAGACACATTTAAATAAATAAACTAAATAGAAAATATGTATGTATGATATATAGTGCTATTTTGGGAGCAGTTCAAGTGTGGCTCTATATAAAGTTGTGTGTTAGTTCCATATGGCAGAGTTTATGTTAATTAATACAATCCTTAATAATTTATTGAAACTGTCATTTGAAGCAGACAACACAATGGTGTAGACAGATTACACCGAGAAGTACTAGGAGATAGGCGAGACAGTCAAAGTACAGTATAGTAGGTTACATGAGTGTAGAAGATTGACTATGTGCAAATAAAGAAATATTATAGCATGTTTTGAATTGTACTTGTGTTTGATTTTACACTTTATGCCAAGCTACATACGATTAAGAAAAGGCGATCCCGGTTAAGTAACGTCCGACATATCAGCGTACTATTATATAACGTGTCACACATCGGTCTACGTTTACATATCAAGGCATACATGACCTTACACGTACGTATGATGCCATTCATGATTTACCAGATAGCTTAACTATATTTGTATTACCAGTCACACGTTATATATGTAGTGTACATATCCGCAATATTAATGGGTTTCTATATAAATGTCAGCGTCCTTACAACAGATGAGTTGTTATGACAATCAATTGTCATCTTTTTTCAAGGAACCATAGGCTTCTATCAACCCAATATCATGAAGAAGTTTCCTCTTTTATTTTGATATGTTTACAATTAAAAGTAATAAGCAAAAAAAAAACCTAAAGATCAATGTAGCACCGACAATTGAACTTATTCGCATGTCTATGAAAAATGTAAACACATTAAAACAAATTTTCAGACTCTATAAATACAACAGCTTTAAACAAAAACACCTATTATTCTGAACATTTGTTTATATCTCTTTCAAATTATCATTTCATAAATATTTAGTTTGATTTACATGTCAGGCGTAATAATTTGGTTCATGTTTGTTTTATATGTTCTTTTACACGGCTAGTAATAAACACTAGAAAGGCTTTGTCTCCAATATATTTATGGAGTCTTTAATGGGAAGTAGTAGCAAATAATTAAAAGAAAAATGTATGTCCAATACAAATTGTGTATTGGAAGTTAGAACAAACCATCATGTGACGAAGTAGTCGAGAGGTTGATACCGCGTCCCGGCCTTTAGTCAAACATCAAGTTGATATTCATGTCTGGTTTCTGTTTACAATTTACCCTAAACATCCTACCAATTATTAAACATATATACTTATAATTTAAGATTGTTAGAGTGAAGCCAACTTAAACTTCACGCTTATAATTTGCATTTGCGTAGCGCTTTTAACCGTATTCATGGAACGTCTATACATAATGTTTACATGTGCTTTTTAAGATTGTTGTTATAGCTTGAATGATAAAACCGTTTTGTGTTTCGAATACAATCGATAAATAGACTGTAGAAATATGTTAAGTCTGTATTTGATCAATTCGACCGTATAGATTTAATAATACACAATTAGTAATTGATGTTTGTATGACATATTTTAGTCCTTACTTATTTCATATTAATATTTGTTAATATTTGTTACTAACGGCTTCTTGTATCTACTAAGTAAGACGTTAGGTTACTTGTTTCATCAAAACCAATTATTTCACAATATAGAGCTAGAAGATTAAACACAGACTACATCAAGCACAATACATTGTTATGCCAATTAGTGGTTGCAAACTATAACACATATAATAAAGTATAAGTGCATTCATTGTATTATAATTGTAGATCATTGTAATAATAAATCATAAATATATAATGTTTTGTTAGTTCACATTATAAAGACAAGAAAATAATTAAGCGATTAACATTTAAGTTTGTGTGTTAAAGTGTAATATGTTAACATTATTATGCATGGCTGTGTTAAGGTGTCATATGTTTACATATATAAAACCTACCTAACAATGATTTTGAAAGATAAATAGAAGACGTTATATTGAGACAAGTTCACCTTGGCAGAGACAGTTAGAAGGGAATACTTTATATTGTAAAATAGTCACTCTGTTGAGTTTAACATTGGCGATTAAAGGTATGTTTAAAACTCTGGGGATAAGCAACTTCTGCCTTTGTTGAGGTTATGATTGATACGTGTATATGCTTGTTTTTTTTTTACTCCATCCTGGGTAATGTGCATCTCTAAAGAGTTTATTTATTCTTTTAATTGTCCGATATGGCGGTGGCGATGTAAATAATTTGTGGGATGACGTATCTATTTAAAACAGCTGCCCTCGTTAACATAGTTGTTGTATTTAAATTATGTAACTCTATCGTATTTTCAATTAAGTTATTAATTGTTTCTATTCATCGTTTTTTATGTCGTGTAGGTTTTCATGATAAGTTTAGTCAAACAGTTTTAGTGTGTTTGTCGCTGTATGTTTAGTGGGAGATCGTGTTTGTCCATCTTTCTGAATGGTGGCTGTGTGTGTTGAAGTAGATGGTTTTTATCCAAATTGTTTTCTTTGAGAATTGTGTGAAGATATATGTGCGCTACTCAGTGGAAAGTTTTCTCCTGGTCTAAGCTGAGTATGCATGCTGGGGTGTTTTTATCGTGTGTATACTGAATGACGATAAGTGTGTGAGTGTAGTAGCCTGTAGACACATTCAAATGTTTACATTTACAACATTTACATACAAGTGATACTGTAATAAATATTTACATAATGGTAAGCAAGTTGTGAAACTAAGTTTGATATGTACACATATCAAAATGGTAACTATGTGAAATAATTAAATGGTAGTGAAGACCTGATAAATTCGAGCAAAGGAAATTCATTAAACGAGAAAACTGATGACGTGCTTAATATTGTTTATGCCATGGAGTTAAAAAAAAAGGTAAATAAATCAATTTTAGCTGCTTGTTGAGATCATATTAAAACAAAATAACTCCGAATAAATAATTATTTATATTGTTGATTTGTATTTATTTTAAAGCTGTTTTAGATGCAAACATAATCATTTATTATCTCAACTTGCTTATTGCAAATAAAAATACACTCTTGTGTCCTAGCTTGAAATCTTATTGTTTATTTCAATGTCATTTTTTTTTTTATTTCTTCAGGAAATGGGATGTTCTATTTATTAGTGGAAATACACAGTTATTTTAAGATTTGGTGATCTTAAGTAAATCATAAGTAAATCTTAAATATTACGTAAATGGATATTAATTTGATTGGGCATTTGATATAATGTGTAAATAACGGGAAACAACTCACAGACACAAAACCGATTCATAACTAAATAAATACATTTAAAATTAACACGTCTTATTAACTTACCGTGTGAATGTGCCAGGACTATCTAAAGATGTGATCGCGCATGGACGCTGTGTACCCTGCCTCTCGATTTTAAAGTATTTTTTACCCACTATATGTTATAAAGAGTCAGATATTGCAGACAGTCATGCACCTTTTTTTTAATTGAAGATGCTGTAGACCGAACTTTTTATTGTCATGTGTAGCTGTCTAGCTATCAACGACTATATGGGTTCAGGTAAATTCGGCTAATCAACGTGACGTCATTATGTTACTTTTACTCAACTTAACTTGTCACTGCATGTGTTTCCATAACAAACCGCCTCTCCCCTTTTTTGTGGTCTCGCCCTATACACATGACCAAGCGAGCACATTATACACGCGCTGATGTTTAAAAATATAATTGTAACTTTGTTGTTTTGAGTATTTTTCTTGAAAATATGACTAGATCTACTTAGTCATAGGCTTTGCCACAAAGTAATGATGCAGGCCTACTGCGGTTTAGTTACATTTGTTGAAATGTTTAAATATGATATTGAAATACCATGAAATTGTTTTAGGAAAATGTCGCTGTAACTGCCTCATCGCCTACCTCTAGTAAAAAGAAAATCGCTCTTTTTTCTTAGGCGGGTGGTAAACAGTTACATAACTGATAGAAAAAATAAATAATAAAACAGATCCTACAGTTCTAACCCCACGACTGTCGCATGTTATTTTCTAAATGTCTGACAGTCATTTACTTTTCTTATGTAAGCACTTAGTTACTATTTCATTTTATTATAGTTTTGATTTTACCAATAAACACGTTTGTTTACCAATAGTAATTACCTCCCTCTGTTACATGCTATATTTCATGTTTTCAAGGGAGACAATGCATATCTGCAACAATTAGCAGGCCGAGTAAAATATACGAAATTTTGCAATCAATCACCTTTTAATTTTAAAAACAGAAGCAACTATTTAGTTGAATAAAAGAATTGTATACACTGATCTGCAAAACATTTAGTTATAATCTGATTAATTATTAAAACATTTGTTGTAATTGCAAAAATTGAAAGCCTTATATTTGTATTTAACATTTTTAAAGAAATGCAATAAAATATGATTACTAACGATGTCTAACATTTCTAAGATCGAGTTGTGATTTGTTCCAAAACTATTAGGCAACTTTTAACTTGTTCTGCTGCCCTTTTTACTTTCTCGAATATACGATGCATAGAGAAAGTCTTGTAATCTTGCAAACAGAAAAAATCGAGATGTTTGCAAATCTTGACGTTTTAGGGCTCTCTGAGTCGGAATAACATAGTTTTGCAATCTTGTCCGTATGTCTGTGTGTATGAGTGTGTGTGTGTGTCTGTAAACACGATAACTTGAGTACCGTTACAGCTAGGTTGATGAAATTTCATATATAAGTATTATATCAAAAACTTATATCCGTATCGACTTTTCAGCGTTTTCCGATAACCGGAAGTGAAACTTTTTTTTTTACTTTGAATTGTTCAATAGCCTATGCCTTGAGTATTATTTGAGATAGATACATGACATTCAAGTAAAATATCTAGTTATCTGCCTTCCGTCAAATTTTGAGTAATTTTCGTCGACCGAAAATAGCAATTTACGCTATTTTCGATTTCTCAAAAAACTAATGTAAATTTATAAAGTACTAATAATATTCCGCACTATTATGCACATTTTGTTTTGGCGTTCGCTTGGTGTGCAACTCTTTTTTCTACGAGATTCTATTCTATTTTTAAAAGTTTAAGTATTTGAAAAGGATTCAAAAACATGTCTATATCACGAGTTCCCATCACCTGTTATTTTATATAAGAATATTCGAGAAAGTTTAGGGGAAATCACTCCCGGTTTATTTACTTCGGAAATGTATGTAACAAGTACTGTTATAAAATAACTTGTATCCGTAGAAATCGAAAAAAAAAAAAAATACCTCTATCACAGAACATAATTTAAAAAAAAAACGTGACAAAATTGCAGTTGATGCTAACTAAAATATATCTGGAATATATTCACGATCCCACCACCCCACCCCCCCCCCCCATTCCTCTTAGTTTTTGAAAAGGTATTTGTCACTTTTAGCTAGTTACTGTCAAATATTCGTTTTTATTATGGTGTCAAAACTAATTTGGTCTGAAAAGCCAAGGAGTAGTCTATTTCCTGATTTGTGGTTGTGTATAATTCATTAAGGCAACACACACAGAGCGTCTTATTTTATTTGCATAGCTTGTATGACGCCCCCTTAAATTAATTTATGAATGGATATAATTGTGTAAAATAAAGAGTGAATGATTTCCCTAAAATGTTCTCGTATATTCTTGAATAACGGTGAGTACAATCAGATAATATAATGTATTTTAATATATTTGAGTTACATCCTAGTATACATAGTATGGAAGAAGTATTGTAATCGTGTAAAATGAATGATTTCCCTAAAATTTTCTCGTATATTCTTGAATAACGGTGTGTACAATCAGATAATATAATGTATTTTAATATATTTGAGTTACATCCTAGTATACATAGTATGGAAGAAGTATTGTAATCGTGTAAAACATCGAATTGTGACGTCGATTATGAACAATACATTATACAACTTGTACGATAAGCAGAACTAGAGGTCAGATGCACGAGGAAGACTTACGACTGCATATTGTTATGTGTATTAATACGATTGCAAAGTACACACTACATGTTTTGAATTATTGTCATGAACACATGGTAATTGGATTAAAGCTTTGTGCGGTCAAATCATAGTTTTATAAGCGTCTAAATTGTGTGGGGAGTGTGGATCGTCTATTGTTGGTAAGTGTGAGGGTAGAGGTCGTGGTGTAGGAGGGTGGGGGAATTAATATCATGATTTTGGTTGATGTTTTAAATGGATGACCCGAGCGCCAGTGATTATTTAACATATAAAGTTAGCGAGATTAGTATAATACACAAAGAACAAAAAATAACTTCATTTATCCTTCTTTCAGCACGGTGTTCCTTAAAAAGATAACATCGACTGTCTTTTAAATAAGAGAAGCACAAAGCGCTTGATTTTATCTTAGCAATGACATCAAATATTTAAATACAATACAAACCTACACCTAAAAATGTTTTCAATTTTTATAGAATTAACAAATATAATAAACTTTAAAGGTTCGAACCTATAAAACCGTGTGTCTGTTTCATTAAAATCGTCTCCATTTCATTAAATTAACTTGCTCTGCCAATTTTGCACTTCCTTATTTCCCTTTCAAACTTTCGGAGCAAGCACATGTATCGCTAAATAGTAAAATACTTGTTTGCATTTGTATAATAAAACAATAATTTTTAGACTACAGTGTACTTAATCGCGTGAGCAGGTCAGATGTAGTTCAATATAAAGTTGTGAGCAGGTCAGATGTAGCTCAATATAAAGTTGTGAGCAGGTCAGATGTAGCTCAATATAAAGTTGTGAGCAGGTCAGATGTAGCTCAATATAAAGTTGTGAGCAGGTCAGATGTAGCTCAATATAAAGTTGTGAGCAGGTCAGATGTAGCTCAATATAAAGTTGTGAGCAGGTCAGATGTAGCTCAATATAAAGTTGTGAGCAGGTCAGATGTAGCTCAATATAAAGTTGTGAGCAGGTCAGATGTAGTTCAATATAAAGTTGTGAGCAGGTCAGATGTAGCTCAATATAAAGTTGTGAGCAGGTCAGATGTAGCTTAATATAAAGTTGTGAGCAGGTCATATGTAGCTCAATATAACATTGTGAACAGGTCAGATGTAGCTCAATATAAAGTTGTGAGCAGGTCAGATGTAGCTCAATATAAAGTTGTGAGCAGGTCAGATGTAGCTCAATATAAAGTTGTGAGCAGGTCAGATGTAGCTCAATATAAAGTTGTGAGCATGTCAGATGTAGCTCAATATAAAGTTGTGAGCAGGTCAGATGTAGCTCAATATTAAGTTGTGAGCAGGTCAGATGTAGCTCAATATAAAGTTGTGAGCAGGTCAGATGTAGCTCAATATAAAGTTGTGAGCAGGTCAGATGTAGCTCAATATAAAGTTGTGAGCAGGTCAGATGTAGCTCAATATAAAGTTGTGAGCAGGTCAGATGTAGCTTAATATAAAGTTGTGAGCAGGTCATATGTAGCTCAATATAACATTGTAAGCAGGTCAGATATAGCTCAATATAAAGTTGTGAGCAGGTCAGATGTAGCTCAATCTGAAGTTGTGAGCATGTCAGATGTAGCTCAATATAAAGTTGTGAGCAGGTCAGATGTAGCTCAATATAAAGTTGTGAGCAGGTCAGATGTAGCTCAATATAAAGTTGTGAGCAGGTCAGATGTATATCAATATAAAGTTGTGAGCAGGTCAGATGTAGCTCAATATAAAGTTGTGAGCAGGTCAGATGTAGCTCAATATAAAGTTGTGAGCAGGTCAGATGTAGCTCAATATAAAGTTGTGAGCAGGTCAGATGTAGCTCAATATAAAGTTGTGAGCAGGTCAGATGTAGCTCAATATAAAGTTGTGAGCAGGTCAGATGTAGCTCAATATAAAGTTGTGAGCAGGTCAGATGTAGCTCAATATAAAGTTGTGAGCAGGTCAGATGTAGCTCAGTATAAAGTTGTGAGCAGGTCAGATGTAGCTCAATATAAAGTTGTGAGCAGGTCAGATGTAGCTCAATATAAAGTTGCGTTTGAGTACAATATGCCAACACATTATGTTAATACAATCTTTAATCAACTGTCATTTAATGCGGGCACCACACTGAACACGTCATTTCACTACTCGACATTTTGACAAAGGTCAAAGTGTACTATCTGTTTAGTGTTCTGTACAGAGGTCTTACCCGTGTCTGCAGCTTTTCCTAACGTTAGTCAGGTACCCAGAGCTGGGTTATGAAAAGTATTTGTACAGGCACATTATCATCTACAAATAGTAAAACAATTTTTAGATACATATGTGATTAGATGGTGTGATCGAGTATATTCTAAAGGTGAGATATAAATAATATAATGTATAGCTTTGTTTTCATATGAAGGGGAGGAAAATACTTTCTTGATTTACGCTGTATTTCCACTGTTGTTTCCCTTTGACTGGTCAAATGTACCAGCTTCTAAACATAACATGATCATTGAGATTTCTACATATTGTTGAGGTATGAAATCATTAAATAAACAACGCCTTCAGGTAAGTAGGCCTACATCTTTTTTTTTTAATTCTATCGTGTCTTACATTCTCTAACTATTATCAAATATCACATATCAATGTCCTGCTACATTGACAACATCTTCTCGGTCAGCTCGCTTTCATGATTTTATAAAATAGAAGTTGCTGCTGTTACCATTTTCAAAAATAGCACGTGAAAGGTGGGGGTTGTAAGATACTTTGTTGATCACTTCCCCCATATGTTGGCTCTGATCTGTATATGATGAAGGAAAGTGAATATGAAAAACAGAAATTTTAGTTAGCATCAACTAAAATTTTGTTTATGAGTCGTTTAAGGCCAAGTTTTTGACTCACTTTTTCCAGACAAAAGTTTTTTTTTGTATAACAGTACTTGTTACAGAGATAACATACATAGATTATATTATATGAACAGGTTATGTTTTGCCTAAAAAGTGAATTAATTTAAATTCAATGTAACACTCATCTGTATAAGATAACATAGATAGGTCTTGCTTTATTGCACTTATTTAAAAATGTATTAACATTGACGTATGGCTTTCATTCTTTACAGCAGGAGTTTAAGCCCGTGGGCCGCATTATCTATCATATATCAGTTCGGGGGCCAGTTTCTTCCATGCATCTCTTTAGGGTGGCGGAGCCCCTGACTCAGCCAAAGAACGTTTACACACTCGAAGTTTTTTCTCAAATTGTTTTTTACCTATTTCATTATTGAAAATGCATGTTCACACATGTGTAATGTTTTAAAATTCGAAAGGTACTTTGATGCAAAAGTTTTAATATTAGGAAAGTCCTTCATGGGTAAAAACTCATAAAAAACCACCCACCGTTTTTGAAACAGGCTCACATCGTCTTTCTTTGAATCCAAGTCAGAAAATTGCTACTAATACTGCAGCTAGAGGTCTTTGATGATCTCGCATGCAATTGCCGTGGGGAACTGTCGCTTCAGCCACGAATACCTTGTATTGCTGAAAGTGCGTCAAGTTGTAGGCCTGTACTTGTTCCAAAAACATGAACAGTTTGGAACTGAGTGCCTTAAGGTTGGTGTATAGATCAAAAACTGGATTTCCGTGTCTTGTAGTTTTAGGTTCAGAAAATTAAAATGACTAGCTACGTCTGCAGCAGAGGCCAATTTCTATACCCACCATTCATCAGGCATTGCCTTTACTTTCTAGGAAGACAAGCAGTACAGTTGAAACAGCTGTCCAGCGACATCCACTGCAATTAAAACCTGGCGAAGCATATTTACATTTTTCGCTATTTGAGTCACAATGTTTTCACGCATGTCTGCAACACGGTGGGCAACGGTATTTGCACCTAAAGCTACATTTTGAAAATGTTTTGAATTTTCTGGAAAAAGATCTTCGCGGGAAGGATGAGATGACCTCACATAATAATTGTTATCTTATTTAATTGTGTATTATTGTAGTTTATGTTTATAAATAATTAAAATATATTGACACGCTTAGAAAATAGAGTGTTTGTGTTTTTACACGTGTGTGTAAGGTTGTTAGCGACCCTACATCATGTCGCTGAATGCACGCATCAATATAGTCATCACATATATGACAGTAACCTGATGACCATAGACAACCGATGTCTTTCAGTTAGCATTACCTTTGTACCATCTTATCTCCGTTCTTTAAAGTTGGAAGACACATCATTTTTCATTCTTTCAAACATTTGGCATTTTAAAAGGTAATAATTTGTTTAGCCAAAAACGAGGGTAACAACACATCTTTAATCAACCTGAATAATTTCGTTATCTTTGAAACGAGCATTAAATAAGCACACGTTGCTCGTTTTCTAAATGTATCAATAGCAATAATGAAACGTTCAAGATCAGCTTTTCTTGTTTAAGCATTTAATAATAATTTAAATTTTGTTAAATAGATTTTAAATAATATATGAGTTTTTTTTCTTGTTTTTCTTCCTTTTTATTTTGATTTATTTATTTGGGATCTCGTTTTATGTCTGTTAGTTGTTTCCCATTAATACTGTAGAAAATAAATGGGAAGTAATTGTGATATGCTCATTTAAAATGACAATTTAAATTAAAATTCATTTACTTAATTTAAGATCACCCAATATTATAATAATTGTGTATTTCGACTAATAAATAGAACATACCATTGCCTTAAGATAGGCTGATTATTTTAAGTTTTAAATAAAGTTTTGTAACTGAATAAGAGGTAATATAAGGGTGGGGTAGAAAAATGTTTGATTATATATATAATTGTAAGGTTGCGTAATGAATATATGATATATATATATATATATATATATATATATATATATATATATATATATATATATATATATATATATATATATATATATATATATATATATATATATATATATATATATATATATATATATATATATACTCATTACGGTGATCGCCTATTCTTACGTACGCCTTGTACAATGTGGAATCAACACAAAAAAAGTTCTGTATCAATAAAATACAGTTCCTTATTTACACATGACATCGAATCCTACCCTAACTACGTCCTAACACCTGACTGTCTACTAACACTATCTAACTACAACTAACACTAGATTTCTCCCTACACACTTCTATGACCATCCCTAACACTATCTACTTCGAACTCTCTACATTTTTCCCCTAGCGCTACCTCTCTATAACTGCTGACCTAACTGCTGACCCACGCTTCAGTGGTCATCTGACCGTATCACTTGACCGGTCATCTCCTGTTAATTATGTTGGTCTACCTAACTACGTTATGCTCTGTTTCTGCTAACGTCTACTTGAATTCTATAAGTTAAACGTGCGTTATCACAGTTCATATTACCACATGCAAACAGTTGAAACAAGAAAATACATTTGTGATTAGTTGTTATGATCGAGTATATTCAAAACAGCATAGATAGTGTAATAACATTAAAAAAGATATGCAACTCCATTTTCCAAATCGTTGTAGAATTAATGTGGTTATTTTCCTTCCAAAAGATTTTACTGTAGTATTTAATTTATGTTTATATCTACTTCTAGTGTTGTTCCCCCTTTGACCCGTCTTCCATCTGTAGCCTCTGTAGGTCTATAGTACAGGTCGGTCGTTGTCGCTCACTTCTTCACGGGTTTGTCTGGCCTGATGTTTCAAGTTGTCACTGTCGTTTCCTAACTTGTTACGCTGTTAATGTAAGGCTGCACGCTGTCATATGTTCTATAGTAATGGTTTCGCTGTCTGCTAGTTTAGAGAGCTGTCTAGTGTTAAAGTTAATACATAGTCAGTTGCGTCCTGAAATCATTGCTTTGTTCACAGCACTATGTTATGTTTTGTGCATTGTGGAGTTAGGGGATAGTCAGTGCCCGTGTCGGCGTATACTTTCCTGTCAAATTTTGTCTTGTTGCGTGTAGTCCATACAGTCTGCCTAAAAATAGCTGTTGTAGTTATCATGTCTTCATCTGTTTTCCTGTTCGTTGATTTGATTGTGTTGTTGAGGGTGATTGCTGTGTTCATTGCCTCTGTGTGTTTTGTCTTGAGTATCTCCCCTACTGTTTGTTTTGCTAGATGAATTGTTGTGCATTCTAAGAAGATGTGTTTTTCTGTTTCTTGTGTGTTTTGTCTTGAGTATCTCCCCTAGTGTTTGTTTTGCTAGTTGAATTGTTGTACATTCTAAGAAGATGTGTTTTTCTGTTTCTTGTGTGTTTTGTGTGCACATCTGGCAGGTGATGTTTATATTGGTGTTCGCTTTGGTGTTTGTGGATATGGGTGTTGTGTTATATATTAGTCTGTATCATATTTCTATCTCTATGGATGTAATGTGTCTACTGTGCAAATTCCTAAAGATGTCACTAATGTCTATGGTGTTGTGTTCTTTGGCCCACTTAATTATATTGTATAGTGGTTGTAATTGTTGTTTGACCAGAGTGTTGTAGATTTTCTTTGCGTTTTCTCTAGTAATGTTTTTATTTGCTTTTAAGATGGCTAGTGTATCTGTGTAGAAATGACCTAAGTATGTACCCCCGTAATGTGGTTTGGTGTTTGTTTGTTTTAATACAGTGTTGATCCTTTATCCTATTTAGCATTGTGCTAGTGGGTGGTAGTGAGACTCTATTCTACTTCTATCTAAGTGTTTGATTCTGAATGTATTAATTTTTGTGGACATGTCGTACAGTCCTATCCCACCGTTTAGTTTATTTTGTATTAATGTTTGGTGATTGATGTTTCTAATGGTATTTTTCAAAATGAATTCCCTAATGTGCTTGTTTGTTTACTTTATGAAGTGGGTTGGTATTGAACGTACTGTGACGATGAAGATTCTAGTTGATAGTATGTATCTATTGATGAGTGCTGCCCTAGCGAAGATGGTTGTGTTACAATTTTTGTATGTGTCCAGTTTCTGTTGTTTTTTTTCCCATCAGACTCGTCCATGTGTCCTTGTCTTCAGTTGTCGGGGTATCCGTATAGGTAGTACCATATATTTTCAGTTTGTCTACTGCAGTCATTGGAGAATCGTATTTCTTTTTCCCTCTCCATATGACTAACATTATATTTTTTTCTGCGTTGATTTTCCCTCCACTGCCTTTGCCAAAATCCATAATTGCTAGTTCAGTGTTCTTCTGGGTAGCGTAAAATACCATGTCTCTTATGAGATGTGTGTGATTTTGTATGTTCCTGCCTGGTATACTGTATTGTTGGTCTATATATATGAATTATCATGTCTATGAAAGGTTCTATTTTCCTTACTAGTGCTTTAGTCAAGATTTTGTAGTCACTTTTCAGTAGGGATATGGAGCTATAGTTCTGGAATGTTGCTATCTCTCTGTCAGGTTTGGGGATTACATGGATGTACGCTCTGTTAAAATCTGTTGCGCTGAAACCTCCGTCGTGCGTATCTTTCAAGGCCGCGTGTAGTATCGGGGTAATAACGTTATGAAAAGTCTGATTTTAAAAAAAAATCATTAAGCGATGAACAGAATCAATGAATAATCATGGAGTTATTTAACGCATTGTAATTGTTCTATATGTGTAATACACATCGCTACAGGGTTTTGTTTTTAAATACATAGAATAAATAGATAAAATGTAAAGATTTATTGATATTATTTTTAGTAGTGTGTTTAAATAAAATATTTTCGTATAATTTAATTTAGTTTTTTTTATAATATTTGAATGGTTTCCGTGTCATTGAATGTACTTGGTTTTCCAAATAAATGGCTAGTTATTTCCCTTGGAAACTGTCTAAACAAGATTGAACATTATTGTTACATAAACCATATACCAGGGGTCGGCAATCTGCGGCTCGCGAGCCGCATGCGGCTCTTTTGATATCAAGATGCGGCTCTCCAGCTCCTTGAACAAATACTAATAATCTTAATAAAATAATAAAATATTTAAAATAAAAAAAATGTTAATGGCTCTTTAAAACCAGGGAAATAGTGAAAAATTTTAACTTTTGGCTCTTCCGCTTCAAAAGGTTGCCGACCCCTGCCATATACCAATAAATATGTATACTACAGTGCGACTAATCGTATAAACACATATAAAATTAATTAAAATAGAAAATATGTAATCATGCAATATACCTATGTGTTACGTTAGAACGTTTGTGAGTTCAATATGGCAGACATTATCTTGATGTAATCATTCAAGTTATTGAAGATGTAATTTAAAGCAGATACAACAATGGTTGGAGTAGTCGAGTGAATGAATGCACCATTTTACTTCTCGGCCTTTTGACTCAAATCAAAATGAAATGTTTGTTATTGGTTTTGTTAGGAGGTCTTATAATATATCCCTTTATAAATGTGATTCTGGTGTACACAGTACAAATTAAGTAGATGAAAGTGTTTGATAGTTTTATAAAAGTCTTAAATGTGTGGGGATTAGCTATGATTGGTGAGTTTGTGGGTGGGGATGTGGGTAAAGGAGGGTGTGGTATAAACTTACATGGTCCTTGTTATAGTTGTAAATGGATGACCAGAACTTTACTGGCTATTTAAAATATAATGTCAGAGAGAGAGGTATAGTAAAAGATGTAATAATAGCAAGAAGAGGAATATTGTGGAATACACATTGTTAAAACTGACTTCATCGCCTGTCTTTTAAATGTATAAAACGGAAAACGAATGTATAATTGCAATGGCAAATGTGTTTTTGATATAATGCAAAACACCAATACAATGCTTATCTTATTTTATATAAGAAAATTATTTTTATAGGGTGTATTTTGACCTATAAAACCGAATATTTCATTTTAATCGTCTCCAATGCATTAAATGAACCTGTATTTAATA
The DNA here is from genome assembly GCF_028476545.2 of Physella acuta. NCBI lineage: Eukaryota > Metazoa > Mollusca > Gastropoda > Physidae > Physella > Physella acuta. The sequence goes on from NW_026732301.1 coordinate 333,194, forward strand.
ATGTCCTAAACATACTGAAAATATATTCTAAAATATAGAACAACTAGCCGTTGGTACCCGTTACACGTGAATTATTGGACTATATATTTTTAATGGTATACATTTTAAAAAAAAATTATAAAATAGTTATTGGTCAAAACGCAATGTGCTTTACTACAATTTAACGGTATTAGTGACAAAGCAAAGAAATAACTAAATAGCTAAAATAACATAGGCTACTAATAACTATTAGAAAAAAAATAAAACCTAATTATATGCATAATTAGTCAACGCAACAACATATTAATTGCGCACATTGAAAAGAATTAAATGACTCCGTTATAAACCCAGCTTTTCAATGGTATTTATGCTGTTTTTTTAAGTAATTTGTATAGTTTTGGCCAAGGAAATTGTATACATTTCATAAATTACGTCTCGATAAGTAAATCTATAAATCTAAATCAAATTTTAATGTAATAGTTCATGTCTTCATATTCTAAAATTGGAAGATGACGCCATTTGGTGCAGAGAGAAACAACAACATCATATTGTCTACTTAATGTTAAGACAACACAAGGCACATGGGCAACAGCACGATACATGTAAACATTAGCCGTTTAATTTTGATAAAGGTTACATTTACTCGATGAATAATCTACATCAATATAAACACTTTTTTTTTAAAAATATTATGTCACTGTCACATTTGTTGTCGTTAGATACCATCGAATGTTTAAAGTTAAATAAAATATGGCTGACTTTTATTATTGGTCGAATCATATGTATTCAAAATTGATCAATATGTATTCAATACGGACTGTTTAATTGAACGTTTTAATCGCAATCAACAACTAGGTTAAGTGAGTTCTGTGTTGCTGACTAGGAAACAAGGGCAGTGACCTAACCTAGTGTAAAGCGTATATATTTTAGTTATTGTCTCCCTTAGACCAGTCTTTAAAGTTTAAACTGTCGCTACACGGTTCCTAAGATCGTGTCCGTGTCTGTAGTACAGGTCTGTCACAGTCACCCATCGTCTCACGAGTTCGGCCTATCTGGTGATGTGAGTTGTCACGTCCGACTGACGTTGACTTTTATTTCTCCTTCACCACAGCGTTTCTTCCAAAGCTACACGAAAAGAAAAATGAGTTTCTTGATTCTAGAGTAAATAAATAATATGCCACAAAAATAATGACGTTATCGATACTCAATAATAAAGACACCTACATTACTACCTAATGTATTTATTTAATCTAAAAAGTGGTCTTTATTTAGAGTGTTTCTTTTAGACTTTTTTGAGGGCTTGGCGGCAACTGACCAAAGCATATTTTCTAAAACAATTCGTTTTAATTATAAGGGGGTGGTAGACTAGTATATTTGTTTGTGTTTGTAAAGAAAACAAAAATAAATAAATAAACAATCACAATAACTAGCTCTGGAAAATATTTGTTAACCGAATGTAATCGGATATTTTTTTTTAACTGTTCACAATAAGTTTAACAGTTTTGTTTTCTAATTACAAACCTTATATTTAAAAAAAAATAGGCATAAAAATAAAAATGACTTTTCAAATTTGTTTTGAAAAAGTAGGCCTACAAGTACAACAAATATAAAAACCAAACTGGCGTTTGCAAAAATAAGGTTTGTCCAACTTGTATACTGTTTATCATTGTAATTTCGTTTATGCTGTGTACATTTTACTATTTTTACCGTTAAGTAAAATGTAGCTTGAACCTTACTGGACAATTCTCTACAAGTACACATTGAAGAAACGCACGTATTGCTAATACATGTTTTTAAGGTCATGTCCGCTGTAAGTCAGTAGTACAATCCATGTATGTCACAGTCACTCATCGACTCACGAGTTCGGCTTGGCTGATAATAAACAGTTTTCAAGTCCGACATTTTGATATAATTTGAAAAGAGCGGAGATCAACAAGTGTGCTTTTTCTTCAATGGGAATGGGACTCTTGTCGCGCTACAACGATGTCATCATCTGTCGATATCATTAGTACAGTCCTGCTTTGATGTTTACAAAACATGTCTTAATTAAACCGTCTATGTTTTATGTATTTATTTTAATTGGTCATCGTCTTTATTCTTAGAAACAACTGAACTAAATTCTATGACATGACAACTGAACAATTCATCGTATGTAACAGTGGATGATCCGAGAAAAGCTGTGAATGGTCTGTGTGTAACTGTGGATAAGTGGTGTGCAACTGTGGATAATTAATGTGTAACTGTGGATAATGGGTGTGTAACTGCGGATGATCAACGTGGGTGAAGGCGATAACAGATGATGTGAATTTCCAAAAGGCTACTCTCTCTGTTTTGTGGCTAACCTATGTGGCTGGTGTGTACTCTGGTTTGCCACACGTGAATATTATGAGTGACCTGTAAAATATTACTGGTGACCCACGGGCTACTGCTGGTGACCCGTGGGCTACTGCTGGTGACCTGTGTGCTATTGCTGGTGACCTGTGGGCTACTGCTGGCGACCTGTGGGCTACTGCTGGTGACCTGTGGGCTACTGCTGGTGACCCGTGGGCTACTGTTGGTGACCTGTGGTCTACCGCTAGTCACTAGTCATTGACTTTTTGGCCTGCTGTGTTCATGTGGGTGTCGTGTGATCTATGGTTGATGATTTGCGGTTTACCGTGTGTTTCTTGTGATCCACTGCGGGTTATTTATAAAAATATGTGAGGGACTTGTAATCTACTGTGGGTGCCCTGTGATCTACTGTGAGTGAATATATCAATGTGATAACTGATTTAAGTTGTGTAACGAACACGAGGGGAAGCAATGAATTGATCTATTTCAATTCCCTTACTAAATGTCTACTAAACCGACACTAATGTAAACTCACCAAGTAATACAGAAAACAGTTGAGTTGTCGTTTTAATGCTAGATATTTGTTTTAAATACGATGCAGCGTAAGGTGATTAATTTCAATTTGTCATGTAATTGCTTACATGGCAAATATGTTAGTAAAGTCAAACGTTATAAAATTAAGAGATTTAATTATGTGTAACAATAACTGATGATTCAAAGTCAATGTTATTGAAATACTTTTTTTTCCAATAGTAAAATATGTACTATCATGAACTTTAAAGCAATATTGCTCTAATTTATTGTATCGGTTTCAAAATAATGTGTTTATTTGAATTGACCTCTGCGACACCATCTGCATCAATTGTGGCACCTCATAATTGGTGTTATTGAGATCGTCATCATGTGATCATCACGTGCTAATTAGGCTACGTAAACAATTAACAACATTTTAATTACAGTGTTGTGTTTCAGATAAACTAAAATATAACCGGAGTGTAACTATCTTTCATATTTAATTCTATATGTTTCAATTGTTAGCATCCCAACAACATGTCTTTTGTTTTGTTTTCGGAGTGCCGTTGTCTTCACGGGTCACTAGTTAATCATCCATCAAACGTAACCGTATGTTGGCATATCAGTTTTTAACTAATCAAATCAGGTTGTTGGAGTGGATCAGTCAGTTTGTTTCAAATTAATACTTTAATTTAACATGTATATTCCGCCCCTCCCCCTCCCGACTTAAAAAAATCACATACCCCCCAAAAATAAAATGATCATGTCTTAACATGTATCTTCCGCCATTGAACCCGGTGGGTGTAGTAGCTTAACTTCAGATAAACATTTCATTTTTTTTTAAAAGGTATTATCTAGGTAGAGTTGAGAATCATGTAGCTTTGTTTAAACCGGCTATTTCGTATGTCTTCGAACAAAGTAAGCAAACTCTATAAAGTTTTCCATAAGTTGCAAACATAAAAATGTTCAAACACAAAGCAAAAAATTACCTAAACCTATTTATATTTTCTTACACCTTGTTTTTTGAAAATATGTATTTAGGGCCTACTCTACATGTCGGACTGTATTGTTTGTTAGATTTTTTATTTATTTTAAATTATTTACAAAGCTAGTGATATACACTTTACGGAATTCATCTGTATTATAATATAGGAAGTGAACATTGGAAGTAATTAGTAAACTGTATCTTTATTTTAAAAAAAAAAACACTAAATTGTTTTTTTTTTTTTAAGTTACATTATTAGCTACAGTGTATATAAACCTTTAATCAAATATAACATTATAAGTAAACATAATATTTTCATTCATGATGTAGTACCTTTCAGTTGTAAGAAGATTATGCATTTGCTTAATATAAAAAAATGTTCGAAGTTAGACTGAATATGTCGATGTCGAGAGGTTGATTGCTTTATTCAAACATCAATCTGTGAAACTGTTGCATGGCTTATGTTTACATTATACCAACGCATCTTACAAGCCTTTCGCAGATTGTTGGCACAATATTTTTACTAAGACACATTCTAGTTGCAATTCCATGTTGAAAACAAACATATCAGAACTGCACGACCACAGACCACTGGTCAAACCAATGCAACCAACAACACGTAAACACACCTCAACAGACAACCTGAGACTCAGTCCGATCAAAACGTGTAAACTTTAAGAAATTAGTTTTTCGTTTGTTTTAAAATATGCTTTTTTTAGAACTGTATAGTCGGTGTTTTATAGAGAAATAGGTCTATAATTGTGTCTTAATTTAGGGTCAGTCTTGGATTTTCGAATCAAATTTGCATATAATTTGTTTATGTTTTCATTACACTGTTCTATCATGATCATTTTTTTTCCGAATCCGGATTATGTCGATTGTGAATTTTTTATTTTTTTATTTGTTAATTAATTTTATTTTCAATAAAACAAATGAAAATTAGTGTGTGAGTGCAGCAGGCGGTCATTAATAATTGACGATTTGACGATTTTTTCCCTCCCCCCTCTCCTCTGTCACACGTCGTCACAAAAAGACATACCCCTCCCTAAAATGACGTCACACCTCAGATAAACCCCCCTCCCCCCCCCCCCATAAAAATCGCTGTTGAATGTTTTTAAAACATCGATATTTTTTTTCCAAAATCGTGTCAACATTGAGTATTTTGATCAATTCCTACTACAATTTACTAAAACAGTTTTCTAAAACGCGAAATAACGGCTAAAACTCGTTTTCTAGCATTGCTTTTTTATAATGAGGAAAAGTGACATCACACCATCTGAACCCCCCCCCCCCTCCTCCTCCCCCACATCACACACCGTCACAAAATTACGGATCCCTTCCTACAAGTGTGACGTCAGTATGGACTACCCCTAAGTGTCTCATTTAAATCAATTGGTTCACAATATAGAGCTAGCAGATTAAACACAGACTAAGATACGCGCAGTCAATTGTTATACCAATTAATAGTTGCAAACTATAATAATCTTTGATCAAACGAATGAAAGTTTATTGTCGATGTATAGTAAACATGATGGATCCCTTACAGCTATTTTGCACTCGATATATTAGGGTGTATATATTTCAGTTATACATATAGCTATTCTGTCCTCATGTATTACCGTGTATATTATATTTACCTACGTACGGCTGTGTTAGGCTGTCACTATATGTATGAATATAGACGGCTAAGTTATGGTGACATATGTGTATATGTGTACGGCCTGCATAACGTTTACATTTGTGTGTTGAGAAACTGTAACACGTTAACATATGTATGGCAGTGTTACGGTGTAATATATTTACATATGTACAACCTACCTAACAATGATTTTGACAGAGACAGTAAATAGAAGACTTTACATTGAGACATGCTCACCTTGATAGAGACAGTAAATAGAAGACTTTACATTGTGAAATAGTCACTCTGTTGCCGTTTCCAATTAATGGAATCAGCATTGAAGTTGACTTTAACATTGGCGTTTAAACCAAAATTAAATATATTTCTAAAATTTTGGGGATACGCAATTTCTGCCTTAGTTGAGGTAATGGTTAAAGTGCTTCCTCCTCCACTAAAATTATATCACACCTCATTTTACCAAACCCCTCCCTCAAAATTATTTTTTTTTATATATGTTTTCTACTTAAATCTTAGATAAGCTCGATTTTCTTGACAACGCAAATAAAATTAAAATTGATTTTATAGTTTTTACTGCAATAACGATTGATTTCTTTTTCTCTCTATCATCATCAATCCCTCCTCTTCTATCCCCTCCACTCTCCAGATATGTCGTCACGTATAGACGATCCATTATATATCTGGTACTCTTTTGTAAGCGAAAATTGATATGCATACAGCTCAACACATTATGAGTTCTACTTTTAATAGTGAAGCATAACAATACACATTACCAAAAAAAAAATAAAGCATTGTACATTATTATTGGTAATTTGAAGAAAGTTTTATGCTCTCAATATGTATTTTCTTTTAAAAGAATAGGGATAATAAAGCAAACTATTAAAAGGGACTGTTCAACGTAGATCGAATGATATCCTCGCTGGTCTTTCAAATGAGTAAAAAGTAATACTCTTGTGTTTGCTGTTTGCAACTACAATAAACTTTTAAACATAAAACAAACACACATCTATAATTTATTTTTCTATATCATATGAGAGATGTAATTGTAGACTAAATGTCTAATTTTAAGAAAAATTAGTAAGTCTCTTTGATTTTTTTGTTTTTAGCAAATGTCCTATTTAATATGTAATTACTTCCCTTGCACAATAACCAAACAAGAAAGAAAAAAATATTGATAAATAGCAGCATCCCAAAAATGAAATAAACAAAAAAAAATATGGGCGACATTGTATCGAATCATATGGATACATTTATCATAAACTAATATATATAAACTATGTAACAATGTAAGATACGTATACGTTACTAAAAAAATGGTCAAATGTAGCTCAATTTAAAGTTGTGCGTGTGTTAAATATGGAAGGTATTATGTTGATACACTCATGAATCAAGTTATTGAAACTGTCATTTAAATTAGAGGTCGGAGTAGTCGAGTTACATATTGCACCGATTCTCTTCTCGACAGTTTGACTAAGATCAAAGTGTAGTATCTGTTATGGGTTATGTACGGAGTCAGGTAACCCATCTGACCTGAGTGGACTAATTTACCCGTTCATTTTGTTATGACAAAAATGTATCATAATTAAATCATCAGTTATTTTGAACGCCAAATAATATTAGTAAATTAGATCATAACTAATTAGGTATATAACAACTTATTATAAAATAGATCCAATTAACAGCACATTGCTACCAATGTAACGACAACATCAAACACAAATTAAAATATCCAATGTACACGTGTTTTTATTTAGTTTAAAATATGAATTATATTTTCTTTTTCTTAATAAGCACTGATATATTTTAAGAAAACAAAATGTAGTCCGCAATTAAAAAATGTAATGTGTGTATACGTATATATTAATTATACTCTCCCTTGATTATTGTCACGTAGTTAGGTACCTTGTTACTGCTCTAGTTGTGATTGCTATTGTATAAGGTTGGAAAAGAAAATAACGTACGCGTTACCCTGTACCCTGTACAAGAAAATGATTTTAATTAACAGTGCGCTTGGTAATTAAGTTATGTGAGACCAACGACGTTTTTATTATAAATCTATATTTTTTCTGAAAATATACAAACATAAACAAGGATACAGAACATTGATTTAAATGTGTAAAACGTAACGCTTTTGTGTTTACTTTTGCAAATAAATATATATTTGAAAACTTGACACACATAGATCTGCATATTTGTATCATAAGTGAAACAGATTGATTACAATTACGGGTGTATTTTGTATTTTGACACATATATTTGTATGGCTGTGTTGTTTGTATTTGTTTCCAATTCATTCGTCAAACATATTATAATTATTACATAAGCAATCATTTCCCTTGCACAACTTTTAAGCAAGAAAAAAAGTTTCATTGATGAAATAAAATACACATATAGGCGACATTGTATCTTATAATACGAACACATTAAAAATTAGCTAAAAGAAAGTTGGTCACATCTAGTTAAATATAAAGCTTCGCGTGAGTTCAGTATGGCAGCTATTATGTTGATACAAGCAAGTTGTTCTATCGGTTAGGTGTTCTGTACGGAGGTCTTAGCTGTGGCCGCAGTTTTTCTTAACGTTAGTCAGGTAACCATCTGAGCTAGTTAAACTTAAGGACGTCTTACAGAAACTACTCCAGGGATCCGAAAAAAAAAATATTTTAAGCAATCAATTTAGTCAAAAGTAATGTCACAATTCAGACAAATTAATTTGTATTTAAAGCAAACTAGTTTGAACCCTAAACTTGTAGTAATATTAATTAAACCGATTTTATTTTGTGTTTATAATTTAAACTTTTATACGTATCATTATTTAGCGCAAGAAAACATATGGACACTAATAAACATATACATGCGTTTTAAATATCACTGTTGTATACTTTGATACCGATATTGATTTTCTGAATTTTACTGCAAAAAAATGTGTTTACTTTTTTTTTTCTCCATCAGCGATTATATTTTAATTGTTGCCTCCCTTAGACCATTCTACCAACTCTACAAACTTGTTAGTGTCGTGTCTGTTGTATTACAGGTCTGTCACAGTCACTCATTGTTGCAGAGTCCGGCTAGTCTGGTGATAAGAGTCGTCGTGTCCGGCATTTACATAGAATTTCAACAGACCGGAGATCGTCATGTATGATTTTTTTTTTATCTATGGGAATGATAAACAAGTCGTGAAACAATGGTTTCATCATAATTAGTTTTAGAAACAACCGAACTAAGTTCCAACAATTCATATATACTTTAGTAATATATGAGTTTATATGAGATTATATGTTAAAAAATAGGTGTTCAGCGGAAGAATTAAGTTCACATAGATGTTCAGTTGACAGACGAATTTGACATATTGTGTTCACATAGATTTTCAGTCCCCAGGTGTATCCAGACTAGTCTCTCCAACTGTCCCCAGTTGTATCCTGGCTAGTCTCTCCAACTGTCCCCAATTGTATCCTGGCTAGTCTCTCCAACTGTCCCCAGTTGTATCCAGGCTAGTCTCTCCAACTGTCCCCAGTTGTATCCAGGCTAGACTCTCCAACTGTCCCCAGTTGTATCCAGGCTAGTCTCTCCAACTGTCCCCAGGTGTATCCAGGCTAGTCTCTCCAACTGTCCCCAGGTGTATCCAGGCTAGTCTCTCCAACTGTCCCCAGGTGTAGCCAGGCTAGTCTCTCCAACTGTCCCCAGGTGTATCCAGGTTAGTCTCTCCAACTGTCCCCAGTTGTATCCAGGCTAGTCTCTCCAACTGTCCCCAGTTGTATCCAGGTTAGTCTCTCCAACTGTCCCCAGTTGTATCCAGGCTAGTCTCTCCAACTGTCCCCAGTTGTATCCTGGCTAGTCTCTCCAACTGTCCCCAGTTGTATCCAGGCTAGTCTCTCCAACTGTCCCCAGGTTATCCAGGTTAGTCTCTCCAACTGTCCCCAGTTGTATCCAGGCTAGTCTCTCCAACTGTCCCCAGTTGTATCCAGGCTAGTCTCTCCAACTGTCCCCAGGTGTAGCCAGGCTAGTCTCTCCAACTGTCCCCAGGTGTATCCAGGTTAGTCTCTCCAACTGTCCCCAGTTGTATCCAGGCTAGTCTCTCCAACTGTCCCCAGTTGTATCCAGGCTAGTCTCTCCAACTGTCCCCAGTTGTATCCAGGCTAGTCTCTCCAACTGTCCCCAGTTGTATCCAGGCTAGTCTCTCCAACTGTCCCCAGTTGTATCCAGGCTAGTCTCTCCAACTGTCCCCAGTTGTATCCAGGCTAGTCTCTCCAACTGTCCCCAGTTGTATCCAATCTTCTTGATGTCTTCTCCCAGGCCTCTTTTTTTTCCCTGTAGGTTCCAGTTAATTGCCTGTCTTCTTATGCAGGATAAAAGCTTCACGAGTGTGTGACCAAACCATTTATATTCTCTCTGTATGAACTCTTCAGCTGGCGGCTGGTTTGTTTGTTGCCATGGTACACCATTTGTGATAGTGTTGGTCAGCGTACTGTCACACAACATACCACAGATTAGTATAGATCCTCCCCTCGCTGTATACACAGCTTATCCTAAGTAAATAACAACAATATGTCTTTCAGTTAGTTTTGACGTTGTTGCATCTTCTTGATAAGTAGGAATGGGATTGTCAAAGAATAAAAACAACTGCTACACAAGCTACAGTATTACTCGTATTTATCCATGTATGTTGGAGACAAATCAATCAATCAAAATGAAAAACCAAACTAATTAACTTCTAAGAAAGCAGCTTTTACAATTTTAATGTCACAACGAGCATAGATTGTCACAAGTAAACCCCATCAAATATGCAGTTGAATTTTTCTTTTAAAAAAATCGATTTTTTTTTGCATAATCATGTCTGAACTCTGTCAACATAGAGTATTTTTATCAATTCCTATTACAGTTTTTTAAAACCGTTTTCTAAAATGCGAAATAAATGCTGAAACTCGTTTTCTAACATTGCTTTTTTAAAATGCAAAAGTGTGACGTCACACCACCTGACCCCCCCCCCTCATCACACACCGTCACAACATTACGGACCCCCCCCCCCCCCCTTCGAGTTTGACGTCATTTATGGACGACCCCTTAGCCGATAAATAAAATATATTTTTTTAACAATAATCAATAAAAATGATTTTACATTAAAACCTGCGAACTGAGAAAAACAGCCAAAAGTAACGAAAACTAGGTCATGAAAGTACCATATCTGTGTAAACTGCAAAGCCGATTGTAAGCTTTGGGTGTTTCCGAGATGTAGGAAATTAAGTTTATTAAATACATGAGAAATCCAGCTTTCCAATGATGTCAAATACAATATAATGATTGATATAAAACGTTTCATAGACAGCTTGTAAGATTGGGAAAATGTGATTATTTTTTAATTAATAGGGTCATAAAAATCGTAATTCAAACACATACAATATTTTTTTTTCTCTTTAAAGTTTTTATTTTCTTTATACACAAATGGACAAAATATCCAAAAGTGCAAGAAACCCATCATGACGAAAAACAAGAAATTGTGTGATTTTTTTCCGCGCATAGCCCCTTAAGTCTACAACATGTGTCATAATATTTAGCAGCGTTTGGTATTAGCTCTTGTACATCGGCACCATCCTGAAGTTGACTTAACAATTGAAGGTTTAGTTAATACTAAAGATATTTTTTTAATCTAGGGATAAGCAACTTCTGCCTTTGTTGTGGTCATGGTTGATACTTGCTTCCTCCACCTCTAAAATTATCACACCTCACTTTATCAAACATCACCTCAAAATTACAGCAAACAGCTGTTTATTTTGTTGTTTTTTATCTTTTTTTTTTCTTACATCTTAATTATACTCGACTTTCTTGACAATGCAAAAAAAAAAAGTTAAATCTCATTTTGTAGTTTTTACAGCAAAAAAAACTGTTTTTTTTTCTTTTTCTCTACATCATCACCTATCCCTCCTCTTCTATCCCCTTCCCTCTCCAGATATGTCGTCATGTTTAGACGATCCCTTATATATCTGGTACTCTGATGTAAGCGAAAAATGCATATGGTTCAACACATAATGCGCTCTACTTTTAATAGTGAAGCCAAACATTACACATTACCAAGAAAAGGAGGACACTGAACATAAATCTTGGTAATTTGAAGAAATGTTTATATTCTAAAATCAAATGGGAAATAAATATGTATTTTTCTTTGAAGTGAATAATGATAATACACCAAACTACACAAGTTGTTGATAGAACGTTGTTAAAACGATTTCTTCGCTTGTCTTTCAAATGAGTAAAAAACAATGCTGTTGCGTTTTGGTTAGCACTAACAGCAATATTGCAAACATAGTACAAACATCTATCAGTTTAACATCGTATTTGAGACAATTTAGTGTAAGTTGTTTTATTTTTTTTTATTCGAACAATAGGTTTGATTTTTTAAAAACTCATTTACCAAAAAGGTCTATTTAATAGGTATTTAACCCCTTGCACAATAACCAAATAAAAAAAAAATAGTGGTAAATACTTTTCAGCATCGGAAAATGAAAAACAATTTTTAAAAATATGTGCGACATTGTATCGAATCCTATGGATACATTTAACGTTAACGAATATAAAAAAACGCATATGAATTAGTATTATCCCGCCCTATTATGCACATTTTATTTGGCGTTCACTTGGTGTGCTATTCTTTTTTTTACGAGATTCTATTCTATTATAAAAAGTTTAAGTAATAAAAAATGGATGAAAAATATTGTCTATATAAGAATATTCGAGATCACTCCCGGTTTATTTAAATTCAAATGCGTTTTTTTTTAGAAATAGGAAATAGCTTAAATTGCTACTTCAGGTCAACATAAATTACTCACAATTTGATAAAAAGGTATATAATTAGATCTTTTACTTACACGTGAAATGTCATTTATCTATCTGAAATAATACTCAAGTTATAGGCTTTTGAATAATTCAAAGTAGAAAAAAATCCACTTCCGGTTATCGGAAATCGCTCAAAAGTTTATACTGATCTACGATTTTAATAAAATGCTTATATATGAAATTTCACCAACCTAGCTGAAACGGTCTTTAAGTTATCGTGTTTACAGACACACACAGACATACGGACAGAATTGGATAATCCAGTTTTTCCGACTCCATTACGCATAAAACGTAATAATTATTTTTGCCCGATTAAAATAAGTCCTCTATATCACGGATGTGATGAAGGACTGAGGAGTAAAACGGTTAAACTGTCACTATTTCATGTGATTTTTGTGCACGATTACAATACTTTCTCTATACTCTGTATACGAGAAAGTAATAAGAACAACATAATTTACCAAGTATTAAAAAAGTAAATATTATAGTCGATTAAAATCTAAAAAAAAATATGAAAATACTTATTTATGTATTATAGTACTCATGTAATTGCAAGTATGGAAAGCGGTACTGTTATTATTTCTGTATTCCAAGACTGTCGAAATACTTTCCTTGAGCAACGTCCCTAGGCATTTCGTGATATCTTTCGTAAATAAGTAAATAAAAAATATATTCTGATGCTACGCCAGGGGTCGGCAACCTTTTGAGACGGACGAGCCAAAAGTTACAATTTACATATTGTCACCGTTTATAAAGAGCCACATTATTATTTTAATATTATGGTATTTGATTAGGATTTGTGTGATGACGATTTCAAAGTCAATGGTTGAAACATGCTATAGCTAGTCAGTTAGAGAGACTAATGAAAATACAGGAGCTGACCGATCACATGTGACGGTCAGCTGACCACTGAAGCGTGGGTCAGTAGTTAGATCAGCGGCAGACATAGACAGTTAGCGAAGAGAACGGTTTGAGTTTAGTAGATAATTAGAGGCAGATAGTGTGGTAGAGACGGTCGGACATATGTATAACTATGGAACAGTTAGATAGAAGTAGTAGAAGTACAGTTTAGTTAGGTAGGAAGTTGATTGTGTAAATTTAAAATAAGAACATTATATCTTAGAACGGACTTGTGTAAGTCAATTCCAAACTATAACCAGTTTGGTATCATCTTAATCACCCCCACCCTCACATTTGGTGGTGTTGCTGATCCCCCGCGAAAACTGTTTTAATAAATTGTAATATACATTGATTAAAATACTCTATATAGAGAGAGTTCAGACAAGATTTTGCAAAAGAATATTGATGTTTTAAGAAAAATTCAACTGCAATTTTGATGGGGGTTGTAGGCTAAGGTGTGACGTCATTTTAGGGGTGGGGGTCTGGCTTTTTGTGACGATGCGTGACGGAGAGAGGGGGGGGGGAGGTAAAAAATCGTCAAAAAGCGTGACATCATTAATGGATGACCTTTGTCTGATAATCTAAAGAAGGATAATTAAGAAAACTTGTTAACATAAAATGTGTCAAGACTAGACACGAAATTGTCCTTGTTTGGCAATATGCGAGTAGAGATGATACATGAATAATGTTTTGATCTAAAACAGCTTTAAAAGAAATACAAATCAACTGTATACAATTGGGAAAAGTCTATCTCTCTTTAATATGGTGTGTTGCTTGTTTGCTTTAGTATCGTGTTAATTATGTGTCTCGTTTAGTATTTTGCTAATGGGTGGTAGTGTGGCTCTAGTCTAATTATACCAATGTGTTCATGTATGAAAGTGTTAATGTGTGTTCTAATGACATGTAGACCTAGACCTTTAATTATTTTATTTTTTATTAGGGTTTGGTTGTTGATGTCGCTAATGGTGTTTTTAAAAATGAAATATCAAATGGGTTTATTTGCATGTTTTATAAAGTGGGTTGCTATTGTGCTAACTGTTACTGAAAAGATATGTTTTGGTAATAGTAATTTGTTAAATAGCGCTGCCCTAATATGTATACGTGTCCAGCTTTGGTGTAATTGTGTCCGTTAGTCTCGTCCATGTGAAGCCGTACAGTTTAAGTTTGTCTGTCACTATAATTTGGGTGTCGTGCTTTATCTTTCCTCTCCATTTCCTAGTATTTTGGATTTCTCTGCCTTTATTTAGCCTCCGCTGTCTATCCCCTATCCTGTAAATGTCTCTATTTTTGTTTTCATTTATTTATCTCTTCGTAGTTACACATTGGTGTCGTCACCAGTCGCTCATATTGTTTAGCTAACTTTATTACAGCATACCATGTCCCTGGTACTCCGTTAGAGTATACTGGTGATATATCTGTGTCTTGCTTATTTGTTAGGGTGGCAAATTGTTTTTTTTTTTTTTTTTTTTTTTTTTTTTTTTTTTTTTTTTTAATTCAGCGTCGGTAATTGTATTGAGTCAACGTCTTTGTATTATCGTATTATTGAAAAAACACAATCCAAAGAAATATAGCGTAAACAATAAAATTCAATGTATATCAATGACGAAAATCCATCACATTTATAGAAAATAATACAGGGGCTTCGATGAAAGTCAGCTTTCCTCTAAATGTTATGAACGCAAAATAATCCATGAAAAAAATACTTTATTAAGACACAAAAGTGATCTCTTAAAACAAAAGAGATTAAAGCGGGCAGAGTACATCAATTAAATGATAACTTCGATTGTCTTGCAAATGTGTAAAATATAATGATATTGTGTGTATGTTTGCAGTTACATTTATTTATTTATTTATTTTTGATAAACGCAAATCCATGTATTTCATCAATATTAAACAAAAAGTGTGTTACCTTTATTAGTATGCTTTGACAATGATATGTCATTTTTGTTTAATTTTATTTTACCAAACTGAGAAAAAACCCAATAAAGTTGTATTTACCTCCCCTATTTATGAAATAAAGCTTTATCTCAACACTGATTAGCAGATACATATTACCAGCATATATATTTACAGTGTGGTATAGTGTTGTTCTAATGGGTGGTGGCGTGGCTCCGATTGCAGTAGCAAAAAAATTACTTGGACGTATATTATTTTTAAGGTTACATAACTATTCTATTGCTAGACTCTCAAAGACGAACAGTTTTTATTACTGGACAAAATCGAAGAAGACACATCACTTAACATGATGTCATCACTAGTCTTTAAAACGTGAATACAAAATAATTCATGTATTGGTTTGTATGTTGTTGTTGTTGTTTTTAAACACTACATTTAAATAGATAACATGCGCTATACATCTAAATACTTTAATTCAGAGTTAACTCGTTTAACTATTTTTAATGGAAACGTACTATACAAAATCGCTACATTTTCTGTTGTTTTGTTTTTTTTTAATTTTTTTTTTTAATTTGGTATAAGTGTTATTATTATTATTATTGTATCTCCCTCAGTATACATTTGCAAAATAATAATTATAGTTTACAACTACAATAAGTGCTAATACTTTGTTTCTAGACCCATGAGACAACTTACGATCATTACAATTGGTATATGTTGTTGATACATGAACACGAGCTGTAGAAGTCAAGTTTGAAGCGGGTCACATATGTGATATCTATAGGCCTATAACTGAGATCTGGTAACATTAAATGATTTGTTGTTCAAGCTGTGTAAAACAGACCTAAACTAGGCAGAGTTACCAAGCAGTTAAATCACAATCTGGAACACTTTTTTAAAGCTTAGATGGTTAGGTATATAACTTATCATACAAAACAAGGTAATTAAAAAGTCTAGTGACAATTTTAGCGCAATTTCCTTATGTTATCTAAAAATAGCTCTGTCGTAGCGTAAATCAAGAGCAGGGTTAGTAAAACCATTGGTTAGTTATTAAAACGTTTTTTATTAATTTGTTTCAGTATTTTACATGTTTTATTTACAATTGAGTTACATGACTAAAAACCATTGCGCGCCTACTGAACGTTATGGCGCAGCCATGGAACGCGATGGCGCAGCTATTGAACGTGATGACGCGTGTGGTGTGGTTGGAAAAAATGCCTACTAATTCGGTCCAAATTTTAATTAATTCAAACAATTTTTTGTGACAGAACGAAAGGATATTTTTGAAAACTTTCTTCGGCAATATTGTTCTAAATTATGGCAGGAATCGATTGGTACATGTTTCAAGTCGCTAAGTCGTCTGGTTGCCGAGATATGGGCCAAAAACTGCATTTTTTCGAGGTTTTTTGGCTTTTCCGGGAAATCCATAAAAGAAACCCGTAATTTTTACGGCCTATGTTCATCCTCGTAACTTGCTTAACATAATTGCTTTTGAAACTAGTCATCGATATTGCTTCGTTGAGGAGGAGATACGACTTAAAGCCCGGACACACATTCATCCATACATTCATACATTCATCCATTTATTCATCCATCCATTCCCAGAAATGACGAGTTAATAAACGCAATTCTCCAGAATGGAAATTGCGCTAAAAACGCGTGTCAAATTAACAAAACTAGCGGCAGTTTCTTAAAAAAATCAGTTTAAAAAAATATATTTTATCGGTTTTTGATTCCCAGTGTCGCCTGTGATACGCCAAAATTCCTCCTCAAGTGTCTGAGTTGTGGGTTGGGAACAGAGTTTCTTCCAGGCATCTCTTCGGGGAGGCTTAGCCCCCCCGAACATTTTTTACCGCCCCCCCCCCCCCCCCGAACGAAATGAAATTTATATAATTTATATAGAAAATATATACTTTTAACAGTGTCCGCCCCCCCCCCCGAAGCAAGTCTACCGCCCCCCCCCCCAAAAAATGTCAAGTGCCCCCCCCCCCCCCCCCCGGAGAAAAAAGTCTGGAAGAAACACTGGTTGGGAATAAGGTTCTCTGCATAATAAACAACTAGTACTATTACGACTGTTGTGAAGCAAGTGATTTGAAAATGAACATTGGTAAACATATGGACATTTTTCATTACTATTTCCATAGTCATAGTTAACATTTCAGTTCGCTTCGGTATAAGGGTTTCTGTGATGGTAATAATTATCATGATCTGGATTTTGTCCATAAGTATAGGAGGAATTCGAAGATGCATTCATATGACGTGATACATATTTATCAGCATCTATAATTAGATCATACTCTTTGCGTGACAGCGGCTTAATAAGAACAGAATAACCTTCATTGTCCAGCACACATTGTTTGTGACTTTCACTTCTACTTTTAACATTGTCACTTCTTGTAATATTTGCATCAGGGTGAAATTTCTTAGACAATTTCAGGAAGGCAAGTTGAATTTCTTTCCTTGACGCAGAACGAGGAATTCCTAGCACTTCATAGTGATTATTAAAAAAGTTGCATTAGAAAAGCACCTCTTGTGAACTTCCAAGCTTTGAGCTGGTTTGTTATTACTGTCGGCCGACTCAGAGGACTCTGCATCACAGTCCTACTTAACATAAACAAGTGAAGTCTTCAACACAGATAAAGCATCAAATATTTTGAAAACTGTGCCATTTTTCTATCATCATAAATTAATTTTGTAATTCAAGTATATAAAAATAATTAAGAATTTCAAATGTCCATCGTTGTATACGACTTCATCTCATCTCTTTAAAATATGTAACACATATCGTAAAAGTGTTGATAATTCAATGACATACATATTTTAAATAGAAAAAAAAGCAGTCTAACATCATTTTCAATAAACATATTTATTACAGTGTTTATGTTTACACACGTAATAGCGTATGTGTGTTTTATTCAATTGTTTTCCCATTTATTTTATGTATTTGCTTTGTTAATTAGTAATTACTTCCCTTGCTAAAACATTTATAACAAGATTTAAGGTTATTTGTAAAAAGAAAAAAAACAAAAAAAAAACAAATATAATTATAACACGTACATTGCTGAACAAGAATAACAGTAACGTAGACTTAACTTACTATGATCACTATTTTGTTTTAAAATTCCACTGTGGTCAAACCCCCTATGGTCAAACCCCCTATGGTCAAACCCCCTATGGTCAAAGCACCTGTGGTCAAAGCACCTAGGACCAATTTGTAAGCCAGTTTGTCGGAGTTTGCCCTGTTGAGGCCTGCCAGGCTAATTGGAATACACCTCCTGAGCCGGTGATATCAGTAAAGAAAGAAAAAAAAAACTGTTTTCAGCCCCTATAGTGGATTAAGCTAGTGCTAGAGTTATATTATTCGATTACTAATATTATTCTGGCGAAACATGTTTGTTTTTATATGAATGAATATTATTTCATATTTAAAGTATTTATTTTAAATAATAAATCAAATGTGTTTACCTAATCTTAATCAAAAGCCAAAAATTGAAATAAAAACGTTAGTGGCTCTTTAAAAACTGGGAAATTTTGTAAATTGTAAATTTTGGCTCTTCCATCTCAAAAGGTTGCCGACCCCTGGTGTATCTCTTTCTACCATTCATATGAAACTAGCGACAACTGGCCATTTGCTAGTGCTGTTAGAACAACTTTATGTATGAACGGCTTAGTAGACACAACAGTTTTGTTTGGATAGGCAAGTCTGTCGCATCTCCTGGGTCATATCCAGGCTAGTCTTAACAACTGTTCCCAGGTGTAACCAGGCTTGTCTCTCCAACTGTCCCCAGGTGTATCCAGGCTAGACTCTCCAACTGTCCCCAGGTGTATCCAGGCTAGACTCTCCAACTGTCCCCAGGTGTAACCAGGCTTGTCTCTCCAACTGTCCCCAGGTGTATCCAGGCTTGTCTCTCCAACTGTCCCCAGGTGTATCCAGACTAGTCTCTCCAACTGTCCCCAGGTGTATCCAGGCTTGTCTCTCCAACTGTCCCCAGGTGTATCCAGGCTTGTCTCTCCAACTGTCCCCAGGTGTATCCAGGCTAGACTCTCCAACATGTCCCCATGCGTTTCACAATATAGAGCTAGATGATCAAACTTAGACTAAGATACGCATGATCAATTGTTATACCAATTAATTGTTGGAAACTCTAATAAGTATAAGAAAATACTTCATCAAACGAATGGAAATTTATTGTCGATGAATAGTGAAAATGAAGTATCACATATAGCTATTTTGTGCCCGCTGTGTTAGGGTGTATATATTTACTTATGTACGGCAGTGCTAGTGTGTGTTTCTGTTTACAAATGTCCATCTATGTTTACTTGTGTTCGGCTATGCTAGTTTGACATAATTGTATATTTGTACAGCCTGCATAACATTTAATGTTGTTTGTTTTGGTGTAATATGTTAATATATTTATGATTTTGTTACTGTCTAATATGTTTGCATATGTACAACCAACCTAACAATAATCTTAAAAGTTTAACAGAAGAGTTTTCATTGAGACATTGTCACATTGACATAGACAGTAACTATAAGACTTAACATTGTGAAATTGTCACTCTGTTGGCGTTTCCAATGAATACAGTTGACTTTAACATTGACGATTAAACCAATAGTAAAGACATTTTCAAAATCTGAAGATAAGCAACTTATGTCTTTGTTGTGGTCATGGTCAATACTTGATTTCTCCTACCCTAAAATGATAGCACACCTCATTTTACCAAACACCACACTCAAAATTACACTATACAGCCGTTTATTATATGTTGTTTTGTTTTCAATGTTTTTTCTTTGTAAATATTACTTAAGCTCCATTTTCTTGACTATGCAAAATTAATGTTAAAACCTATTTTCTAGTTTTTACTGCAACAACGTGTGTTTTCTTTTTTGCTTAATTGCCACCAAAACCTCCTCTTCTAACTCAACCCCTCTTCAGATATGTTGTTATGTATAGATGATCTCTTTTATAGCTAGTACTCTGTTGTAAGCGAAAAATGATATGCATACAGTTCAACACATAATAAGTTCTACTGGTAATAGTGAAGCAATACAATACACATTACCATGAAAAAGGATGGCAATGTACAATTCTTAGTTTGTGTTTGTTTTAAATTCAAATATGAAATAAATATGGATTTTTTAATTTTTTAAAACGAATAGGGAAATTATACAGAAAATCAAAACGGTTCATCCAATAATTGATTCAACGTTATCTTTGCTTGTCTTTCAAAATAGTAAAAAATATATATATTGTGTTTATGTTTGCAATGATATTAAAATTTTAATGTAATATTTAAAATAAAACAATAAATTATCTACGGTTTTAGATCTTGTTTAAATTAAATAACTATTATTGATATATACTATTTCAAACATTTATTAATTTGACTGATTTTTTTAAAATAGTGTATTTCTTTAATAAAATGGTATACTAAATAAGTAATTAATTCCCCTGAATAATATCCATAGAAGAAAAACAATGATTGGTAAATACTTTTCTGCTTCGAAAAAAAAAAACATTTTAAAAAATATGGGCAACATTGTAACGAATCTAATCGATACATTTAAAATGAACTAAAATAGAAAATATGTAACCTTATAAGATACATAGATGTCACTTTTGGAGCTGGTCAAATGTAGATCAATTAAAAGTTGTGTGTGTGTGTGTGTTCAATATGGCAGGCATTATGTTGATACAATCATTAATTAAGTTATTAAAACTGTCATTTGAAATAGTGGTCGGAGTAGTCGAGTGACTGATTGCACCGAATCTCTTCTCTGTATTTTGAATAAGATCAAAGTGTTTTATCTGTTATGGATTATGTACAGATGTCTTAGCTGTAGCTTCAGTTTGTCCTAATGTTAATCAGGTTCCCATCTGAGCTGGTTGGAAATAATGATAAACTACATCTCGAATCGGGGATCCGAACAATGGCTAGATATAAAGGTCTAAATATGTCTACATGTTTTGTTGTGTTATGTTTTTTTTTAAAGGTTTAAGTATGTTTAATTATTTTGTTTTTATTTTCTTAATAAGCCTACGCATTGATTATAAAAGTAATTATACGCAATTTTTTTGTATGTATGTTTTGAAGAACTATAAATATTAACAATTTAAAAATCCAAAACTAGTCTTTGTAAAAATGTTATTAGTATTATCAATTCGGCATAGCAATTTAGCTATCGGTTATTTCCTTTAACATCATTAATGAAAAGGAATAAAAAGCAAACTTTAAATATTAATTGTCAATATATAAGTACTATTATTTCGTTTATAGTGTGTATATAATGTTAACGTTACGTAAAATGCAACATTAATCTTAAAAGACCATTGTGTTCAATC
This sequence comes from Physella acuta, assembly GCF_028476545.2. Taxonomy (NCBI): domain Eukaryota; kingdom Metazoa; phylum Mollusca; class Gastropoda; family Physidae; genus Physella; species Physella acuta. The sequence goes on from NW_026732301.1 coordinate 354,603, forward strand.
AACAATTGGGTAAACGCATATTGCACTCTATAGGCCAATGTGGATAAAAGGAATAACATAAAACAGATACACTTAAATGTTTATTGCAATATTTTTTGACATAGGAGAACGTTGTTCGGATTTGTCGAGCAATATTTCTGAGACGTACAATATGTATGTGAAACACATTTTTGTTTATATAAAAGCAATAGTCCTTAGACATAGTGCTGACCTGACCTAGTTGAGTAGCTAGGGTAGGGTAGGTTGGGCGATGTCTTCGGGCGCCGCCCCATGTGGGTGCGCCAACTAGAGTTGATATGACATACAGTCAAAATTAAGAAAATAGACAGCCATTTGGCTATTCGGAAATATTGAATTGTTTTCCACATTAATTGTGTAACACCAAATTAAAACTTACACGACATGTCGATAACGATATTTACATCTCACGTGAAGGGGTGGGGGTGTCAAGAAATTGGCAGGTCGCCCCGTTCGAATGAATGGGTCGTTACGTCACTGACCAGAACACAATATTCATTAACGAATCGATTTCACAGATGGAAAAAAAAAATATGGTATAATATATTTTTTATAATATTGCCCTGTTCTGCTTTAAAAATTACCATACATTCAAAATATGACAGTTTGACTACAAAAGAAGAAAACACAACCAAAATTGCCAAAAGCACGAAAAATTTAAAAAAATACCAACAACTCATCAAAATATACTGAAACGAGTCAAACCTACAGCACTCAACCAACCAAAGATTGATTTTACATTTCTACTCACATACTAGAAATTATGAAAGCACTATTACAATATATCTATATCGACTGTGTATCCAATAATGCACAACGACAAAATTTATTTTTCTAACATGAAAAAAAAAAAACGTTTTCCTTGAAAAACAGCTCTATAATGTGTCTGAACATTTGGTGTAGAGAGAAACAACAACATGTAGTCTAATTAATGTTAAGACAACACAAGGCACATGGGCAACAGCACAATACATGTAAACATTAACCGTTTAATTTTTGAAAAACGTAACATTTACTCGATGAATAATCGACATCAATATACACACTTTTTTTTTAAGCAGTCCCCCAAAAATAGTATGTCACTGTCACGTCTGTTGTCGTTACTAATATTTAAAGTTAAATAAAATATGGCTAACAGTTAGGCTAGCATAACTGTTACAACATTTATTATCGGTCGAATTACATGTATTCAGTATTGATCAATATGTATTTAATAATGAATGTTTTATTTAACGTTTGAATCGCAACTTACAACTACGTCTAATGAGTTATGTGTTGCTACCGAGGAAACAAGGGCAGTGACCTAACCTAGTGTAAAGCGTATATATTTTAGTTATTGCCTCCCTTAGACCAGTCTTTAAAGTTTAAACTGTCGCTACATGGTTCCTAAGATCGTATCCGTGTCTGTAGTACATGTCTGTCACAGTCACCCATCGTCTCACGAGTTCGGCCTATCTGGTGATGTGAGTTGTCACGTCCGACTGACGTTGACTTTTATTTCTCCTTCACCACAGCGTTTCTTCCAAAGCTACACGAAAAGAAAAATGAGTTTCTTGATTCTAGAGTAAATAAATAATATGCCACAAAAATAATGACGTTATCGATACTCAATAATAAAGACACCTACATTACTACCTAATGTATTTATTTAATCTAAAAAGTGGTCTTTATTTAGAGTGTTTCTTTTAGACTTTTTTGAGGGCTTGGCGGACACTGACCAAAGCATATTTTCTAAAACAATTCGTTTTAATTATAAGGGGGTGGTAGACTAGTATATTTGTTTGTGTTTGTAAAGAAAACAAAAATAAATAAATAAACAATCACAATAACTAGCTCTGGAAAATATTTGTTAACCGAATGTAATCGGATATTTTTTTTTAACTGTTCACAATAAGTTTAACAGTTTTGTTTTCTAATTACAAACCTTATATTTAAAAAAGAATAGGCATAAAAATAAAAATGACTTTTCAAATTTGTTTTGAAAAAGTAGGCCTACAAGTACAACAAATATAAAAACCAAACTGGCGTTTGCAAAAATAAGGTTTGTCCAACTTGTATACTGTTTATCATTGTAATTTCGTTTATGCTGTGTACATTTTACTATTTTTACCGTTTAGTAAAATGTAGCTTGAACCTTACTGGACAATTCTCTACAAGTACACATTGAAGAAACGCACGTATTGCTAATACATGTTTTTAAGGTCATGTCCGCTGTAAGTCAGTAGTACAATCCATGTATGTCACAGTCACTCATCGACTCACGAGTTCGGCTTGGCTGATAATAAACAGTTTTCAAGTCCGACATTTTGATATAATTTGAAAAGAGCGGAGATCAACAAGTGTGCTTTTTCTTCAATGGGAATGGGACTCTTGTCGCGCTACAACGATGTCATCATCTGTCGATATCATTAGTACAGTCCTGCTTTGATGTTTACAAAACATGTCTTAATTAAACCGTCTATGTTTTATGTATTTATTTTTAATTGGTCATCGTCTTTATTCTTAGAAACAACTGAACTAAATTCTATGACATGACAACTGAACAATTCATCGTATGTAACAGTGGATGATCCGAGAAAAGCTGTGAATGGTCTGTGTGTAACTGTGGATAAGTGGTGTGCAACTGTGGATAATTAATGTGTAACTGTGGATAATGGGTGTGTAACTGCGGATGATCAACGTGGGTGAAGGCGATAACAGATGATGTGAATTTCCAAAGGGCTACTCTCTCTGTTTTGTGGCTAACCTATGTGGCTGGTGTGTACTCTGGTTTGCCACACGTGAATATTATGAGTGACCTGTAAAATACTACTGGTGACCCACGGGCTACTGCTGGTGACCCGTGGGCTACTTCTGGTGACCTGTGGGCAGGGGCGGAACTACCATACCGCCAGACCCCGCAATGCGGATACAATAGTATAGCTATAAAAATCAATGTTTTCAAAATTGATATTATAAAAGCCAAAAATGAAAAAAATAAACATAACGCGAGAAACCATTCGCGAATCAAGCTAACGTCTTTATATATTTTTGACCAGTATATTAATATTATATGGTTGCTTGTCATGAGTTTGGACTGAATTTTTTCTTGTTTGTTCTTTCAGAATGGTTATATATTACAATGAAGTAGACTAAATTACTCAGTTAGGATAGATGTATATATCAGGGGTCGGCAACCTTTTGAAGCGGAAGAGCCAAAAGTTACAATTTTCAAAATTTCCCTGGTTTTAAAGAGCCACTAACATTATTTTATTTCAAATATTTTATTTTTTTATTAAGATTATTAGTATGTGTTCAAGGAGCTGGAGAGCCGCAACTTGATATCAAAAGAGCCGCATGCGGCTCGCGAGCCGCAGGTTGCCGACCCCTGGTATATATATATATATATATATATATATATATATATATATATATATATATATATATATATATATATATATATATATATATATATATATATATATATATATAGGGGGGCCCTAGTTTTTTCTTTGCGGGGGAGCCTTTGATTTCTAGTTCCGCCACTGCCTGTGGGCTACTGCTGGTGACCCGTGGGCTACTGCTGGTGACCCGTGGGTTACTGCTGGTGTTCCGTGGGCTACTTCTGGTGACCCGTGGGCTACTGCTAGTGACCCGTGGGCTACTGTTGGTGACCCGCGGGCTATTGCTGGTGACCTGTGGGCTACTGCTGGTGACCTGTGGGCTACTGCTGATGACCTGTGGGCTACTGCTGGTTACCTGTGGGCTACTGCTGGTGACCTGTGGGCTACTGCTGGTGACCTGTGGGCTACTGCTGGTGACCTGTGGGCTACTGCTGGTGACCCGTGGGCTACTGTTGGTGACCTGTGGTCTACCGCTAGTCACTAGTCATTGACTTTTTGGCCTGCTGTGTTCATGTGGGTGTCGTGTTGATCTATGGTTGATGATTTGCGATTTACTGTGTGTTTCTTGTGATCCACTGCGGGTTATTTATAAAAATATGTGAGGGACTTGTAATCTACTGTGGGTGCCCTGTGATCTACTGTGAGTGAATATATCAATGTGATAACTGATTTAAGTTGTGTAACGAACACGAGGGGAAGCAATGAATTGATCTATTTCAATTCCCTTACTAACTGTCTACTAAACCGACACTAATGTAAACTCACCAAGTAATACAGAAAACAGTTGAGTTGTCGTTTTAATGCTAGATATTTGTTTTAAATACGATGCAACGTAAGGTGATTAATTTGAATATGTCATGTAATTGCTTACATGGCAAATATGTTAGTAAAGTCAAACGTTATAAAATTAAGAGATTTAATTATGTGTAACAATAACTGATGATTCAAAGTCAATGTTATTGAAATACTTTTTTTTTCCAATTGTAAAATATGTACTATCATGAACTTTAAAGCAATATTGCTCTAATTTATTGTATCGGTTTCAAAATAATGTGTTTATTTGAATTGACCTCTGCGACACCATCTGCATCAATTGTGGCACCTCATAATTGGTGTTATTGAGATCGTCATCATGTGATCATCACGTGCTAATTAGGCTACGTAAACAATTAACAACATTTTAATTACAGTGTTGTGTATCAGATAAACTAAAATATAACCGGAGTGTAACTATCTTTCATGTTTAATTGTATATGTTCCAATGTTAGCGTCCCAATAACATGTCTTCTGTTTTGTTTTCGGAATGCAGTTGTCTTCACGGGCCACTGGTTAATCATCCATCAAACGTAAGTGTATGTTGTCCAACCAGTTTTTAACTAATCAAATCAGGTTGTTGGAGTGGATCAGTCAGTTTGTTTCAAATTAATACTTTAGTTTAACATGTATATTCCGCCCCTCCCCCTCCCACCTTAAAAAAATCACATACCCCCCAAAAATAAAAAAAGATCATGTCTTAACATGTATCTTCCGCCATTGAACCCGGTGCGTGTAGTAGCTTAACTTCAGATAAACATTTCATTTTTTTTTTAAATGTATTATCTAGGTAGAGTTGAGAATCATGTAGCTTTGTTTAAACCGGCTATTTCGTATGTCTTCGAACAAAGTAAGCAAACTCTATAAAGTTTTCCATAAGTTGCAAACATAAACATGTTCAAACACAAAGCAAAAAATTACCTAAACCTATTTATATTTTCTTACACCTTGTTTTTTGAAAATATGTATTTAGGGCCTACTCTACATGTCGGACTGTATTGTTTGTTAGATTTTTTATTTATTTTAAATTATTTACAAAACTAGTGATATACACTTACGGAATTCATCTTTATTATAATATAGGAAGTGAACATTGGAAGTAATTAGTAAACTCTATCTTTATTTTAAAAAGAAAACACTAAATTGTTTTTTTTTAAGTTACATGATTAGCTACAGTGTATATAAACCTTTAATCAAATATAACATTATAAGTAAACATAATATTTTCATTCATGTTGTAGTACCTTTCAGTTGTGAGAAGATTATGCACTTGCTTAATATAAAAAAATGTTCGAAGTTAGACTGAATATGTCGAAGTCGAGAGGTTGATTGCTTTATTCAAACATCAATCTGTGAAACTGTTGCATGACTTATGTTTACATTATACCAACGCATCTTACAAGCCTTTCGCAGATTGTTGGCACAATATTTTTACTAAGACACATTCTAGTTGCAATTCCATGTTGAAAACAAACATATCAGAACTGCACGACCACAGACCACTGGTCAAACCAATGCAACCAACAACACGTAAACACACCTCAACAGACAACCTGAGACTCAGTCCGATCAAAACGTGTAAACTTTAAGAAATTAGTTTTTCGTTTGTTTTAAAATATGCTTTTGTTAGAATTGTATAGTCGGCGTTTTATAGAGAAATCTATATATATAAAGCAAAGTGGTCAAGTGCCCGATAGGGCACTTCCCGGCGCCGCAGGCGCGTCAAATTTGGCACGATGGTGCCTTGGGGCAATAGAACACGAGGGCCGGTGACGGTTTGCAGAAAAGTCTACGGAGAAGGGGTCAAAACTGACCTCGACTGACCGGCGCCTTATATGGGCTATATTACGAAAAAAAATTTCCTCCGACGACCCCCCTTGAAAATTTGTGTGGTTGTAGGAGAACGCCTTGGGGTGTCCCAAAAAACTCGCCATGTCCGGGAAAATTCGTTAAATGGGTCAAAACTGACCAGTCGTATTTCCCTATATAATCTTTGTATTTTATGGGAAAAACAGAGGGTGATTTCAAAACGGATTTTAGGGCACTTACCGTCTTTACATCTGGCTAATTTTTTGCATGCTCTAAGGTAAATGGCTTGACCTTTAGGGAAAACTGTCGGTTTCACTCAAAGCCCTCGACGAGGGCTAAAAAGTGACCGCGAGTGAAATTCTCTTTATATGAGCTCTATTACGAAAAAAAATTTCCTCCGACGACCCCCTTTGAAATTTTGTGAGGTGGTAGGAGAACGCCTTGGGGTGTCCCAAAAAACTCGCCATGTCCGGGAAAATTCGTTAAATGGGTCAAAACTGACCAGTCGTATTTCCCTATATAATCTTTGTATTTTATGGGAAAAACAGAGGGTGATTTCAAAACGGATTTTAGGGCACTTACCATCTTTACATCTGGCTAATTTTTTGCATGCTCTAAGGTAAATGGCTTGACCTTTAGGGAAAACTGTCGGTTTCACTCAAAGCCCTCGAAGAGGGCTAAAAAGTGACCGCGAGTGAAATTCTCTTTATATGAGCTCTATTACGAAAAAAATTTTCCTCCGACGACCCCCCTTGAAATTTTGTGTGGTGGTAGGAGAACGCCTTGGGATGTCCCAAAAAACTCGCCATGTCCGGGAAAATTCGTTAAATGGGTCAAAACTGACCAGTCGTATTTCCCTATATAATCTTTGTATTTTATGGGAAAAACAGAGGGTGATTTCAAAACGGATTTTAGGGCACTTACCGTCTTTACATCTGGCTAATTTTTTGCATGCTCTAAGGTAAATGGCTTGACCTTTAGGGAAAACTGTCGGTTTCACTCAAAGCCCTCGACGAGGGCTAAAAAGTGACCGCGAGTGAAATTCTCATTATACGAGATTTGGTCTATGAACAGGGGAAGTAACTTTTTAATATAATAATTTTTAAATATTTTGTATACTCTTCTCAAGAAAAAAACAAAAATCATAGAGTATAGCATTGTTTTAAATAAATATTTTGTTATAAATTAAGTTTTGCATTGTACTGATATTGTAAAAATTAATTGTGAAAGTAATTTATTATAATATTTGATTGATACTATTGAGAAACCCCTTGCAGTTCTAATAACCGTACGAGTAATACGTTTGCGAATATTCCATCAATATATGTGTACCGGAACATTACTCCACTGTATAAATTTAGGACCTATGCATTTAAGATAGCAGCCAATCACCTATTAATTAATCATTCAATTCCTCAATTTTTTTGAAAACCTAAGCGAAGCTAGGCAGTATGCCTAGTAGGTCTATAATTGTGTCTTAATTTAGGGTCAGTCTTGGATTTTCGAATCAAATTTGCATAGAATTTGTTTATGTTTTCATTGCACTGTTCTATCATGATCATTTTTTTTCCGAATCCGGATTATGTCGATTGTGATTTTTTTATTTGTTAATTAATTTTATTTTCAATAAAACAAATGAAAATTAGTGTGTGAGTGCAGCAGGCGGTCATTAATAATTGACGATTTGACGATTTTTTCCCTCCCCCCTCTCCTCTGTCACACGTCGTCACAAAAAGACATACCCCTCCCTAAAATGACGTCACACCTCAGATAACCCCCCCCCTCCCCCCCCCCCCCCCCCCATAAAATCGCTGTTGAATGTTTTTAAAACATCCAAAATCGTGTCAACATTGAGTATTTTGATCAATTCCTACTACAATTTACTAAAACAGTTTTCTAAAACGCGAAATAACGGCTAAAACTCGTTTTCTAGCATTGCTTTTTTATAATGAGGAAAAGTGACATCACACCATCTGAACCCCCCCCCCCCTCCCCCACATCACACACCGTCGCAAAATTACGGATCCCTTCCTACGAGTGTGACGTCATTTATGGACTACCCCTAAGTGTCTCATTTAAATCAATTGGTTCACAATATAGAGCTAGCAGATTAAACACAGACTAAGATACGCGCAGTCAATTGTTATACCAATTAATAGTTGCAAACTATAATAATCTTTGATCAAACGAATCGGAGTTTATTGTCGATGTATAGTAAACATGATGGATCCCTTACAGCTATTTTGCACTCGATATATTAGGGTGTGTATATTTCAGTTATACATATAGCTATTCTGTCCTCATGTATTAGGGTGTATATTATATTTACCTACGTACGGCTGTGTTAGGGTGCCATTATATGTATGAATATAGACGGCTAAGTTATGATGACATATGTGTATATGTGTACGGCCTGCATAACGTTTAAATGTGTGTGTTAATGTGTAATATGTTAACATATGTATGGCAGTGTTACGGTGCAATATATTTACATATGTACAACCTACCTAACAATGATTTTGACAGAGACAGTAAATAGAAGACTTTACATTGTGAAATAGTCACTCTGTTGCCGTTTCCAATTAATGGAATCAGCATTGAAGTTGACTTTAACATTGGCGTTTAAACCAAAATTAAATATATTTCTAAAATTTTGGGGATACGCAATTTCTGCCTTGGTTGAGGTAATGGTTAAAGTGCTTCCTCCTCCACTAAAATTATATCACACCTCATTTTACCACACCCCTCCCTCAAATTTTTTTTTTTATATATGTTTTCTACTTAAATCTTAGATAAGCTCGATTTTCTTGACAACGCAAATAAAATTAAAATTCATTTTATAGTTTTTACCGCAATAACGATTGATTTCTTTTTCTCTCTATCTTCATCAATCCCTCCTCTTCTATCCCCTCTCCAGATATGTCGTCACGTATAGACGATCCATTATATATCTGGTACTCTTTTGTAAGCGAAAATTGATATGCATACAGCTCAACACATTATGAGTTCTACTTTTAATAGTGAAGCATAACAATACACATTACCAAAAAAAATAAAGCATTGTACATTATTATTGGTAATTTGAAGAAAGTTTTCTGCTCTCAATATGTATTTTCTTTTAAAAGAATAGGGATAATAAAGCAAAAGATTAATAGGGACGGTCCAACGTAGATCGAACGATATCCTCGCTGGTCTTTCAAATGAGTAAAAAGTAATACTCTTTGCAATTACAATAAACTTTTAAACATAGAACAAACACACATCTATTATTTATTTTTCTATATCATTTGAAAGATTTAATTGTAGACTAAATGTCTAATTTTAAGAAAAATTAGTAAGTCTCTTTGATTTTTTTGTTTTTAGCAAATGGCCTATTTAATATGTAATTACTTCCCTTGCACAATAACCAAACAAGAAAGAAAAAAATATTGATAAATAGCAGCATCCCAAAAATGAAATAAACAAACAAAAACTATGGGCTGCATTGTATCGAATCATATGGACACATTTAACATAAACTAATATATATAAACTATGTAACAATGTAAGATACGTATACCTTACTAAAAGAGATGGTCAAATGTAGCTCAATTTAAAGTTGTGCATGTGTTAAATATGGCAAGTATTATGTTGATACACTCATGAATCAAGTTATTGAAACTGTCATTTAAATTAGTGGTCGGAGTAGTCGAGTTACTTATTGCACCGATTCTCTTCTTGACATTTTGACTAAGATCAAAGTGTACTATCTGCTATGGGTTATGTACGGAGACAGGTAACCCATCTGACCTGAGTGGACTAATGGTCCCGTTCATTTTTGGGAAAAAAAATGTATCATAATTAAATCATCAGTTATTTTGAACGCTAACTGAGTTACTGAGTTAGAAGACACATTATATTTCTCATTCAATTGAAATGCCTAAATGCAACAGCCTCATAATAGTTTATAGTAGACGTATACACACTTTAAAAACAGCAGGCTTTAAAAAAATAAACCGGGAGTGATCTCCCCTAAACTTTCTCGAATATTCTTATATAACTTGTAATGTAGACATGATTTTTAATTACTTAAACTTTTAAAAATAGAATAGAATCTCATAGAAAAAAACATTGCGCACCAAACAAACGCCGAAACAAAATGTGCATATAAAGTACTTTATAAATTTACTTGCGTGTTTTTTAGAAATCGGAAATAGCGTAAATTAGTACTTTCGGTAAACGAAAATTACTCAAAATTTGATAGAAGGTAGAGAATTAGATCTATTACTTACATGTGGAATATCATTTATCTATCTGAAATAGTAGTCAAGTTATAGGCTTTTGAAAAATTCAAAGTAGAAAAAGTACCACTTCCGGTTATCGACAATCGCTAAAAAGTTGATACGGATCTACAATTTTGATAAAATACTTATATATGAAATTTCATCAACCTAGCTGTAACGGTACTCAAGTTATCGTGTTTACACACAGACACACACACACACACAGACAGACAGACAGACAGACAGACAGACAGACAGACAGACAGACAGACAGACAGACAGACAGACATACGGACAAGATTGCAAAATTATGTTTTTCCGTATCAGTGAGGTATAAAACGTCGAGATTTGCAAAAATCTCGATTTTTTTTTTTTTGCACGACTATGCTACAAGACTTTCTCTATACTTCGTATATACGAGAAAGTAAAATTTGTCTGCGTAAAATGCACCTGAAGCAATGTCAATTGTAATATTCTGCTTGACTTTGAAAGTTACATTAAATAAGCACACATTATTCGTTTTTTAGAATTATCAATAGAATAAACTCAACATTGAATATCAGCTTTTACTTTTTAATCATTTAATAATACACTGAATTTGGGTTATGACATATTAAATAATGTGTGAAATTTTTTTTCTATTTCTTTTGTTCTTTGTAAATTGATTTATTTAGTTATGAATCGGTCTTGTGTTTGTGAGTTGTTTCCCGTTAGGCATGTAGAAAGTAAAAGGGAAATAGCTGTGATTTGCTCGTTTAAAATGCATCATCATATTAATATTCATTTACTTAATTAAGGTCACCCTATCGTATAATAATTGTGTATTCCGACACATACATATGACAATCCATTGCCTGAAGATGGGCTGATGATTAGAAGAGCTTTTAGATAAAGTTTTGTAACTGACTGAGGGTGGGACATATCTGATTTTTCTGCTTATTATATACTTTTCGTGAGTATTGTAGTATAGGTTTAAATGGTTCATATTATTTAGCAGTGTTGCTCATGGTTGTTACATTGCAACTAATCCTTCTAACAGATGGTGAGAGCAGCTTCTATAGCAGCAAAATGTACGATCCTACTCAGATGTCCCGACCTCAACCACAGTCAACTGTGGGGAATGTCCAGACATGTACTCAGCTCCGTCTTCAACACGTTTTTTATCAAAGAAAAATTGGCCCCAGGCTTAAGTAGTCACATAATCAGACAACTAATTAGTCAACATAAAATACTGATCTACGAACAACGGGCATGTGGACAAGTGGTTTCCAACAAAATTAAGCATTTTTGCAAATCACATATGTAGTTGTTTGCGTATATTAAAATAAAAGGGAAACGATTTAGATTTTAGGTTTATGTTTAATTAAGTTGATGTTAGCGTAGACTTTCTGCTAAAACGAACTTTAGACATGCACTTGTATTCACTTATTTGGTCCTAAATCACATACACATCAACTAAACATGATAATATGTTACCTTGAAGTTTGTTCACAGCGAGACTTTGACCGCGTGTACTTTGTCCAAATATCCAAATTTGGTGATGATTAACTTAAGGCGTCATACATTTATAACGTCCACAAAAATATCGATTATGTCGGCGCTCTTTTGTCTGCGCTATTATGTCGGCTCTCTTTTGTCGTGCGCTCTTTTGTCGGGGTACCAGCCATTGGGGATCTCGGAGCGCTCAACTACACTTTTTAAACAAATGTTAGGTCTTTGAGTACTCAAAAACTTTTCAAATTTTACCGAAGTTGGAATGGTCTCAACCACTTTTCCTAAAGCTTATTGTGAAACACTCAAGGGAGAGAATTAAAACTATACACATTTACTATCGTATTTATTTATGGTTATCTGTACTCGTTACACACTATTATTTTCTGAACCCATAATACTTTCTAACATAGGATCTATACTAAGGTGATATAGTAGTAGGAATAGCGGACAGTTTGACTAACTGAATTTTTATTCGTGTGGCTTTGTTTGGTGTATTATTTATTAGAAGGCCGTTGTGTGCATTTGCGTAAGTGATTTTAATCCATGTTTTTAGGTAAGGTTGTATGCACATATTTTCTTCCTTTAGCCGTGTATCATCAACTGTATTGAATGTTTTCTATTGATCTATACTATGGGTTGCCAGCTATATGTCTTATATTGTCTCTCAAAAGACGGGTGCGATTCTGGATGTTCCTCCCTAGAATGTTGTATTATTGTCTCGGTGAATTATTTCCTTGATGTACTTTCCTAGCTAGTGTTTTCGTCAATACTTTATAGCTGTAGGGATATGGGTCTATACTTTTTTAAAATGATTTGAACAATTACATGCATAATGGTTTGTGTCCGTATAAAGTCACTAAGTCAACCCAACTCTGATATTAGAGGATTTTCAAAAAAAACTCATTGTATTAAAAATAATTGGTACACATAGGTTACAATGATTTGTTTAATAGACGATGCATGTTTTATCAAAAATAGTGGTAGTTGAACATAACGTCAGATAGACATATAGCGTAATATAATGTTAGGAAAACATGACTCAGATAAGACAGTGTATATACATAGATAGAACAAAAATACGAGGAAATAAAATTGTATTTTATGTAGCATAAATGGCGAGATGACGGTGTAGTCGGATGATAGAACATACGACTGCAAACCCCGAAAGTCTACAGTTCGAATCAGAGCCGTAGCTACATATTTCGACGCCCGGGGCGAACTATCGATGTTGTACCCCCGACCATTTTTTATATTTAAATCTCCCGTAACAGCCACAATTTGTGAACTTTTTTGAAGAAAAAAATAATGAAACAGATCCTACAGTTCTAACCCCACGACTGTCGCATGTTCTTTTCTCAATGTCTGACAGCCATTTACTTTTCTTATGTAAGCATTTGCTTTTCTTATAAATTTAGTTGATCTTACATTTTCTTATGGTTTTGATTTCAACAATTAACATGTTTTTTTTACCAATAGTAATTACCTCCCTCTGTTACATGCAATATTTAATGTTTTCAAGGGAGACAAAGTAAATCTGCCACAAACAGCAAGCCAAGTAAAATATGCAAAATAGTGTAATGAAGTACTTTTTAATTTTAACTCAGAGGGAATAATTTATAGATTATTAAAATTGTAAACAAAGACCTTCAAAATGTTTAGTTTAAATTCGAATAATTATTAAAACATTATTGTAATTGCAAAAGTTGAAAGCCTTATATCTACATTTAACTTTTTTTAAAGACTTGCAATAAAATCTAACTAATATACGCTGGGAAAAGACACAGTACATGAATCCATTTTTTTTTTCTAATAGATCTACTTTCATTCCAAAACTTTCCATGACTTAAAATCGACCCATGGCAATGAGGGCACGCTACCTTGAAATATCCGCCAGTCCGGTTGAGTGGGGGGGGGGGGCGCTGCTATTTCTGTCCATGGGTGACTACAATGTGAACGTTTGACTCCGCAGCTAAGGACTGAGCATAGTAAACTAAGCAGTCAAGCGAAACCTAGTTTGCACAACTTATTTTAGTCTTGTTCTTATACCATTTTATTTTCTCTCTTTTATTATTATATATGCAATTGATGTTCATGTCTTTGATGATGTGTAAAATCTATCAAATAAATTATTATTACTGGTTTAAATGTTTAAAACAATTGAATTAATTTAAAAAAAAAACCTGTTTGAGGACTGTATATATATATAGATGTTTGAAAAGGAAGAGTGTTTGCTTTGATGTGTCTCATTGTAATAACATAACTTTTCCGATTGCTTAAAATTTGTATCATTGTAATTCTCTGTAATCCCACATTTATTTCAACTTTACTTAACAAAAAACAAATTCCACCTTCCCCCCCCCCCCCCCCCCCGTACCCCGTCCCCTCAGCCCACCACGCCGAGGAAAAAAAATTATTACAGGTCTGAGACGAAAAAAAAAAAATAAAAAAAAAATGTGTTTGATCTGATCTGTATAGATGTAGGAAGGTTAATATGAACATGATACATTTTAGAGAGCATCAACTGCAACTTTCTCCCATCTGTTTAAAAAACTCTAAGTATTGTGCTTGTGGCCGTGTTTTTATCTAACTTCTTTGGACAAATGTTAATGTATAACTATAATTGTTACATAGATAACCGAATTATTATCTCAAAATGTGTTTGTTTTTTTCATTTTGATCAATAGAACTAGACTTGCCAAAACATGAGCAACCAAACGTCATTGAGATAATAAAAAAAACCGACTGAATTAAGATATTATTTTCAGCTAGTGGCTTCTGAAAACACAGTTTCAAATTAAAGTTATTGACTGTGGTTATGGAAAATGACAATAGATGTTGATAGAAAGGAAGATCACAATTTGTTTAGGCAATTAAATCATTTTATTTTGAGTGCTTGTGAACTCTAATTATCGATCATAGTAAACTGTACATGCCACAGTAGAGATTATTTTTCAAACTCACATATACCATGTACTTCTAAACTGTGAAGACTACATGGTCCACTGAACCTGATCTCCATGTTTCATACATTGATAATGTGATGCCAAGATAAAGATTTGAAGTCAAGAGGCCATTTATATATACATGTGACAAGAATTCAATACTGGCTACAATGCAAAACCAAACTTGAATATAGGCAAATGATAGCGAGAGCTCACATTTAGGGATTACATCAAAGAAATATCACCTCAAGACCTGGTCGTAGAGGCAAGAATTTCACTTCAACCCCACCAGAAGTTGATAAATCAAAGGAAGAAAAACGCAGGAGTTAAACAATGTACAACAACAAAATTTTAAGCTGAGTACGCCAAAATATGGAAGATGATTGTGAATTCATTTTTTACTGGGCTTAAAATATGATATTTGATAAATGGTGGAAAACCTACGAAGGGGTTAATTTTTCAAGATGACCGCCGTTGTCATAGTTACCAGGATTTTCTCACCCATTTTTTAGTGGAAATACATATGCAGATGTACCTTTAAAAAGCTGTAAAAATTGTTTTCTAACGAGTATTAAAAAAAGTTTTTAAATTTTTTTTTTTTTTTAACCGGCGCCTACCCCTAATGATTCGAATATAAAAAAAAATGATAACATTAATTGTTATTTTGAGACGCTAAAACCAAATGAACATAATCTAACTAGATTTACAAGACACAAACACAACGTGTGAAGCCACAGGCATTGTTATGACATGAGAATATTAACCCATATTATCCCAAGGTCTCACATTTTAATAATTTTTACTTTCTCGTATATACGTAGTATAGAGAAAGTATTGTAATCGTGCAAAAAAAAATCGAGATTTTTACAAATCTCGACGTTTTACACCTCACTGATACGGAAAAACATAATTTTGCAATCTTGTCCGTATGTCTGTGTGTGTGTGTGTCTGTGTGTCTGTCCGTGTGTAAACACGATAACTTGAGTACCGTTACAGCTAGGTTGATGAAATTTCATATATAAGTATTTTATCAAAATCGTAGATCCGTATCAACTTTTGAGCGATTTCCGATAACCGGAAGTGGTACTTTTCCTACTTTGAATTTTTTAAAAGCCTATTACTTGAGTACTATTTCAGATAGATAAATGAAATTTCACATGTAAGTAAAAGATCTAATTCTCTACCTTCTGTTAAATTTTGAGTAATTTCCGTTGACTGGAAGTAGTAATTTACGCTACTTCCGATTTCTCAAAAAACTAATGTAAATTTTTAAAGTACTAATAATATTGCGCACTATTATACGCGATTTTATTCGGCGTTTGCTTGGTGCGCAATGTTTTTTTTATGAGATTCTATTCTATTTTTAAAAGTTTAAGTATTTAAAATGGATTAAAAATCATAACTATATCCCCAGTTACCATCCCCTGTTGTTTTATATAAGAATATTCGAGAAAGTTTAGGGGAGATCACTACCGGTTTATTTTATATGGTTTAGCTTTTGGGCACTGAATGAAGGAATGACTACGGATTTTTTTTTAAATCAATACTTTTTTAAATATCGATTTTTTTTAAAAAAACGTCCCATAAATGGGACGCTAGCAACGAACGGCCCCATGTACATTTATTGAAAAATAAAATAATTTATCACGAAATATGGCTAATCACGCGAAAATTAAGCTGTATACTGATTTTGTATTGTTAGACCAATGATTACATTGTTTAGGACAGCTAAAAATACTGATAATGATCAATTGGGTTAGCCATACCATGGTCTAAAATGCAGAAATTATGTTCAAACGTCTAGTTTTCTTTCAATCAAAGTGAATATCACTTGGAAATAAATAAAGCTGTGACTGGTATATTTAATTGAGATCTAATGTACAGTTGGCGAATTGTGATCAAATACATTTTAGTTGACTGGATGTAACAACATACATGTTCAGTCCGTTTTTTTTTCAACAGACGCAACCGCAGGTGTTGACTAAGTGAATTGAAAGCTTTGGATTATATTCTAGACATACACATGTATTTGTTTAATATTATTATTCTTCATTTTTTTTTAATTAAAATATTTATGAGAGTTATTGACAAACGTTGATGGATATTGATTGATAGACTTATTCGCATGTCTTTAAAAAGCGTAAGCAAAATCAATAAGGTTTTCAAAAAAAAAGGCAAAACCAAAAAATTCTAGAAACAAACATACACTCACTTAAACAGTTTATATTTTCTTATACACTGATTTTTGTAAATATGTATTTACTGTGCATGTCCGTCTTAATTGTTTATATAATGGTTTGTTTTTTTTAAAATCATTTATATTCTAGTGATATACAATGTGTTTGAATTATATCCCTTATAAATAACAAATGATTAAATGGGAAGTGAATATAAACTGTTTCTTTATTGTTAAAAAATGCATTAAAACAAAAATACATTTTTAGCTAAAATGTATATAGTCCTATACTATTTGTAGCAAAAAATCAAATATAATGTAATTATTTTAGATGTTAACCTCGAGTTGTGAGCGGGTTATACATGTTCAGAACGTGTAAACTCTACCTACGGCAATGTATCGATCCTAAGCTGACTTTCTATGAAACGATTAAGTTTTATTTAGACCCCGAATGTATACCAGCCTCATCTCTAATGATACCTTTAAAAAATTGTCAAAACTAACTAAGGGTTGTATCCAGATAATCTCTTTAGATGTGGTGACAAGCACAGCCACTTAAACGACTGTCAGGTTTCCATAAAGAGGTAGCTTCTGTTTTTGTTACTGTAAATAGTCTGCACTGTTCCATGTTTAAATAGACTACAGTAATGCCAGGGTCATAAGATAACATCATTAGTTAACAAGTAACTAGTTTTTCATTCGTTTCAAAATATTTTTATCCTACGTTTTTAATGTTGTTCTATTGTTGTTTTCGTTGTATTGCCTAGTTTATTCTTAGGCATACAATCTAACCTGTGGATAATGTGTTTGCTTTTACTCCTTAATATTTACTTAATGGGATAAGCACGTCCATCTTATCATATAAGTCTACAAAATGTACCATAATGTTTAGCAGCTTTTGTTGTTGGCTCTTGTACATCCAGTCGGTCAACTCGCTTTCAACATTTAAAATACTTTATATTGATGATATTATAATTTCATATATTTGGCAATCACCAGCTACATCAAACGTTACAAATAGTTGGTTGATCACTTCCCCCATATGTTGTCACAGCTCTCCCTATGATACAGCCATGTGGATAACAACAAGGGTCTTCTAGTGAACTTCAACTTTGTTAATTACGGTTTCTTGTTTCTAGATTCTGTTGATTTAGACGTTAGGTTACTTGTCTCATTGAAATCAATTGTCTCACAGTATAGAGCTGGAAGATTAAACAAAGAATAAGACATGCACAATCAATTATTATACCGATTAATAAATTCAAACTCTAATAAATATAAGAAAGTATAAATACACTTATTTTATTATAAAAGTAGACAATATACAATTCTTAGCAATCATTACACTGACTTTGGAGCGTCAACAAAATATACTGTTTTGTTATTTCAAATTATACAGAAAAAAAATAGGTAGGTTGTCATAATATTTAAACGAATGTACGACTATGTTACAGTGAGATATGTGCATATATGTACTCCCTGCATAACATTTAAGTTTGTGTGTTAATGTGTAATATGTTAGCGTATGCATTGTTGTGTTATAGTGTAACATGTTTACATATGTACAACCTACCTAAAAATTATTTTGAAAGTTGAATAGAAGACTGTACATTGAAACATGCTCACCCTGACTCACACAGTAAAAAGAAGACTTTGCATTGTAAGATAGTCACTCTGTTGGCGTATCCAATTAATGTAATCATCACTAAAGTTAAAATATTATGTATATTTCCTTAAAAAATAAATACTGTGAGTTATATATGCTAATCTGTGTGTAACATGTCATCTACTGTGTGTGAATATCTCAATGTGATAACTGATTTAAGTTGTCTCAATCATACAAGAAAGAACACGAGGGTAAGCATTAAAATGGTCAATTTCAATTCCCATACTACATGTTTTCTAAGCCGACACAAATGTACGCTTACTAAGTTATAAAAGAAAACAGTTGATTTGTTTTATTGCTAGATATTTAAAAAAAAACGATTTGATGAAAGGTGATTATCTTGAGTATGTCGTGTGATTAATTACAT
This sequence comes from Physella acuta, assembly GCF_028476545.2. Classification (NCBI taxonomy): domain Eukaryota; kingdom Metazoa; phylum Mollusca; class Gastropoda; family Physidae; genus Physella; species Physella acuta. The sequence continues at coordinate 373,533 of NW_026732301.1, forward strand.
GGCAAACGTCTTATTACAGTCAAACGTTATAAAATTAAGAGATGGATGTTTAGGTAACCACAATTCGCATTTCATAACACATTTTATTGTAATGCTAAATATGTTTTATTATTTGTTTCCAAAAGTAAAAAGTGTAACAGCATGCAAATTAATGCAACGTTGCTCTAATTTATTGTATCGGTTTCAAACTTCTTCTTCGTTCTTAATTTTTAGTGTTGGAAGGGATCGAGCCTTCTCTGCCAGAGAGTTTGGACTCGAGTCTTTTTCGAATTTATCAACCATGAGCTTTTTGCCGACTCGACCACGCCTCCAGCACAATTAAGAATACGTGTCAATTGATTATGCGCCAATGAGGCCATTGACTCCGATTTCATCCCGCTTTTCTTTTTGGATTTGCTTCCATAAGCCTTTGTTCAACCAAGAACAAACTACAAGGCAGCAGGTGTTTGATTTTGGAGTTGTCTCTCCTAGAAGAGTGGCTGTTCCCAGCTAACGAGCCTCATCTGACCGAACTCGAACCTTTTCGGATTAGCAATCATGAGCTTGACCGACACGACCACGCCGACCCCTTATACAAACTTAAAAATACAACATATTTGACGTTAACCAACGGCAACAATTATGAAACCATATATTCAGTGTTACTGAGTTCGTCATCAAATGGGGTTATCACGTGGTCATTAGGCTACATAACGAATTATAGCAACTGCAAATACAATTCATTAAGCGGGACCAAGTGACAAATAGCCGCCATGTTTTTTTTTTGTTTTTTTTTTTGTTTTTTTTTTTTGTTTGTTTTTTGTTTTTGTTATCAATGGGGATCCTGTTCACAACAATTGATTTAGTTCTGAAATTTTTATGTCTCCGTGGTTAAGGAGACTTAAATTTAAGTGAGAGAAAACGAGAACTTACAAGTCCCAATGTGGGTATTTACAGAATCAGTCGGGGATTCCGAATAAATGTTATATAAGTTATGTTCAAGCATTGGCGTCGCTATGTCGGGTGTCGCCCGGTGCGGCACTTCGTGGGGTCACCCCCCCCCCAAGAAACAAAGTATATATGAATATATATATATATATGAATATATATATATATGAATATATATATATATATATATATATATATATATATATATATATATATATATATATATATATATATATATATATATATATATATATATATATGTATGTGTTTATGTGTATGTGTGTGTGTCGACCAACATAGGTCTATATTTTAAATATATACCGCAAAATAATTTTAATAAAACACTTGTTGATTCAATTCCAGACATTAGTCACAGTTGTTGAAATGTTTAAAAATTATATTAAAATACCATAAATTGTTTTAGAAAAATGACGCTGTCACTGCCCCATCCTCTACCACTAGTAAAACGAAAATCGCTTTTTTTTCTTAGGCGGGTGGTAAACAGTTACGTAACTGATAGAACAAATAAATAATGAAACAGATCCTACAGTTCTAACCCCAGGACTGTCGCATGTTATTTTCTAAATGTCTGACAGACATTTACTTTTCTTATGTATATAAGCACTAATTTAATCTTACATTTTATTATAGTTTTGATTTTACCAATAAACACGTTTATTTACCAATAGTAATTACCTCCCTTTGTTACATGTTATATTTAATGTTTTCAAGGGAAACAATGCAACAAGTCTGCAACAATTAGCAAGCTGAGTAAAATATAAGAAATTGTATAATTGATCATTTTTTTTTTATTTAAACACATAAGAAACTATTTAAATGAATAAAATAATTGTGTTCAATGATATGCAAAATATTTAGTTATAATCTGATTAATTATTAAAACATTTGTTGTAATTGCAAAAATTGAAAACCTTATATTTGTATTTAACATTTTTTAAAAAGATGCAATGATATCTCGTTAAGCCATATTCTAATTTATCTTCGGTTGCCAGTTATAATTTGTTCCAAAACTATTAGTTAACATTTAACATGGATATCTATTAAACAACAAGAATACCCAGAGGGTCGGCTGTATTACAGCAAACATATTGAGTCCTCACAAGCCGATGATGAAAACTGTAATACTAAAGCGAACACACAACTGACACTGTAAATTACATGTCTTAGGCGGAGAAAAAACGAAAAAAAATTAAAGGAAAAAAAAAACAAAAAAAAACAAAAAAACATTTTACATGGATACAACGGAAGCACTAATCAGGTAAATGTGCAATGCAAGATCATTAATGTATAATGAGAAAAATAAAGGACCTAAGCTTGAGCCCTGGGGAACGCCTATATTAGCATATGTATGTGATGAGATGGTATTAAGGTGAAACACACGTTGAAATATGTTAGATAAAAATGAGTAAAGTAACTTAACTGTAAATTCGTGGAATTTGTAAGGAATTCATTTTTAAGAAGTATGGTGTGATCAATAGAATCAAGGGCTTTTCTGAAATCGACGAACAGCGTGCCACAAAGTAGGTTTTCGTTAATATTTTTAAGCCAGTTTTCATTCATTTTAATCAAAGCAGTGTGACATCAATGAAACTTTCTAAACACAGACTGATTACTATTGAAACGCTTATGCTTTCTACGCAGTTTGACATGCATTTTTAATATGTATTTCTAGTGGTTTATAGAGGGAAGAAAGTATAGAAATTGGCCTGCAGTTATTAGCATCTTGGGTGTTACCTTCTTGTGTAGTGGTATAACCTTAGCATGCTTAAAATATTTCGGGTAATATAGCTTGGCAATACAGAGGTTATAGATATAGGTTAAAACTTCAGAGATTATTGGAGCTAAAACCTTCAATATTTTATTAGATACGTCATCAAACAAAGTTGCTGTAGACGGTTCAAGAGATCTTAGGCTAACATATACTTCATGAACAGTGAGAAGCGAACTTATCAGCTCTGTCCTACCACGGTGAGCAGAATTACAAAAAATGTTTAAGCTCCTCACTGATTGTGTAATCAGCATTTGTGTTGAGCGCTACAGATGATATAAAATGATTGTTGAAGTCATCAGCATATCTTTTCTGAGCGAGTCAATATATTTTAACTCTTTATAAACATGAACTACAAAAATAAATAATAATAAAAAAAGTGTACAATAAATATTAAGCTTATTAATTCATCAAACGTGATCAGGTGTAGACTCAAAATATGTAGTTATTTACAAGAACTCATCCAGAAGTTGCTCTTAAATATTTAGATGATTAAACATAGACTAGACGCGCATAATAAAGTATTATACCAATTTATAGTTGCAATCTAAAATAAAAATATGTAAGTATAAATACGGTTGGTGTATAGATAAAAAACTAGATTTCCTTGTCTTGTAGTTTTAGGTTCAGAAAATTAAAATGACTAGTTACGTCTGCAGCAGAGGCCACTTTCTATACCCACTATTTATCAGACATAAATGGATGTGATTTGTCTTTACTTTCTGGGAAGTAAAATATTTCATTTCTTAACTTAAATACTCTAATCAGAACTTTCTTTTAACCAAGCCATCTTACTGCTGTGTAAACTGCTAAATTTTGCGATTCTGTGTTTGTATCTTTCAACATGTCTTTGAACTACCTATGGTTGAGCACACGTGACCTTATTAAAATCATCATCTTCACCACAAGATTCAATACACTGCTAATGTCCATATATTTAGCGCACAAAGCTTGCTGGTGAATAATACAGTGCAAAAACATTGTTTGTAGAATGTTTTTCTCTTTCGCTTGTCCAACTAAGCATTTATGTATGCCGCTCATGTTCTTTCCTCAATCAACAGTCAGATAATTGATGATAGTCCAGTCCTAGTAATAATTTGCACATTTATTTTAACTCTATGAATATATCCTCTCCGGTAACAGTACCATGCAATTTATGTAGGGAAGCCAGCTCTTGTGTTATGTTCATGTCTTCATCCACACCTCTAATGAAGACAAGCAGTAGAGGTGGAACAGCTGTCCAGCGACATCCATTGCAAGTAAAACCTGGCGAAGCATATTTGCATTTTTCGCTATTTGAGTAACAATGTTTTCACTCATGTTTGCAACACGGTGGGCAACGGTATTTGCACCTAAAATCACATTTTGATGTGTGTGTAAGGTTGTTAGCCACCCTACATCATGTCGCTGAATGCACGGGTCAATATATGCATCACATATATGACAGTAACCTGATGACCATAGACAACCGATGTCTTTCAGTTAGCATTACCTTTGTAATCTTATCTCCGTTCTTTTCAACTGCGTTGGAAGACACATTATTTTTCATTCTTTCGAACATGTGGTATTTTAAAAGGTAATTTTTTTTTTTTTTCTTTTTTTTTAATAAAATGTTCAGCCAAAACAGTGTCGGTGCGGACAAAGAATGTTCAACCTTAATAATTTGCTTGTCTCTGAAAGCAACATTAAATAAGCAAACAATATTCGTTTTCTAAATGTATCAATAGCATTAATAAAACATTCAAGATCAGCTTTCTTTGTTAAGCATTTATTAATAACTTAAATTTGCTTTAATAGATCTTAAATAATGTGTGAGCATATTTTTCTTGTTTTTCTTCCTTTAAATTTTGATTTATATAGTGAGGAATCGGTTTAGTGTCTGTGAGTTGTTTCCCGTTAATACTGTAGAAAATAAATGGGAAGTAATTGTGATATGCTCTTTTAAAATGCCAATTCAAATTAATATTCATTTACTCAATTTAAGATCACCTAATATTATAACAACAGTGTATGTTCACTAATAAATAGAACATACCATTGCCTTAAGATGGGCTGATTATTTTAAGAGTTTCAAATAAAGTTTTGTGACTGAATGAGAGGTAATATGAGGGTGGGGTAGAAACATGTTTTATTCTATATATAACTGTAATTGTTCCGTAATGAATATACGGTATATATATATATATATATATATATATATATATATATATATATATATGTATATATATATATATATATATATATATATATATATATATATATATATATATATATGTATATATATATGTATATATATATATATATATATATATATATATATATATGTATATATATATATATATGTATATATATATATATGTATATATATATATATATATATATATATATATATATATATATATATATATATATATATATATATATATATATATGCTCATTACGGTGATCGCCTATTCTTACGTACGCCTGGTACAGTGTGGAATCAACACAAAAAACCTTCGTATAAATAAAATACAGTTCCTTATTTACACATGACATCAACTCCTACCCTAACTACGTCCTAACACCTAACTGTCTACTAACACTATCTAACTACAACTAACACTAGAATTCTCCCTACACATTTCTATGACCATCCCTAACACTATCTACTTCGAACTCTCTACATTTTCCCCTAGTTCTAACTCTCTTTAACTGCTGACCTAACATATTTAAATAAGTCTATTATATATGTTCTTTTTAGTGCATTATTACATAAAAGCTTGTTATTAAAACGTTTTTATGAAATTTTGTTTTGCACTTTACATGTTTTATTTACTAGGAAGGGGTTAATTTTTCAAGGTGACCGCCGTTGTCATACTTACCAAGATTTTTTTTTTAACTTTTTTAGTGGAATTGCATTATGCTGATGTAGGCCTACCTTTAAAAAAGCTGTAAAGAAGTAGTTGTTTTCTAACGAATATTAAAAAAAAAAATTTCACCGGCGCCTCCCCCCCCCCTGATAAACATATTAAAAAAAAAATGATAACATGAATTGTTATTTTGCGAGGCTAAAACCAAATGTACATAATCTAACTAGATCTACAAGACACAGATACAACGTGTGAAGCCACTGACATTTTAATGACAGGAGAATATTAAGGACATGGATTGTTTTTGTTTAGAGAGTAAAAGCTGTATTGTCTGTATAGGCTAAAATTGTTGTGTTCGATACGTTTGGTATGTTTATTCCTCTGATGTATGTATTGTAACTAAAGGGATGTCAGGTGGTGGGGGGGGGGGGGGGGGCATTGTCTTATTAATTGTGTGATCTATCAGCAGGTGGCGGTGTGTTGTAAAAACTGATTTGTATCCCAATTGTTTTCTTTGAGAATTGTGTGAAGATATGTTTGCGCTAATCGGTAGAAAGTTTTCTCCAGGTCTAAGCTAAGTATGCATGCTGGGTTTTTTTATCATGTGTATACTGAATGATGTCTCTGATTAGGTGATTGCGAATGCGTATGTTCCTCCCTGTGATATTGCATTGTTGGTCAACATGAATTAACTTGTGTGTGAATGGTTCTATTTTTGGCAATTTATAACTGTATAGTCGGTGTTTAAAACATAAGTAGGTCTATAAATGTGGGTTAAATTAGGGTCAGTCTGGGATTTCCGAAGAAATGTTATAAAATATGTGTTAAGGTTTTAATGACACCCTTCAAACAGAAAAGTTATTTTAATAGTGGCTGCACGAATAGCGCTCTGCCGGTTGTGAAGTTTTTTTTATATAATTCATTGAATCAGGAAATTCATATAAACAACGCTTACTGACACAACATTGATCAAGTAGACTTCATCACATGTCTTCTAAATTTGTAACACATATCGCGACTGTGTTTAATATTCAATTGCATACACTTTTTAAATTGAAAACAAAGACACATATTCAGTATTTATCGTTTTTTAAACAGAAAATAGTATTTAAAAGCAAGTACGTCTTGACAAATAAAACATTATGCCTATTTTATTTGAATTGTTTCGAACGCATTCAGTGTATTTGATATGTCAATTACACAGGTAATTACTTCCCTTGAAAACTTTCGGAGCATGAATTAAAGTAAGTGCTTTTCTGCATATGTTAACAAAAATAACAATATGTACACTGCAGTAAACCTAATATATTATACACATTTAAAATGAACAAAAACAGAAAATATCTGACCATATAAAATATGTATCTGCTTCTTTGGGAGAGGGTCAGATGTAGTTCAATATAAAGTTGTGTGTGTGTTCAATATGGAAGACCATATGTTGATACAATCCTCAATCAAGTTATTGAAACTGTAATTTAAAGCATTCATCACACGTGTCAGAGAAGTCGCGTGATTGATTGCCCCATTAAAATTCTCGGCCTTTTGGCTAAGATCAACGTGGTCTATATCACACTGGTTCTGTACGGAGGTCTTAGATGTGGCCGCAGTTTTTCCTAACGTTAGTCAGGTACCCATCTGAGCTGGGTGGACATAAGGACGTCCTACATACATGGCATAATGTTTGGTTAACTTAGTTATCAGTTCTGTTACATTGAAACATCCAGGTGGTCAACTCGCTAGTTGTTTGGAAAATATACATTGATGATATTATTTTGTTTCATATAAACAATAAACCTCGGCTAACTTATCTGAATCGAATGTTACAAGAGGTAGCACGTGAAATGTGTGAGTCGCTATTGAGTTCGTTCATCACTTCCCCCTTCTGTTGACACACGGCTCTCCCTATGATGCAGGAAGGTAAACAACAACACCATGTCCTTCAGTTAGCATAAACTTTGTTAATTCTTATTTCTGGTTTGTAGAATTCAATCGATCGACACGTTAGTTGTATTGTTCACTTCAAGGTGTCGAGATGTGACAGTTACAAAAGAACAAATTATGTTTGCGAATATTTTTATTTAATTGATGTACGTTTGATTTGTTGTTTTTTTTTGTACAAAAAAAAACTTTTCAAGAAAAAAACCAAACAGCAATACTGTTATTAAAAAGTAATGAAACACCATAATTTTGTGTATGTTTTATTTTCTTCAAATTGCATTGTATGTTCAAACTAAAAAAAAAAACTAAAACTGCGTTTGCAAGCAAGTTTTTTGTTTTTCAATTATGTATGTGGCAAACATTCCGAAGTTCTTACTGGTTACAAATTATTTAAGCAGAACAATAAAACACTGTTAAATATTAATGTCTACTATATAAGTTATATGAGTATATTATATTATATTATATTATGTCAGTTTATTACATGTAACATGTAACATTAACCTAAGTAGACAATCTGTGTTCATGCAGAAACAGGACTTTGAAAATAAAATATGGTGTACTGTTATTTGTTTTTTTTTAATATCGTCCTGCTTTGCTTTAGAATTACTACAAATATATAATGTAATAAAGACATGTAGTCATTTACCTCTATTTATTTTAATGTGTAATAGTGTTTGATAGTTAATAGTTCTAATGATGTTTCATTTTTTTACAAGCTTTTATTTAACTCACTTCTTCTGTCGTCAGTCGTCAGTCGACAGTCTGTCTGTCTAGATCGAAACGCAGGAGTGAAAATTCGGACACTTCTACTTGACCGATACGATTCACATTTGACACGTGGGTCAATACATGAAGACAATCCAATCTGAAATTAAATTTGACTTAATTGGATGCCTAATACATTTTTATGAATTAATTAAAATTTTGACCGAATTAGTAGGCATGTCTATCCAACCACACCACACGTGTCATCACGTTCAATAGCTGCGCCATCAGGTTTAATAGCTGCGCCATCACGTTCAATAGACGCGCAATGGTTTTAGTCATGTAACACTATATATATATATAATTCTCTTCTGGGAGACGCTAGAAAACAAGCTGTAAACGCGCTCCCTACCATCCCCACCCCTACATGGTCTTAGTGAGCTGTGGTTCACGCTATGTTTACCTTCGTGGAGTCGGGTTTAGTGACGGCTATTAGGGGCAGATAATTTAGTTTGAATCGATTTTAAACGTTAGGGGGGGGGGGGGGGGGTTATGGTCCTTAACGAGCCACTTATAGTGTTTTAACCCTTTCCCCGGCGACTGGGTGTAATCGACCCGAAGTCGCTATATTTTTGCTCATATCTCGAGTCTCGTTTTATAAATTTTACTGGGCCTCATTCCCATCTATAAGGTGGTTGGGATGAACACATTGGAGGTTGTAAATTTTAAAAATATGCGTAAAAAAAAATTTTATGAGGGTTTGAAATTTTTTTATACGGTCCCTGGCAACTGGGTGCTACACGCCCGTACATAATTTTGAATGGAAAAAATATTTATAACTTATAAACTGGCTTCTAACAATTTGTTTTTACTCATTGTGGGTTAAGTCATTGTGTTACATTTTCAAAGTTTAACTATAAATTAACAATCTGAAGGTATTTGAGTAACAAAAATATCAAACCGGATTGAAGTAATCAACTTTAGTAATAAAATACTAAAACGTTAACACGTTTTAATAATTTGCACCTCAGAGAGCACAGTTGTTACATAAAATTAAAATAACTGGACATTTCCTTTTGCTGGCAGGGAACTTTAGTTTTTTTTTTATAAAATATGGCCACCCTTTTAGTGGTGTTACATGAGTCACATGCCCTAAATATTTTAATTCCATACTTATCGGAATTGCTTGGTATGTATTGGACTAATCTACTCCCACCTCTAAAATCAACCACTTGCTAATTAGTAATGATCTCTCCAGAAACATAACACTTTTCTAAATTTGAATGGAATATCTACCATAATGGAAGCAAATATACCATGAGCCTGATGGACTGTTAGTGTTATTGTTGTGAAGTGAATATGACCCAGAAGGTTGCTGAATTTCTTCATAGAAAATTCTGCCTTCAAAAACTTCCATAAGCAGAACTGAATTGACATACAACTAAATTGTTATTCTGCAGAGTGTCAGTGTCTCCTCTTGCTTTCTCTCCATCCCTGCTAATGCAGTCAAATATTGGTTGTATTATTTTTTGTATTCATGCACAGAAGAAATATTTAGGGTCAGGCTGTTTATAAATTTCCTGGGATTAGCACTTCAGACAGTGGTCTAGTGTAATTTTACTTTGTCTTTCCAGAAAATATTTCTTTTTCTTCACTTTGCACCAGCCGTTTCATTTCATTATGAGTGCCAACTGTTGACACATTATTGATAGTTGAAATGCAGTATATTGGGTAGACCTCGTCATCAGAGCTGCTTGATACTGATAGCTGCCATTCTTCATCTTCTAACTCTGATACTAATAGTTCAGACTCAAAACTTGGTTATTTTCACCTGCTATACTAAAACTGGCAAATATATTCCTTTATCATTAGCACTTGAGTTTAGACAAAAGCGTTCAAGACTTGTTTCTGTTGTGTTCTCAATAACATTTGTGACTATTTATAAACCTTACTCTCAGGGTCACAACCTGTAGAACACCCACCCCATTCCTAGTTTGATCAATTAATTGCCCAGTATTAACTTTCAAGCAGCATTACAAAGTTGTTTTGCCTTTTTGTCCTCATTCGTACTCCTAATGAGGTTAATGTCAAGTTACTCTAAAAGGCTCGAATGTCTCTATCTACATTCCAGAGCTCCCTAAAAGAGTACAAATCACTATATATGTCCTCCCACAGGCAATCTTACACCTGCATTTCATTAACCTATTGTAACTCTAAACTACAGTTCTGTCTGTAACTGCAAGTCAGAGCTCCATCAAAGAGTATAAATCACTACATGTGTCCACCCACAGGTTAACTCTTGCTTGAGAATCCCATCAACCACTAGTATCATATTACAGCTCTCCTATTGACAACAACATGTCTTGTGTTCCCCATGGCCTCTGTGCCCTGAATACCTCAACTGTGTCAGTATTGTTACCCACCCCACAATGAACAAAGAAAAGAATTTACTATAAGAACGTCTTTGGGTGTGATCCACCCAGTTGCCGGGGACAGGGTACCAAATATGTTGCCGGGGAAAGGGTTAAAGAAATATTTTCAGTGTCAGCGTTGGTACTGTCGAATTCACAAATTATGAATTACTGAAAAGTAGAAAAAACAACAACTAAATAGCGGCGTATGTTATGCAGCGGGCCGGCTCGTTGTAATTAAAACATGTAAAGTACTGAAAAAAAAATTCATAAAAAACGTTTTAATAACAAGCTTTTATGTAATGATGCACTAAAAAGTAGAAAATACATTATACACTACTATTTAAATTACTATAAAGAAAAGCGTGGGTCTCTTCTCAAAAATTAGTAAAGGTATCCAATAGGTACTAAAGTACTAAAGTGACCCACGCTTTTATTTATAGTAATTTAAATAGTAGTGTATACTTTATTTTCTACTTTTTAGTGCATCATTACATAAAAGCTTGTTATTAAAACGTTTTTTTATGAATTTAAAAAAAAATAAAATAAATATCTAATGTTTTATTTGCTCGTTTTATAAAGTGTGTTAGTAAAGCTAAGTTTTGGTAATATGTAGGCCTATATGTTAATTAGCGATGTCCTATTGGTTGCACTACAATTTGTATATATGTCCAGCTTCTGTGTAATTGTGTCCGTCAGTCTCGTCAAAGTGAAGCCGTATAGTTTTAGTTTGTCTGTCACTACAATTGGGGTGTCATATTGTGTCTTACCAATACGTTTCCTAGAATGTTTTATTTCTATGCAATGATGTAACCATCCCTGCCTATTAGTATTATGTAAATATCTCTACTACTATCTTAATTTATTAATTTATCTTTGGTATTTTAAAATATTAATCACTATAAAGCTCACTTAAGAACATTGTTTGAATAGACTTATTCGTATGTATTTAAAAAAAGTAAACAAACCCAATACAATTTTAATATAAACAGCAAAACAAAAACAATAACATTTAAAAAATTGAAACATTAATAAAGCAATGCAAAAATTTACCGAATCATTCATATTTTCTTACATTGTGTTATTTTGTAAACGTGCCCGACTTGTTTGTTTAATAAATATTTATTTACACGGCTGGTGGTATAAACTTGGAATAGTAAAATGGGGAACGGGAAGTAATTAGTAAAATATATCTATTGTTAACAGAGACAGTTGAATAGAAGACTTTGCATTGATACATGCTCCCCCTCACAGAGATAGTAAATAGAAGACATTACACTGTGAAATAGTCACTATATTGGCGTTTCCAATCAATTGAATCATCACTGAGATTGACTTTAACATTGACGATTTAGACAATAATAAAGATATATATTTTTTAATCTAGGGATAAGCAACTTCTGCCTTTGTTGTGGTCATGGATGATACTTGCTTCCTCCTCCCTTAAAATGTTATCACACCTCTCTCTATCAAACCCCTTCCTCAAAATTACATTACACAACTGTTTATTGTGGGGTTTTTAATGTTTTTTCTTCTTAAATCTTAAATATACTCGACTTTCTTAACAATGCAAACTAAAAGTTAAAATTCATTTTCTAGTTTTTACTGCAAACAACGTTGTTGTCCATTGTTTTCTCTACATCGTCACCAAACCTTCCTCTTCTATCCCTTCCCCTCTCCAGATATGTCGTTATGTTTAGACCATCCCTAATATATCTGGTACTCTGTTGTAAGCGGAAGATGCATATGGTTCAACACATTATGCGCTCTATTTTTAATAATGAAGCCGCACATTACACATTACCAAGAAAAGGATGGCAATGTACATACTTCTTGGTAATTCGAAGACAATTTTTTTTCTTAAATCAATTGAGAATTAAACATGTATTTTTATTTGAAGTGAATGAGATAATAGTCCGAATCCCTTGAAATATGACTGCAAATCATTGTGTAATCTATATCTTCGCTTGTCTTTCAAAGAGTTAAACACAATTTTGTTGCGTTAATGTTTGCAATAACAGTAATATTTTAAAAATAAAACAAACGCACATCTAGCATGTTTACATCATATTTGCGACACTTTAGTTAAGTTTTTTTTTTCTTTTTTTACAAATAGGTTTGTTATTTAAACGTTTTTTTAAAGTTGATTTACCAAAAAGGTTAATATTAATAGAGAATTACTTCCCTTGTATAATAACCAAATAAGAAATAAAAATAGTTTTAAATATATATTCGACATTGTATCGAATCCTATGGATACATTTAACATTAACTAATAAAGAAATTGTATTACCATGAGTGATACGTAGGCGTCACTAAAAGACATGGACAAATGTAGCTCAATTCAAAGTTGTGCGTGTGTTAAATTTAAATATGGAAGGCATTATGTTGATACACTCAAGAATCAAGTTATTGAAACTGTCGTTTAAATTAGTGGTCGGAGTAGTCGAGTGACTGATTGCACCGATTCTCTTCTCGACATTTTCACTAAGATCAAAGTGTTCTATCTGTTATGGGTTATGTAATTGTGTAGGTTATTTAATAAGTTTGGCAAAGAAAATGCGTCATCTGCCCTGAGATATTACGGTAAAGTAAATAAGAAATTACTTGTTTAATACTTTTTTCATTGTTAAAATAAAATCATGTCTGAACTAATGTGTATGTAACTTTATAATATGCATTTAGATTTCCAAAATTAAACAGCTGGTGGGTTACCAGCAATACTATCATTATTCAAAATGAAATATTGTGTTGCACTGTGGGTTATGTATGATAATGTGTGTGTGTGACTTGTAATCTACTGCGAGTGAATATCTCAATGTGATAAATGATTTAAGTTGTCTCAATTAAACAAGAAAGAACACGAGGGAAAGCAATGGATTGATCAATTACAATTCCTGTAATACATTTCTTCTGTGCTGACACACAAGTAAACTCATCAAGTAATAAATAAAAAGGTTGAGTTGTCGTTTTATTGCTAGATATTTTTTTAAATTAGGATGTAATGTAAGGTGACTATCTTGAGTATGTCGTGTGATTGATTACATGGCAATTGTGTAATTAAAGTCAAACGTTATAACATTAGGAGATCAGTGTTTACGTAACGACAACGCACGTTTCATAACACATTTTATTGTAATGCTATTTTTGTTTTATTGTTTCCAAAAGTAAAAAGTGTAACAACATGCACATTAATGTTGCTCTAACTTATTGCATCGGTTTAAAAAAAATGTGTATATTATGTCCTCCGTGTGGACATATATTTAGTTTTATACAAACTGAAAACAACATATTTGAAGTTAACTTTGAGACACCAACGGCAAGAATTGTTGAACCAGATCTTTAGTGTTATTGAGTTCGTCATCACGTGGTCATGTCCTAGACATTAGGCTACGTAAACAATTATTACCACCTTAATTACAATTCATTAAGCGGGATCTAGTGACACATTTTCAGGATCAGTCTGGGATTTCCGAATACGTGTTGTATAAGTTATATTGAAGTTTTCATGAAACTGATCAAAAAAGGAATATTAGTTCGGAGGTGCTAAAGGAACTGGCGGGGCAGGTGGGGGGGGGGGGGAGGGTTTATGTCGATAGTAAATTTTTATATAATTAGTAAATAGCAGGAACTGGGCTGTAGGCTTACTTAAAGTAGGTACTAAATATTGCTTAATCCGACTTCATCTCGTGTCTTTAAAATGTGTAACACACATCGTGAAAGTATTTGTATTTCAATCACATAGATAATTTAAATATAAAACAAAGAGAGTCAATAATCATTTTCATTTTTTTTTTATTATAAATTGTTTATGATTATACATGTAAGATCGTATGTGTGTATTATTTTTTTTTCTATTTATTTTATGTACTTGCTTTGTTAATTAAATGCGTATTTACTTCCCCTGCTAAAACTTTCAAAACAAAAAAAAAAAAAAAAAAAAAAAAAAAAACACTTACATTGCTCAACAAGACTAACAGTGAAACTTTCAGAACAAGATTGAAAAACAAAAACAAAAAAATACAATATAACACATAGCTCATCAAGAAAAAAAAGGTATCGTATAATATATATATAGTGGCTATGTTGGGAGCGGGTCAGATGTGGCTCAATATAAAGTTGTGTGTGAGTTCAATATGGCAGAGGTTATGTTAATACAAACCTTAATCAGTTATTGAAACTGTCATTTAAAGCAGACACCACAATGGTCGGAGTAGTCCAGTGATTGATTGCACCATTTCACTTCTCGGCCTTTTAACTAAAATAAAAGTGTAGTATTCGTTATGTGTTTTGTTCGGGGTTTTTTACTTGTGGCCGCAATTTTTCCTCCCTTAGTCAGGTACCCATCTGAGCTGGTTGGACTTAAGGACGTCCTACAGTTTCATTTCCTAGAACGCAAATGTTAGATATAAATATTATTTTTCAGTAGGTGGCTGAGTTCATTGTGTGCATAATATCCACACATTTTTGTTTGTTTTGAGAATTGTGTGAAGATATGAGTACGCTAATGAAGGAACGTTTTTCTTCTGGTCTAAGCCGAGTATGCATGCTGGGGTGTTTTCATCGTGTGTATACTGAATAATATATCTGATTATGTGATGTGTATGTTCCTTCCTGTGATATTGCATAGTTGGTAAACAAGAATTAACGTTTGTAACAATAGCTCTTATTTAACAACCTAAGATTTAGGTATATATGTTTTGTCGGTGTTTAAGAGAGAAATGGGTCTTTAATTGTGAGTTTATTTTTAGGGTCAGGAATTAACGTTATATGAGATCCTTTAAGTTTTCATAGCACAATTTTTTTTTTAATGAGGCTAAAAGAAGCGCGGTTTTGTTTGATGTAAATGTTTTTTTTTTATGTTTTTATTTTTCAATTTTTTTAATTTTTTTTTTATTTTCAGTAAAACAAATGCCAACACGTTTGTGAGTGTATTGGTCTGTAGAAACATTCAGAGGTTTAAATTAACAACATTGACATATAAGTGTTACGGTAATGATAATGGCAAATACGTGGTGAAACTACGTTTGATATGTAGAAATATCAATAGGGTAACTATTTGAAATAACTGAATGGTTCTAAGGACCTGACATATGCGAGAAAAAGAAATTCATTAAAGTACAATTACCTGTAGTTGATAGCGCTGTTTTATTTGAATTCATCGCACTTGTTCTATTTTATCAACACACATCGCGACCGCGTTTATTTTTTCCATACACATATATTTTAAATAGAAATAAAATATTATTCTACATTTTTTATCACTTTTAAAAAAATTTAATAATTGAAGTTGTTTTAATTAATAAAATCCAGTCAGTTTTTGTTTTTTATTACAGTGTTTTCAATTGCTTTTCAATTTAATACCTAATTATTTCCCTTATGCCTTGGTAGCACTAAAAAAAAACAACATATACACCACAGTGAACTAATCTTATAGACACATATAAAATTAACTAAAAAAGAAAATATGTAATCGTGTAAGATTCTTATTTGTTACGTTAAAGCGGATCAGATATAGCTACATATAAAGTTGTTTGTGAGTTCAATATGGCGGACATTATGTTGATACAATCCTTCATCAAGTTATTGAAACTGTAATTTAAAGCAGATACCAGAATGTTCGGAGACTCGGCATATTGACTAAGATCAAAACGTAGTGTTAGTTATTTGTTTTGTACGGATGTCTTACCCATGGCCGCAGTTTTTTTTTTCCAACCTTAGGCAGGTACCCGTCTGAGCTGGGTGGACTTAAGAACGTCCTACATATTTGAACCCGGTATGAGCGATAGTGGAATATAATGATCTAAATACATCTACTATATATAACACGTGTTACTGACGAAAATGTTAGGTGTATGGAAAGCAATCATTTGGTTTATTCTATGTTTTCATTCTATTATTTATAATTCGTCGTAAACATATTTGAAGGCTATAGCTAAGATTTCTGCTCGTTCTATACTACGAATATTTAATTACGTTTCTTTTTAAGACATACACGATATTCATACTTATGTGTACAGAATCATTATTATGTGAAAATAGTTAAAATAGTAATAAATTGAGATAAAATCTTTTTCAGTATACTTAAAGTTTATAGTAATCTTTTTTTTTTTTTTTTTTTTTTTTTTTTTTTTTTTTTTTTTTATTATCAGGGGAAGAAATAAATACCTTTTCGAGTTACGCGGCATTTCTATTGTTGCGTCCCTTTGACTATTTATTAAAAAGGTTAGACACAACAGACACAATATAGGCCGCCCCCCCCCCCCCCCCTCCACCGAATAAACTCTGAGGTCCCACACCCCCCTAACCCCCCCCCCCCCCTCCTTAACGAAATGGAATTTATATAGAAAATATATACTTTTCACTTTGTCCGTACCCCCCTCCTCCAAACATTTTATTCCGCCCATCCCCCTCCCCGAAAATTTTAAGAAGTGCACCCCCTCCCCCCTCGGGAGAAAAGTCTGGAAGAAACACTGTCTGGAACAATATGCAAAAATGACTAGGACTGGATTAACATAGACGATGATTATTTTAATTGATAAGAACAATCAACGTTGATACCATTGTGTACTGTATGACAATCATGTATAACCAAATATGTGTACTAAACAAATTAAAAAGCAATTGCTTCTCTCGATTATTACTTTTTTTTTAAATACATACTAACAATGACGAGAAACCATTATACCTACAAAACTGCCATGTTCTATATTCTTTTGACCGGCTAAAGAGTGTTTCTTCCAGACTTTTTTCTCCGGGAGGGGGGGGGGGGGCAGTAGAGGTGGAAGAGCTATCAAGCGACATCCATTGCAATTAAAAAATGGCGAAGCATATTTGCATTTTTCGCTATTTCAGTCACAATGTTTTCACTCATGTCTGCAACACGGTGGGCAACGGTATTTGCACCTAAAGCTACATTTTGAAATTGTTTTGAATTTTGTGGAGAGAGATCTTCGCAGGACGCATGAGAGGACCTCATGGGCCGCAGAGTTTAGAGACCCCTGGTTTAAATCATGAGAAGCCTATGCAATAAGTTGCCAACATGTATGAATAATAAACCAGAAATTGTGTAAAGAAAGAAAAACAAATTCCGGATGAGAAACCCACCATAACAAAACGTTTCCTGGGTTTCACTAAATACTTAAGAGCAGTTTATAAATGAGTTTTTGTGAATCAATACGTACTATTAGTACACACCTGAAAACTTTTGATGAATAATAACATTAATATGTGTTGTCTAATTTGATTTTGTATTATTGTAGTTTATGTTTATAAATAATTAAAATATATTGACACGCTTAGAAAATAGAGTATTTGTGTTTTTACACGTGTGTGTAAGGTTGTTAGCCACCCTACATCATGTCGCTGAATGCACGGGTTAATATATGCATCACATATATGACAGTAACCAGATGACCATAGAAAACCGATGTCTATCAGTTAGCATTACATTTGTACCATCTTATCTCCGTTCTTTTCTACTGAGTTGGAAGACACATTATTTTTCATTCATTCGAACATGTGGCATTTTAAAAGGTAATAATTTTTTCAACCAAAACAGCGTTGGAACTATAAAATAGTGTTTATCCGGAATAATTTGCTTGTCTCTGAAAGCAACATTTAATAAGCAAGCGTTATTCGTTTTCTAAATGTATCAATAGCATTAATAAAACATTCAAGATCGGTTTTCATTGTTTAAGCATTTAATAAAAATATTAATTTTGTTTAATACATCTTAAATAATATGTGAGCATATTTTTATTGTTTTTCTAATTTTTAATTTTGACTTATATAGTTAGGAATCGGTTTTGTGTATGTGAGTTATTTCCCATTAATAGTGTAGGAAATACATGGAAAGTAATTGTGATATGCTCGTTAAAAATGCCAATTCAAATTAATATCCATTTACTTAATTTAAGTTCACCCAATCGTATAATAACTGTGTGTTTCCACTAATAAATAGAACATACCATTGCCTTAAGATGGGCTGATTATTTTAAGAGTTTAAAAAAAAAGTACAGTGTTGAATCAACACAAAAAAGGTCAAATTCAATAAAATACAGTTTCTTATTTAAACATGACATCAACACCTACCCTAACTACGTCCTAACACCTGACTGTTTACTAACACTATCTAACTACAACTAACACTAGATTTCTCCCTGCACACTTCTATGACCATCCCTAACACTATCTACTTCTAATTCTCTACCTTTTCCCCTAGCGCTACTTCTCTATAACTGCTGACCTAACTGCTGACCTACGCTTCAGTGGTCATCTGACCGTATCACTTAACCGGTCATCTCCTGTAATGTTGGTCTACCTAACTACGTTATGCTCTGTTTCTGTTAACGTCTACTTGACTTCTATAACTTAAACTTGCGTCATCACAGGTCATATTATCATATGCAAACTGTTAAAACAAGTAAATACATTTGTAACTAGATGTTGTCGAGTATATTCAATTGGTGGTAAGATGTAATGCTTTTCTTTTCATCAACAAGGGAGGTAAATAATACTTTCTTTATTTACTAGGTATTTCCGCTGTTGTACCCCTTTGACTGCTTGTCTAAAGAATTAGAATTAAGGTTGAGATAATGGATTTCATTCCAGGACACACGTTTCCTTCTACGTTGAAATAAAAATCAACAAAACAGCTGATTTTGTCTCGGAAGTTATTTTCGGTTTTAATATGATCTAAACAAGCAGTTAAACTCTGGCATGCATTTTTAACTGATTTATTTACGTCAATTTTTCCGCTTACGAATGAAATGTGTAATTCGTTTTTTTTTACTCCATATTATTTTTATGGTTTCATAATTTAATTTAATATGTAGTTTATCTAGTGTATAACTTACATAACCAACATAAACAAAAATATAAGGGGTAAAAAATAAACTAATAAAATAGGAAAAAAAACATAAAAGTATATAGAAGTAATTCGGGGAAGCGATCTCTCAGTTTTGAATATGCAATTATTCAATCTTTAAGACAAACCTAATTTAAAACATGATATTTAGACTTTTTGTTTGAATTAGTTCATCGGTGGGCGACCCTCCCCCACCCACAGAAAGCCTATCGCCACACCCTGTGTGTGGCAACCCACAATTTGAGAACCCGTGAACTAGCGTATCCATCCAGGACATTGCTGCATGTTGACACACTATTTCAAGAAGATTTCATCAAAACATTACCAATCGTGTTTTTTTAGACGCGTGCCCTCGCTTTCTAAGTGTGAATTATTAATACATAAACAATAAACCGGGAGTGATCTACCCTAAACTTTCTCGAATATTCTTATATAAAACAACAGTGATGGGAACTCGGTATATAGTTATGATTTTTAATCCATTTTAAAATACTTAAACTTTTTAAAATAAAAAAGAATCTCATAGAAAAAAGTATTGCGCACCAAGCGAACGCCGAATACAGATGTTCATAATGGTGCGCAATATTATTAGTACTTTTACTTTCTCGTATATACGAAGTATAGAGAAAGTATTGTAATCGTGCACAAAAATCACTTGAAATTTTAACTATTTTCACCGTATTACACCTCAGTCCTTCATCACATCCGAAGTATAGAGGACTTATTTTAATCGGGCAAAAATTATCAATCCAGATTTATCAAAATTAAAAGGTTTTATGCGTATTCCAGTCTGAAAAACTGGGCTTTGCAATTCTGTCCGTATGTCTGTGTGTCTGTGTGTGTGTGTGTCCGTGTGTAAACACGATAACTTGAGTACCGTTACAGCTAGGTTGATGAAATTTCATATATTAGTATTTTATCAAAATCGTAGATCCGTATCAACTTTTGAGCGATTTCGGATAACCGGAAGTGGTACTTTTTCTACTTTGAATGTTTCAAAAGCCTATAACTTGAGTACTATTTCAGATAGATAAATGAAATTTGATATGTAAGTAAAAGATCTAATTCTCTACCTTCTGTCAAATTTTGAGAATTTTTCGTTGACCGGAAGTACTTATTTACGCTACTTCCGATTTCTCAAAAAACTAATGTAAATTTTAAAAGTACTAATAATATTGCGCACTATTATGCGCTTTTTTATTCGCGTTCACTTGGTGTGCAATTAATTTGTCTACGAGATTTTATTCTATTTTTAAAACTTTAAGTATTTAAAATGGATTAAAAATCATGTCTATAGCCCGAGTTCCCATCCCCTGTTATTTTATATAAGAATATTCGAGAAAGTTTAGGGGAGATCACTCGCGGTTTATTTTTTAAATTTAGATGCGTTTTTGAGAAAAAGGAAATAGCGTAAATTAGTACTTCCCGTCAACGGAAATTACTCAAAATTTGACAGAACGAAGAGAATAAGATTTTTTACTTACATGTGAAATTTCATTTATCTATCTGAAATAGTACTCAAGTAATAGGCTTTTGAAAAATTCAAAGTAGAAAAATTACCACTTCCAGTTATCGGAAATCGCTCAAAAGTTGATACGGATCTACGATGTTGATAAAATACTTATATATGAAATTTCATCAACCTAGCTGTAACGGTACTCAAGTTTTCGTGTTTACACACACACACACACACACAGACACACAGACATACGGACAAGATTGCAAAATTATGTTTTTCCGTATCAGTCAGATGTAAAACGTCGAGATTTGTAAAAATCTCGATTTTTTTTTTTGCACTATTACAAGACTTTCTCTATATTTCGTATATACGAGAAAGTAAAAATGGCGCAATACTTGTACATTTGTAGATCAGATCTGGCTACCTAGATCCTGTTGTATGAATAATTGTACATTAAAATACTGTGATGCAAAATTACTCAGGTAACTATGAAAGACGATATAGTTGAATCTTTTCTAACATATTATAGTGACTGTGATTTCTAATCTTATTAATTTCATACAAAACACACTCATACGTACACACTTTCAAGTTAATTATTAATGATCAGGTAAAAGTGATAGATCGCACGTGACTATTTTGTGCCGCAGTTTTAGGTTGTATATGTTTATGCTATAATTTTCTAGGCTGACTGTTTGGTATGGGCAATCATTTAAAGCGGTTGTCCTGCCTAATACGTACTAACATGGGCTCTATGCGAAGTATGTGGAGTAGTGAGGGGGAGAGGGGTGGGATTGACTAGTTGAAGCTGTTGGGTAGTAACGAGATGTCTTTTATTTAGACTAAACTTATTTAATTCTTGTTTCTGGTCGTTCTACTCTCAGTTAAAAGCAGGTTCTGTTAACCTTGTTCTCATCTCCAATTTGTAGTAGCAAAAAAATTACTTGGATGTTTATGGTTTTTAAAGTTACATTACTATTCTATTGCTAGGCTCTGAGAGACAAACATTTTTGAAGAAGAAACATACATTAACATAATGTCGTCACTAGTCTTTAAAACATGTAGATGTAAAACAAAATATTTGGTGTATTGGTTTGTATGTTGTTGTTGTTTTGAAGCACTACATTTAAATTCATAACATGCACTATATATATATATATATATATATATATATATATATATATATATATATATATATATATATATATATATATATATATATATATACATAATGTAATTCAGAGTTAAATCGTTTAACTATGTTTAATAGAAACATATAAATACAACATATAATACAAAATCGCTACGTTTTCTGTTGGTTATTTGTTTTGTTGTTTTAATTTTTGGAAATGTGGTAATATTATTATTGTATCTCCCTTAGCATTTATTTGCAAAATAATAATTATAGTTTACAACTACAATAATTGCTAATACTTTGTTTCTAGCCCCCTGATACATCTTACGATCATTAAAATTGGTATATGTTGGTATATGTAAAAGTCAAGTTTGAAGCGGGTCACATATGTAATATCTATAGGCCTATAACCGAGATCTGGTAACATTAAAGGATATGTTGTACACGCTATGTAAAGCAGACATAAAATAGGCAGAGTTACCAATCAGTTAAATCTCAATGTGGAATTCAACACTTTTTAAGCTTAGATGGTTTGGTATATAACTTATCAAACAAAAATACGCGTGTAAAATTAATAGAACTAAAGGCAGTTTCTTCAAAGATCAGTTTAAAAATAAACGATTTTGTCGGTTTTTGATTGCCATTGTTGTCTGTGATACATCAAAGTTGACATTTTTTTAAACTATTTTTTTTTTTATTTACTACATATTTTTCAATCTTGTTTCATCTCGAATTAATTAATTATTCGATTTTAAGTACACGATTTGGTGGCTTTTTTCTCAACCTATTGGAGTCTAAAAATAGCCGAACTTACCAGTTATATGTTGTTGTAATTGTAGTAACTTGACCTACTTGACATACAACTCCCATATACTTATTTTATATATATATATTGCTATTTAGCAATGATTACATTGACTTTGGAGCATTAAACAATATTAATTAGTTATGTTAACAACTAAACAAAGTAAAGCATTAAGTAACGTGTCATCTATCTACTGAAACATAATGCATGGATTATAGAATTTTTCCAAGTGAAGTAACTGTGTTTTCTAATCTTACTAATTTTAAACAAAACACACTCTTGAGTTCACACTTTGATCAAACGAATGAAAGTTTATTGTCGATGTAGAGTGAAATTGATGGATCCCTTACAGCTATGTTGCGCTCGATATGTTAGGTTGTATATATTTCAATTATACATATCGCTATTCTGTCCTCATATATTACGGTGTATAATATATTTATCTACGTACGGCTGTGTTAGGGTGTCATTATATGTATGAATATAGACGGCTAAGTTATGGTGACATATGTGTATATGTGTACGGCCTGCATTACATTTAAATGTGTGTGTTAAGGTGTAACACGTTAACATATGTATGGCAGTGTTACGGTGTAATATATTTACATTGTGTACAACCTACCTAACAATGTTTTTGAAAGTTAAATATAAGACTTTATATTGAGACATGCTCACCTTGACAGACAGTAAATAGAAGACTTTACATTAAGACATCTTTACCCTGAAAGAGACGGTTGGTTAGAAGACTTTACATTGAGACATCTTAACCCTGAAAGAGACGGTTGGTTAGAAGACTTTACATTGAGACATCTTAACCCTGAAAGAGACGGTTGGTTAGAAGACTTTACATTTTGAAATAGTCATTCTGTTGCCGTTTCCAATTTATGGAATCATCACTGAAGTTGACTTTAACATTGGCGATTAAACCAAAACTAAATATATTTCTAAAAATTTGAGGATACGCAATTTCTGCCTTGGTTTCAGTAATGGTTAAGGCGCTTTCTCCTCCCCTAAATTTATATCACACCTCATTTCACTAAACTCCTCGCTCAAAATTACAGTAAAAAGGCGTTAATGTAATTAATTTATTTTTTTATATTTTCCCGAGGTAATTAAACTTTAATTAAGTTCGATTTTCTTGACAACGTAAATACAATTAAAACTCATTTCCTCTCTCTAGATGTGTCGTCATGTATGGACGATTCATTATATATCTGGTACTCTTTAGTAAGCGAAAATTGATATGCATACAGCTCAACACATTATGGGTTCTACTTTTAATAGTGAAGCATAACAATACACAACATCAAAAAGGGGGATAGCAATTACAAGAAAATACATGTTGAGAACAGAAAACTCTCTTCAAAATTCCCATAATAATATTATGGTTATTTTGAAGAGAGTTTTCTGTTCTCGACATGTATTTTCTTTCAAAAGAATAGGGATATTACATCCAACGCTGAGTCAACATCATAAAAGTGGGTTGAACGATATCCTCGCCTGTCTTTTAAATGAGTAGGAATTAATGCTATTGTGTTTCCAGTTTGCATTTTTTATAGCACTTTCAACAATAAACAAATACACATCTATTTTTGTGTATGTTATTTTAATCACTTTTTTGTAGAATAGACGTCTAATTTTAAGAAAAAATTAGAAAGTCACTTTGATTTTTTTTTGTTTTGTTTAGAATTTGTTTACCAAAAGGTCTATTTAATTGTTAATTATTTCCCTTGCACAATAACCAAACAAGAAAAAAATATCGGTAAATATCAGCATCGGAAAAATGAAACAAACAAATAAAAAAATATGGGCAACATTGTATCGAATCATATGAATACATTTAACATAAACTAATATATAAACTATGTAACAATGTAAGATACGTATGCGTTACTAAATAAGATGGTCAAATGTTGCTCAATTTAAAGTTGTGTGTGTGTGTGTTAAATATGGCAGGTATTATGTTGATACACTCATGAATCAAGTTATTGAAACTGTCATTTAAATTAGTGGTCGGAGTAGTCGAGTTACTTATTGCACCGATTCTCTTCTCGACATTTTGACTAAGATCAAAGTGTACTATCTGCTCTGGGTTATGTACGGAGTCAGGTAACCCATCTGACCTGAGTGGACTAATTGCCCCTTTCCTTTTTTGGAAAAAAAAGTGTATCATAATTAAATCATCATGTACGGAGTCAGGTAACCCATCTGACCTGAGTGGACTAATTGCCCCTTTCCTTTTTTGGAAAAAAAAAGTGTATCATAATTAAATCATCAGTTATTTTGAACGCCAAATAATATAAGTAAAATAGATCATAACTAATTACGTTTATAACGACTTCTTATAAAATATATCCAATTAACAACAAATTGCTACAATGTAACGACAACATCAAACACAAATTAAACGATGCTATATACATGTGTTTTTATTCAGTTTAAAATATTAATTAATTTTTTTTTTAATAAGTGCTGATATACTCTAGGAAAACAAAATGTAGTTCGCAATTAAAAAATGTAATGTGTATATACGTAAATATTACTGTAATTACTTGTTTAATACTTATTTGCAGGGGCGTAGCGAGGGGGGGGGCGGGGGGTGCGGACAGCACCGGTTGACACCATTTAGGGGGGTGACACCAAGGCAAAAAATAGCAAAATATATAGAGAAAAACTCGAGGAGGGGGGTGCAAAGCGAAAGTTTGAGGGGTGGGGGTGCAAATCGAAAGTTTGAGGGGGGTGCAAATCGAAAATTTGAGGGGGGGTTGCAAATCGAAAACTTGAGGATGGGGGTGCACATCGAAAGTTTGAGGGGGGGGGTGCAAATCGAAAATTTGAAAGTTTGTCCCTGGGAAGGGTCTCTATGCCTCTGGGGTGGTGACACCATTAAGTGCCGCACCGGGTGACACCCGACCTCGCTACGGGCTTTGACTATAAGTGGTTTGTAGGTAACGATGTTACTTTTTTTTTACCACATTGTCTTTGTTAACATGTGGTTTGTCCACACATGTGTTTTATACATATAGAATATTTGAATACACATGTTTTACTTATTTCCATTTATTCCACATATATTTAAATAATTAAAAAATGTAATTGAAGTGTTACAATTTATGGCACTTTAATTAAACTATCATTTTCCGATTAGATCCGATTATTTTTTTCTCAAAATAAAGCACATGAGCCAACACACACAAACACGAATAGATGCTTCATATCGTTATCTCCGTAAATCAGTTAATAATACAATAATAAGCAAAACATTCATTTTACTCAAGTTGTATTGACAACACTCATACATATTCAAAATGTCTAACCTAATTAGTTGTTTGTTCATATCGATTTAAACCATTGATACAATTAAAAAAAACAAAAAAAACAACGAATACGGTATGGTAATCTTAAGTTACTTTTAAAGACACCCGAAATATTCTGTGTATCTAAATTCTCAAGCACAAACAAAATGCCTTTTTTTCACATTCTACAGTGAGTGACCCGTAATATAATTGTGGTGACCCGTAGGCTTTTGTTGGTGACCCGAGGGCTTTTGTTGGTGACCCGTGTGATTTACTGTGAGTGAATATTTCAATGTGATAACTGATCTAAGTTGTCTCAATAAAACAGGAAAGAACACGAGCGGAAACAATGCATTGATCCATTTCAATTCCCTAACTAAATTTCTTCTAAGCTAACACAAATGTAAACTCACTAAGTAATAAAGGAAACGGTTTAGATGTCGTTTTATTGCTAGATATGTTTAAAATAAGATGTAGTGTAAGGTGATTATCTTGAGTATGGTTTGTGATTGATTACATGGCAAATGTGTAATTAAAGTCAAACGTTATAAAATTAGGAGATCAGTGTTTACGTAACTGAAACTCACGTTTCATTACAAATTTGTTTGTAATGCTATTTTTTTCATTGTTTCCAAAAGTAAAAAGTGTAACAGCATGCACATTAATGCAATGTTGCTCTAATGTAGTGTATCGGTTTGAAAATAATGTGTATATTTTGTCGGCAAAAATTGTGGAACCACATCTTTAATGTTGTTGAGTACGTCATGACGTGGTCATCACGTGGCCTTTAGGCTACTTAAACAATTATTACCACTTTAAGTACAATTAATTTCGCGGGACCGAGTAACAAATAGCAGCCTTTTTTTGTTATCAACAACGATTGATTTAGTACTAAAATTGTTATGTCTCCGTGCATAGGGAGACTTGAATTTAAGTGAGAGAAAATAAGAACTTACAAGTCCTAATGTGGGTATTTTCAGGATCAGTCTGGGATTTCCAAATAAATGTTATATACGTTATGTTAATACAAATAATAATTAAAAAAAATGCAATATAACACTTACATTGCTCAACAAGATTAACAGTAAAGTAGACTTACCTTACTATAATCACTACTTTGTTTTGTAATTCGATGCTAGAAATATTACTAACAATTGGCACATTTTAAAAAAAAACTAAATAGAAATTATGTATGTATGATATATATTGGCTATGTTAGGAACAGGTCTGATGTGGCTCAATATAAAGTTATGTGTGAGTTCAATATGGCAGAGATTATGTTAATACAATCCTTAATCAGTTATTGAAACTGTCATTTAAAGCAGACACTACAGTGGTCAGAGTAGTCGAGTGATTGATTACACCATTTCACTTCTCGGCCTTTTAACTAAAATCAAAGTGTAATATTTGTTATGTGTTTTGTAAGGGTTTTTTACCTGTGGCCGCAATTTTTCCTCCTTTAGTCAGGTACCCATCTGAGCTGATTGAAAAATCATTGTGTGAATGAAGTTGTTAGTTTTATAACACACCCAAAATAATATCACACTTTATTTTACCAAACCCCTGCCACAAAATTCCATCAAATATTTAATAGCAGTATTTATGTTCTTGTTTTATCTAATTGAAATCTTAACTAAGCTTGACTTTCTTAACAAAGCGAAATGATGGTTACAACTGTTTTTCTCGTTTTTAACGCAAAAACGAGTCGTTACTTTTTCTCCTGTTACCAAAGCCTCCTATTTAAACCCTCCCTTAACCTGATTTGTAAATAAATGCATGCATTTGATTTTAGTTAGTATGGTACATTTATTAACATACATTATGCGCAAAACCACTCTGAGTTTGAAAATGTATATGCATCTATTGTAACACATTACAGGTTCTATATTTAATATTGTTGCCTAATAATACACATTACCAAAAAAAAATATTTTAAAGTACAGAGTAGTTGGTAATGGGAATGGCGTAGTGTGAGACCAACGACGTTTTTATCATAAAATATATTTTTGTTTTCGAAAATATACTAAACAGGTAAATTGAAAAATGCACCATTGATTATTTGATGTCTTCGGTTGTTTTTTAAATCAGTAAAACATAACGCTATTGTATGTACGTTTGCAATTGCATACATATTTCAAACATTTAACAAACGCACATCTACATATGTGTATCATAAGTGATACACATTAATTACAATTATGGGTGACTTTTGATGCAGAAAAGTATATGCCTATTTTGTTTTTATTTTTTTCCAATTCGTTCGCCAATTATATTATGGTTATTAAATCGGTAACTATTTCCCTTTCAAGAAAGAAAAAAAAAATATAAACACATTAAAAATTAGCTGCAATAAAATGTGTCACATCTAGCTTAATATAAAGCTTCGTGTGAGTTCAATCATTTATTCAGTTATTGAAACTGCCATTTAAAGCACTACATTGGCCTGAGTAGTCAAACGATTGATTGCACCATTTGACTTCTCGGCATTTTGACTAAGATCTAAGTGTTTTCTCAGTTAGGGGTTATGTACGGAGGTCTTAGCTGTGGCCGCAGTTTTTCCTAACGTTAGTCAGGTAACCATCTGAGCTGGGTGTACAAGCACGTCTTACAGAATTGACTCCAGGGATCCGAACTTAAGTCGTTTTCAACAGTAGGGGAGGCGATAAACACTTTACTGAAATACGTGGTATTTTTGTTGTTGTTTCCCAACAACTCATTTTCATTTTTTTAGTGGAAAAGCGTGTCTTTACTTTTTTTCTCTATCGTCACCATACCCACCCCCTCCTTCCAACCCTTCCCCTATCCAGATATGTCGTCATTTATAGACCATCCCTTATATATCTGGTACCCTGTTGTAAGCGAGAGATAAAGATAAATAGAGTTCGTACACACGTGTAGGCTTAACGACTGATACAGCTCAGGATTACTAATGTATTAGTGCACCAGACACATACATGAAATAATACTTTTAATATATGTCTTTCAAACTAATAAACCGATTTATATTAGTATAGGACATTCATTAAAGTATAGTTAGCGCAATTCAAGTCTGTTTTGAAAAAAAAAAAATAATATGTATTTATTTTATGGGTCCTACGTTTAATATTGAAGCCTAACAATACACATGTCTAAGAAAAAAATGATTGCCATGTACAGTGCTTGGTAAAGGAAATAAAATTATGATAGGCCAATGACATTTTTATAATTTCATTATAAAATATAATCTAAAATTAATTGGTATTTTTTATATTATATTGAAGATATATATGGAAAATTCACCAAAGAGGATGTAGAAGAGTATTGACATTGTTTCAACGAAATCTTCGTGTGTCTTGTAAAAGTGTAAAATATAATAATAATGTGTGTAGTTTTGTAATTACATTAAATTTTTCAAACATTAGACTAAAACACATCTACGTGTTTATCATTATTGAACATATTATATTAAGTTTACTGGTATGTTTTGTCACATAAAACGGTATGTCATTTTGTTCTTTGATTTTGCTTTATCAAACTAATTGTGTTTATTAATAAGGTAATTATTTCCCTTGGAAAATTTCTAAGCTAGAAAAATATTATCTGCAATATTTACACAAAATAAAAAATGCAGTCGACACTGTATTTAACCATATGAACGCACTAAAATTAGTTAAGAAGAAAATGTGTCACATATAGGTCAATATAAAGCTTCGTTTAAGTTCAATATGACAGGTATTATGTTGACACAATCATTAATCAAGTTATTACAGCTGTCATTTAAAGCAGACACTTCAATGGTCGGAGTAGTCGAGTGACTGAATGCACCGATTCTCTTCCCGACATTTTGACTACAATTAAAGCGTACTGTATGCCATGGGTTCTGTACGGATGTCTTAGCTATGGGATCCGAACTCGTGACTTTCGATGAGCAATTATGGGATATAAAGGTCTAAATGTATCTACACAATTTTTAAAAGTAGTTACTTATTGTAATGTAATGTGTTTTGGAAGCAATTTGTTATTTTATATTTTATTTTCATCTTATCACGCCAAATTATGTGTACATATATTTTAAATCTCCAGTCAATATGTGCGGCTATTTTGTATTAATGTTTGTACTACTACTTTAATATTTATTAAGTTATTAGCTAAGCAAAATTCAAAATAATGTGTACAGGCAAATTATGAAATGCATACATTTACAAAAAAATAATAATTCGATATTGTGATCGAGTAATATCAATGCGTGGTGATATATGATGCTTTATATTATAGCTGGGGATATAAATATAACTGAATTGATTTACGCGGTATTTCATCCGACACATTGGTCTACAATTATTTATCATGTTTCAAATCGGTCTACAGTATAACTGTTGGCTATCAAATCCAAAATATGTTCAATTACGAAAGTATCTCTAATTAATGAGAATGACTCTAAATAATTAGTATTTTTTTTTTTTACATTTGGTATAATACTTTTTTTTTTATATTTTTATTCAAACGCTATTCGCCTATAATGCAATTATCAAACACATGATACATCTAGCTATCCAATTGTGCCAAATATAACATAATGACGGATATAAAACGTTTCGTGGAGAGTTTGTAAGATCTGAAGAAAAAATTATTATATATACGTTCGTTATGAGACATTTACATACATAAGCGACACAAGTTATTTTTTTTTAAGAAAGTGAGTGACTTTTACATTTGCTATTTAACCACAACAAAAGATATTTTTTCAAAATCTGAGGATAAGCAACTTCTTCCTTTGTTGTGGTCATGGATGATGCTTCATCATCCCCTAAAATGATATCACACTTCATTTTACCATACATCTCCCTCAAAATTACATTATACATTTAATAGCATTTACCTTTTAAGGTTTATTTTTTTTTTTTTTTTTATTGCTTTACTAAGGTTGACTTTCTTGACAAGCGAAATAAAGGTTAAAAACTAATGTTCAAAATGTTTTAGTGTATAAGCGTTGCTTTACTTTTTCTCTGTCGTCACCTAACCCAGTCCCCTCCCCTTCCACCCCCTCCCCTTTCCCGATCTATCTCGTATCTAGTAGAAGCCTTATATATATATGGTATCCTGTTATAAGCGAGAGATAAAGATACATAGAGACCGTACACACGTGTAGGCTTAACGACTGATACATCTCAGGATTAGTAATGTATTTGTGTACCAGACACGTACAGGAAATAATACTTTTAATAGTTGTCTTTCAAAACACCAATAGATGCATTCAATTTTGGATAGTATGGTGTTTTAAAATGAAATATTTTTATTTGTTGTTTTATAAAGTGGGTTGATATTGTGCTAACTGTGACTGTAAAGATGTTTTGGTAATATGTATCTGCTAATTAGCACTGTCCTAATGGTTGAACTACAATGTACAGCTTCTGTGTAATTGTGTCCGTCAGTCTCGTCCATATGAAGCCGTACAGTTTGAGTTTGTCTGTAACTGTAATGGGGGTGTTATATTTTGTCTTTCTTCTCTGTTACCCATAATTTTGGATTTCTTAGCATTGATTTAGCCACCACTGACTATCCTGTATTCTGGACATGCCTCTATTATTGTCCTCATGTTTTTCTCCGTCTGTAGTTAAACATTGGTGTCGTCAGCGTAGGCTATACTTTTCTTGGCTGCCGTGTTTGGTATTGGCAATCGTTTAATGCGGTTGTAAAAAGTTTGTTTGCGGGGTGGCCCTTTTTTTCTAGTTCCGCCACTGCTCCGTGCATACAATTGTCAAATAGTCGTCAGATCTCATTATGACGTGTGATCATTACAGTTGCTGCTACTTGCTATGAAAGTTTTAATATTCCATTGTTTGGTAAAATTATCGTTTCTACCACTGACAAGCACAACGCTTTTGCTTTAGTAAATTGTTATTTAAAAGCTACATCCCTTTTAAATGATGTCAGCCGAAATTTGACGTGTGTACATGGTAGGTGGCTGGGGGATACTAAAATCTGAAATTGTTGGGACTTCAGAGATGGATAAACCCTTTATGTAGTAACACACATTTGCATACACAGTAATAAAGAGATATTTGTATTTATACAATTACACCTTTTAACAATTTAATCCCATTAATTTTTGTGTCATCCAAAGGTAGAAAAGACAGGCCCGTCATAACATGTAATACATTGGAAAATCTACCATCTAAGCATAGTATGAGTATAAAGATTTAGCTGCCATCTGCACTCACTCATCGGAACTCCAGATTTCCATTAGGCGCTATTCAATAACCAGTTTCACATAGAAACAAAACAAAAGTACCCTAGACATTTGCAGCTTTTCTACTATCATATGATGTAAGAGTCATTGTGTATACCTACGTATATATTTTGAGATATATTTAGTTTAAAAAAAACTCCTTGCGCTACCCCCCCCCCCCTTTTTTTTTGTAATTATTTAACTCTGCTTGCGCTACATTAACAGTCTTTTATTAGCTAATTAAACATACTAATAATGAATATTTACTTTTTTTTTCAAAATTATGCACTAGTAAATATGTCACAGAACGTTGATAAAACGAAGTCTTTTGATAATTGTTGTATTTAAAAGTAAAAACATGACTGTTTTCTATGTTTATAAATACAATATAAATTATAATACATGTAAGAAAAGTCCCATTAGTTTAGCTTTTAAATAAACAACATAATGTTTGTATGAACAATCTTAAAAAAGAGTTCTATATCTAACTAATAATGCAAATTAATTTTTAGTTCCTTCCCTTGATAATTTTTAAAAGTGAAATCGGAGTAATTGTGAAGCACTAGATTTGTTTTTAAAGTACACTAATTTCTTCGACAAATAATATACAATACATTGATAGCTGTATATTCTAAATTTTCCCCCGACATACACTATACAGAAAATACAATTCATGAAGCTTGGTCGATTATAAATAACGGAAGTTTTTTTATGCAGACTAGTGAAGAATATATTGCTGTCAGCTAACCAGTGTTTCTTCCAGACTTTTTTCTCCGGGGGGGGGGGGGGGCGGTACACTTTCTTCGGGGGGCGGACACTGTTAAAAGTATATATTTTCTATATACATTATACAAATTTCATTTCGTTCGGAGGGGGGGGGGGGTAGAATTTGTTCGCCCCCCCCCCCCCTGATGAGATACCTGGAAGAAACTCTGCAGTTAACACTAACTGTGTTAATTCTTGATTTTTTTTTTTATTTTGTCGAGCTAAAAAAGTATATATTTATAATAATATTCGCTTACATTGCTTAAGATGTGATAGTTTAACAAGAAATCGGACTCGCATGATTTCTTATGAGACAAATATCTGAACATATTTTTGTGTAATTCCGAGTGAGATAAACAGTAACACTGTTTTAGACTCGGTCCGTCAGTTAAAATTGACGTCAGAGTCAAATATTGAATACAGTTTAAAAATAATAACAAAAAGAAAAACATTGTCAGATCAGTCGAAACATTGATTAATCTGACGATAAGGACTGTCTTTAAGGTATGTATATACAAAAATATATCTTTCAATGATTGTAATTATACAAACATTTTAGCAAATAAACAAAGTGTAAGTAAAGATTTATCAGATCCGTCATGTGTTTTACTTTTGTGTTAGATAAACAATATGTTATATGCGATATGGATGTTTGTGGTGTTGTGTATTGTTAGGACAACGACCGACAATCTCTGATACCAAATCCAAGTATGTGCCCTACAATAGTTCATGTTTGTTGGTTGCTGATGATTGTCCTAATGATTTGTCTTAGACGATTTGTATGACCTCTTGTATGTGTTGGTTGTTGATGATTGTCCTAATGGTGTGTTCTAGAAGAATTGCGTGAACTCTTGTCTTGATGTCTTTTGTTTAACCCAAGTCAAGTCAATGACATGAATGATTACAGAAGGAGATTACATGTTTATTGCGATCATTCTATTATAGCGTTGGATACAGCGAGGGATCAGTGTTTCTTCCAGACTTTTTTCTTGAAATTTTCGGGGAGGGGGGGGGGGGTAGACTTTCTTCGAGGGGGGGGGGGGGCGACACTGTTAAAAGTATACATTTTCTATATCTATATATATAAAGCATTATTTTCAAATTCTAAAAACATAATTCTGAGTTTAATTTTATACTTTCATTGTTGTTTTTAAAATGTGTGAATATTGCTCTTGTAACAAAAACAACTATCACTCATTCACTTGCACACCCCTCGCAGAGTTTCTTCCAGGCAACTCTTCAGTACTCCACAGTATAAATTTAGGCCCTAAACATTTAACATAGCAGCCAATAACCTATTAATTAATCATTCAATTCCTCAATTTTTTTTGAAAACCTAAGCGAAGCTAGGCAGTCCCGTCCCCCCCCCCCCCGAATTTTTTTTTGTTTTGTATAGACTTGGTCCAATTATTAAAAGGGACTGAAAAATATCAATATTTTATTGTGTAACATGGCCTGTGATACACCGAAGTTTAATTTTTTTCTTTGTTTTTACTTTAATTTTTATGTTATTGTTAATAGTACATATTTATCGAATATTGTTTCATCTCTATTTAATATTCTAGATAAACATTTTTTTTAAAAATATTATAGTGTGCTATAGGAAAAGTAACGACTGAGGAAATTCAACGACGTAAAATTAGCTTACTCGAATGTCTTTTAAAAGTGTAAGCTAATTCAATAAAGTTTTGTATAATAGGCGAAAACAAAATGTATTAAAAAAATGATAGAATAACCTAATTATTTAAAAAATTCTTACAAAATGTTTTTTTGTACTTACTGTACATGTCCGACTTAGTTTTTTAATTAATGGTTATTTGTTTCAAATTTTTACATAGCTAGCGCTTTGAAGTGTATTTTTATTGTTTCCCTTATTAATGAAAGAAGTTAAAATGGGAAGTAATTAGTAAACTGGATGTTAACAAAAAACAATACATTTTTAAAAAGACATCATTAGCTCAAATGTATGCAAACACTGTAAGAAAATATAACATTAACTAAAATATAATATGTTCATTAAATGTATGGTAACATCGAGTTGCGATTGGGTTATATATGTTCTTAATATAACATGTTTTCGAAGTTAAACCGACAAAAAGTGACGAAGTAGTCGAGAGGTTGATTGCACAGCGTTTAGTCATAAAGTATGACATTGTTGTATTGCACTATACCCAGACATCTAACCAGCCATTCCACGGATTATTTGCAAAACGTTTTTACAAAGACACATACACATTCTAGTTACAACTCAATGTTGAAAACAAACATATAAGAACTGCAGGACCACAGACCACGTAAACACACGTCAACAGACAACCGATCAGAACGTGTAAACTGTACCTACGGCAATGCATAGATACCAAACTGTCATAATTTTAGTTTTAGTTTTTTTTTAAATTCCGAAAGTATTCTAGTCCCAACTGTAATGGTACCTTACAAAATGTCATAACTAACTAGCGGGTGTATCCAGATAATCTCTTTAGATGTAGTGACAAGCACAACCACTTAAACGACTGTCAGGTTTCCATAAAGAAGTAGTTGCTGTTTTTGTTACTGTAAACAGTCC
This sequence comes from Physella acuta, assembly GCF_028476545.2. Lineage (NCBI taxonomy): Eukaryota > Metazoa > Mollusca > Gastropoda > Physidae > Physella > Physella acuta. The sequence goes on from NW_026732301.1 coordinate 409,261, forward strand.
ACCCTGTTCCATGTTTAAATATACCACATAATTTCACGGATTATGAGATAACATCATTAGATCGTTAACGAACTGTGAGTACGTTTTCTATCAAGTCATCAGATCATCGATTTAGTTCAAAACATGCTCACTGCCCGTTGACTTTTTCCACCTTAGCTACATGGTTGTTAGGTCAATGATTGTTCGGTCAATGCTTACAATAACTATATTTACAAGTTATAGATGTAGGCCTAATCTATTGGCATAAGGAATGTATTATTTTACTGTAAATTGCCTAATTTATTGACCAACAATACAATAAACTAAAAAAAAAATACACTAAAATAAAATTAGTAAACAAATGCACATGTAAAATAAAGTGTAAACATTTACACACACAACTAATTTGGCTTGCTAGATCCTGCCTAGTTCACAACTAAAAGCCAAACGATGCATCTAATGATTAGTAATTATCAGTCTTAATATCCTGATCCAGGTATTGTATTTAAACCGTTTAATTATGACATGATCAGCGGTCTGTAAACATAAACAAAACGTGTTAAATGTTGTAGTGTATGGAACCTTACTGATCAGATAATACATGGGATATTTTAATTATTGTCAATAAATAACATTAAAATAGAAACCTCATATTAGGGCTTATCAAACACAGTTTAAACCTTTTTCGCAAGATTTCAAACAATCGACGCACTACATACATAATTTTGTTTTTTTAAATAACCATGTAAAATACAGGGAGAGAATAACGAAACAAAGACTACAAGAAGTGAGGTGGCAGACCACGATCCTAGGTACCATCGGAGAAATGTTTTCATAGTTGTCATGACAATAATAACACCTCGTAATAAATACATCTTTTTTTTTATGAGTCGTTTGGTTGTTGATTTTAAATATAAGCGATCTAATTTTTTTTTGTTTGATGTAGTTGGTGGAAATTGTTCTGTTGTTTGATATACATACAATTTAGGGTATAATGGGTCTATTTCATTGTGCTACCATGGCGAAACTAGTATAATTGTAGGTTTTTCTAGTTTTTTGTTTACTTTTCTCCCCTTTAGTTTTGTACATGTGTCTTTGTCTTTTTTGTCGGACTCTCTGTATATGTTATACCACATAGGTACAAGCTGGCTATTATTGTGATTGTTATTTTTTTTTTATATTTAAATCACCCGTAACGGCCACAGTTTGTGAACATTTTCTGAAGGAAATAGTAGACGGTGAGAAAAAAAAAATGATGAAACAGATCTTACAGTTCTAACCCCACGACTGTCGCATGTTCTTTTCTCAATGTCTGACAGCCATTTACTTTTCTTATGTAACACTTGCTTTTCTCATAATATTAGTTGATCTTACATTTTATTATGGTTTTGATTTTACCAAAGAACATGTTCATTTACCAAGAGTAGTTACCTCCCTCTGCTAAATACAATATTCATGTTTTCAAGGGAGACAATGCAAATCTGCCACAAATAGCAAGCCGGGTAAAATATACAAAATTGTGTTATTAAACACCTTTTAATTTAAAAACAGAGTGTAACATTTTATAGAATATAATAATTATTTACAAAAATTCAAAATGTTTAGTTTTACTTCGATTAATTATTAAAACTTTATTGTAATTTCAAAAATTGAAAGCCTTATATTCGTATTAACATTTTTTAAAGACAGGCAATAACATCTTATTAACAAATGTTACTTCATGCTTTTGGCTGGGAGTTGAAATGTTTTTTCTAATACTTTTAAGCAACATTTGACTTGTTCTCTTGCTCGAAATTTTACGTCGGAAATGGATGTAACAAGTACTGTTATAAAATAACTTTTATCCGTAGAAAAGGACACAAAAACATCACGTAAAACACGGAACATACGTTTTAAAAAAACGTTGTTGAGGTATGAAATGATTAAATAAATAACGCCTCTAGGTACGTAAATCTCGTTAGAGGTCATCCATATATGACGTCCAAACATATTTTAAAATTATTTTGGACAACCTCCCCACAAAAGTCCACTTAATTCGCAAAAGTCTATTTTTTCAGACCCCCCCCCACCACCCGTGTGGACGTCATACATGGATGGCGCCTTACATTCCCATTTGTATTACATTTTCTCACTACTTTCAAAATGCACAAATTAAAGTCCTGGTACATTGACAACATCCTCTCGGTCAACTCGCTTTCATGATTTTATAAAATAAAAGTTTTAAAAATACTTGGAAACCCAGCCATGTTGCTTGCATCAAAAACTACGAGATTAGCACGTGAAAGGTGGGGGTCGTAAAATACTTTGTTGATCACTTCCCCCATCTGTTGGCTCTGATCTGTATATGATGTAGGAAGGTGAAGATGAACATGATACATTTTAGAGAGCATCAACTGCAACGCTCTCCTAGCCGTTTAAAAACTCTAAGTATTGTGTTTGTGGCCGTGTTTTTATCTAACTTCTTTGGACAAATGTTAATGTATAACTGTACTTGTTAGATAGATAACCGAGATATAATCTCGTATGAAAACATGTTATGTTTTTTTCATTATCATCTATAGAACTAGACTTGCCAAAACATGAGCAACCAAACGTCCTTGAGATAATTTAAAAAAAAAAACAGACTGGATCAAGATATTATTTTCAACTAGTGGCTTTTGAAAACAAGGTTTCAAATAAAAGTCATTGACTGTGTTTATGAAAAATGGACAATAGATGTTGATAGAAATGAAGATCACAATATTTTTAGGCAATTAAATCATTTTTATTTTGAGTGCTTGGTAACTCTAATTATCGATCATAGTAAACTGTAAATGCGACAGTAGGGATTATTTTTTTAAACTCACAGATACCATGTACTTCTAAACTGTGAAGACTACATGGTCCACTGAACCTGGTCTCCATGTTTCATACATTGATAATGTGATGCCAAGATAAAGATTTGAAGTCAAAAGGCCATTTATATATACATGTGACAAGAATTCAATACTGGCTACAATGCAAAACCAAACTTGAATATAGGCAAATGGTAGCGAGAGCTCACATTTAGGGATTACATCAAAGAAATATCACCTCAAGACCTGGTCGTAGAGGCAAGAATTTCACTTCAACCCCACCAGAAGTTGATAAATCAAAGGAAGAAAAATGCAGGAAATATTCACAGTGTGCAACAGAAAAACATGTTAAGCTAAGTACCCCAAAATATGGAAGATTGTGAATTCATTGTTTATTGGGCTTAAAATATACTATTTGATGAATGGTGGGAAACCTACGAAGGGGTTGATTTTTCATGATAACCGCCGTTGTCATAGTTACCAGGATTTTTCCACCAATATATATATATATATATATATATATATATATATATATATATATTTTTTTTTTTTAGTGGAAATGCATATGCAGATGTACGTTAAATAAGCTGTAAAGAAATAATTGTTTTCTAGCTAGTATTAAAAAAAAATTGTTTGTTTTGTTTTTTTACCGGCGCCTACCCCCAATGATTAAAATATTTGAAAACAAGTATAACATTAATTGGTATTTTTAGACGCCAAAAACAAATGTACATAATCTAACAAGATGTACAAGACACAGACACAACGTGTGAAGCCACTGACATTGTAATGACAGGAGAATATTAAGGACATGTATTGATTTTGTTTGGAGATTAAAAGCTGTATCGTCTGCGTAGACTAAAATTGTTTTGTTCGATATGTTTGGTATGTCTATTGCTCTGATGTATGTATTGTACCTAATGCTTCTATGATGTGTTCTAATGCTAGTATGTAAAGGGATGTGAGGTGGTGGGGGGGGGCATTGTCTAATAAATTTTAGGATCTATCAGTAGGTGGCTGTGTGTGTTGTAACATATTATTTTTATCCACATTGTTTTATTTGAGAAGTTGTGTGAAGATATGTGTGCGCTACTCGGTGGAAAGATTTCTCCTGGTGTAAGCTGAGTATGCATGCGTGGGGTGTTTTTATCCTGTGTATACTGAATGATATCTCTGATTAGGTGACTGTGAATGTGTATTTTCCATCTGTGATATTGCATTGTTGGCCAACATGAATTAACATGTGTGTGAATGGTTCTAATTTGGGAATCTAGGATTGTGTTATAATTGTATAGTATGATGTATAACATATAAGTAGCTCTATAAATGTGGGTTAAATTAGGGTCAGTCTGGGATTTCCGGAGAAATGCTATAACAGATTTTTTTGGCACCGTTCAAAAAGGAAAAAAATGCCAATGATGGCTACACGAATAGGGTTCTATCAGTTGTGAAGTTTTTAAAATAATTCTCTAATCAAGAAAAAAGATTGGTAATCTCGATCTATCATACTTCATTTAATGTCTTCTAAATGTGTAACACATATCGCAACTGTATTTAAATCACAATGGAATAGCCATTTTATAGGTTTTTATCATTTTTCTATCAAAAATAGAATATGTTAAAGATGGTATGTTTTTAGAAACAAAACATTGTGTCTCTTTTATTTGAATTATTTCCAACGAGCCGACCCGCGGCGTATCATACGCCGCTATTTAGTTGTTTTATTTTCTACTTTTTAGTAATTCATAATTTGTGAATTCGACAGTACCAATGCTGCCACTGAAAATATTTGCTTTAAAACACTAACCCCTCCCCCCTTTCCCCCAACCCCTACCCTACACCCCCCCCCCCCCCCCGTGTAAGCAGCATCCTCTTAGTTACCTCCTGTAAGTTTAAAATCGTTTCAAACTAAATTATCTGCCCCTAATAGCCGTCACTAAACCCGGCTCTACCATTTGTAAACATTTAGCGTGAACACAGCTCACCTGACCATGTTGGGTGGGGTGGGGGTGGTAGTGATAGTGATAGAGAGGAAGAGAGGGGACTGCAAAGGCGGGCTTGCAGCTTGTTTTCTAACATCTCCCAGAAGAGAATTATATATATAGATGCATTAAATGTACTTAATTAGTAAGTTAAACACCAAATTATTTCCCTTGCAAATTTTCAAAATAGGAATTAAAATGTTTGGTAAATACTCATATGCATTTGTGAACTAAAAGAACAATATGTACACTGCAGTAAGCCTAATCTTGTATACACATTTAAAATGAACTAAAATAGAAAATATCTAACCATGTAAAACATGCATCTGCTACTTTTGGAGCGGGTCGGATGTAGCTAAATATAAAGTTGTGTGTGAGTTCAATATGGAAGACCATATGTTGATACAATCCTCAATAAAGCATTCACTACATTGGTCTGATTAGTCGAGTGATTGATTGCACCATTTAAATTCTCGGCCTTTTGGCTAAGATCAAAGTGTTGTATATGTCACGGGTTCTGTACGCAGGTCTTAGCTGTGGCTGCAGTTTTTCCTAACGTTAGTCGGGTACCCATCTGAGGTGGGTGGGCATAAGGACGTCCTACATACATGGTGTAATGATTGGTTAACTTAGTTGTCAGTTCTGCTACATTGAAACATCCAGGTGGTCAACTCGCTAGTTGTTTTGAAAATATACATTGATGATATACTTTTGTTTCATATAAACAACAAACCTCGGCTAACTTATCTGAATCAAATGTTACAAGAGGTAATGTGTGCAATGTGTGAGTCGCTATTGAGTTCGTTCATCACTTCCCCCTTCTGTTGACACACGGCTCTCTCTATGATGCAGGAAGGTAAACGACAACACCATGTCTTTCAGTTAGCATAAACTTTGTTAATTCTTATTTCTGGTTTGTAGAATTCAATCGAACGACACGTTAGTTGTATTGTTCACTTCAAGGTGTCGGGATGTGACAGCTACCAAAGAACAATTATGTTTTGCGAATAGTGTTCTTTAATTGGCGCAATATTAATATGATGCACGTTTGTTTTGTATTTTGTACAAGAAAAATCTATTCAAGAGAAAAAAAAAATCAAACAGCAATACTGTTATTAAAAAGTAATGAAACACCATAATTTTTGGTATGTTTTATTTTTCTTCAAATTGTATGTGCAAACTGTAAAAAATAAAACTAAAAATGCGTTTGAACACGTTTTTTCAATTATGTATGTGGCCATTATTCCGAAGTTCTTACTGGTTACACATCATTTAAGCAGAGCAATAAAACACTGTTAAATATTAATGTAAACTATATAAGTTATATATGGGGAATTTTGGGGCACATAAACTTGTAATAGTAAAATGGGGAATGTGAAGTAATTAGTAAAATGTATCTATTGTTAACAGAGATAGTTGAATAGAAGACTTTACATTGTGAAATGGTCAGTCTATTGGTGTTACCAATTAATGGAATCATCACTGGGGTTGACTTTAACACTGACGATTTAGTCAATACTAAAGATATATATTTTTTAATCTAGGGATAAGCAACTTCTGCCTTTGTTGTGGTCATTGTTGATACTTGCTTCCTCCTCCCTTAAAATGATATCACACCTCACTTTATTAAACCCGTTCCTCAAAATTACATTAAACAACTGTTTATTGTGGGGTTTTTTTCCCCTTAAATCTTAAATATGCTCGACTTTCTTAATAATGCAAAATAAAAGTTAAAATTAATTTTCTAGTTTTTACTGCAAAAAAACATTTTTGTTTTTTATTCTCTCCATCGTCACCAAATCCTCCTCTTCTACCCCCTCCCCTCTCCAGATATGTCGTCATGTTTAGACGATCCCTTATATATCTGGTACTCTGTTATAAGCGAAAGATGCATATGGTTCAACACATTATGCGCTCTATTTTTAATAGTGAAGCCAAGCATTACACATTACCAAGAAAGGGATGGCAATGTACATAATGCTTGGTAATTTGAAGAACATTTTCTATTCTAAAATCAAATGGGAAATAAACATGTATTTTTATTTGAAGCGAGTAATGATTTTTTTTTTTTTTTTTTTTTGAAGCGAGTAATTTTTTTTTTTTTTTTTTTTTTTTTTCTTTTTTTATGATAATAGTCTAAAACATTATTTGGCTATGCAACGTTGTTTAAATGTTATCTTCGTTTGTATTTCAAATGAGTAACACACAATGCTGTTACGTTTCCGTTTGCAATAACAGTAATATTTCAAACAAAAAACAAACGCACATCTACGATTTTTTTCAATCAAATTTGAGACACTTTATGTAAGTTTTTTTTATAATTTCACACATAGGTTTGATTTATATTTTTTGTTTAAAGTTGATTTACTAAAAAGGTTTACATTAATAGGCAATTACTTCCCTTGTATAATAACCAAATAAGAAAAAAAATATTAATAAATACTTTTCAGCATCGGAAAAATGAAAAACAATTTTAATGCACCATTGTATCGAATCCTATGGATACATTTAACATTAACTAATAAAGAAATTATATTACCATGAGTAATACGTAGGCATCACAAAAAGATATGGTCAAATGTAGCTCAATTTAAAGTTGTGCGTGTGTTCAATATGACAGGCATTATGAATATATATGTATATATATATATATATATATATATATATATATATATATATATATATATATATATATATATATATATATATATATATATATATATATATATTGGGATAGCGGACATCCTTGTCTAAATGACTTTTTTATTTGTATAGATTTGGTGACTGCATTGTTGTTGTTCAAAAGTTAACTTTGAGCTTCTGTGTAGATGAAGTTGATCCATGTTTTAAAATAGGGTCATAGATTGTATGCATTTATTGTTTTCATTAACCATGTGTGATCGACTCTATCAAAGGCTTTTTGTTGGTCTATGCTAAGGATTGCCAGTTGCGTGTTCTTCTGTATACTGTAAAATACTATGTCTCTTATAAGATGTGTGTGATTTTGTATGTTCCTGCCTGGTATACTGTATTGTTGGTCTCTATGAATTATCCTGTCTATGAAGGGTTCTATTTTCCTTACTAGTGCTTTGGTCAAGATTTTGTAGTCACTGTTCAGTAGGGATATGTGCCTGTAGCTCTGGATTTTTGTTCTGTCTGTGTCATGTTTGAGGATTAGAGTGATGTACGCTCTGTTAAAATCTGTTGCGCTTAAACCTCTGTCTTTTAGGGCCGCGTGAAGTATCGGGGTAATATCGTTTTTAAAAGTTTGATTTTAATTTATTTTTTTTTGCCGTTTGGCGTTTAATAGTCTTCCTTCCACACAGTTCACTCCTGTATAGCCAGGAACAAGCTGTGTGGACAGGTTTCATGAACATGATAAAATAGATACAATACATAGCATTGCATAAAGAGAAAAATGTACAGTGTAATTTTCTTGGTTTTCCTTCTGTTTTCTTGGTTCCATTTTTCCATGTTCCTTGATTTCTTGTTTTTCATTTCCTGTTTCTTTAATATAACATAGAGTACATGACAAAACATGATCGTTTCTCGGAGTTCTTGGCCTTTTTTCTTGCGCATATAACTATCTTGATTAGGTTGTGGTTGAATCTTGGTTGGTATATGTAGTTCGAGAGTATCAATGAGGGATGTTCCGTTGATGAGGGGATGAGTTTGGTGACGTGGCATTGATGGTAGAGCTGAATCGATGAGGTATGGTGCATTGGTGAAAGGGCGAGTCTCGTGTATTGTCGTTGATAATAGAGATGTTCGATGGGGTGGAGCTTGGAGAGAGTAGTTGAGTTGGGGGTCCTTGTGTTAAGAGTGAAGTTGTGTCGTAGTCTAGTAAATGAGGTGGGCGAAGTGGCATTGAAGAGTGAAGTTTTTCTGATATTGCTGAGTCGAGAGTTGTAGATGTGAAGAGTTTGAACTTGGTCCGGTAGTTGAAATGGGTAGAGTGAAATTGTTGACGAGTGTTTTTTTTTGGGTGAGTTGAGTTGGTTTTGAGAGATGGTTGGTTCATTCGCTGGTAATTGACGGAAGCCTCCCATCTAAGATTTCTCCTAGGTGGGTGTCGTCAGAGTGTTAGTGAGTTTGTTGATAGCGAGGTGTTTGTGTTTAGCGTAGTTGATCTTTGAGAGATGATGGGTTCGATTTGCTGGCAATTGTGACGGACCTCCCACCTAAGATTTCTCCTAGGTGGGTGTCGTCAGGCTGAAAAATAGAGGATTGAAAGTTAGCCACTCGTACATTTGAAGCCACCCAATACAAGTACTGGGTGACTCATCTCGAGGGCATGTGCACTTCGAGGGATGTGTGGGAGCAAACCCACAGCGATCGTTGGCGAGATTTGCAATTGATTGCTTGATGAGTTGAGTAGGTCGATTGATTGCCTCTCGCTCCCGGCAGCCAGCCCTAAAAAGGGTTGACCAATCAAATGGCTAAGATCCATGTAGATCCATAACATATACTACACTTTGATCTTAGCCAAAAGGCCGAGAAGCGATCAGTTTGATTTTTAAAAAAAAAATCATTAAAGCGATGTGAAAGCGATGAGAAAGATGAACCAGCAAGCAAATTTATTTTAACGTCATTGTAATTGTTCTTTGTGTTTAATACACAACGCTACAGGATGTTTTTTTTTAATACATAGATTATTTAAATAAAATTCAAAAAATTATTAACATTTTATTTACTATTTTTTTTTAAATATAAAATATCTACGTATAATTTTGTTATGCTTTATCTATGGTATTTGAATTGTTTTCGTTTCATTGAATGTAGTTAGTTTTTCAAATAAATAGTTAGTTATTTCCCTTGGAAACTGTATACATAATATTGAAAATTATTGTTCATACTTATCTGCCTTGGTAAACTAAAAAAATAAATAAATAAAACAATACACCATATACCAATAAATATGTACAATGTAAAATAGAAAATGTGTAATCATGTAAGATACGTATTTTTTTTACGTTAGAAGCGGGTCAGATGTCGCTAAAAATAAAGTTGTGTGTGAGTTCAATATGGTAGACATTATGTTAATACAATCCTTAATCAGTTATTGAAACTGTCATTTAAAGCAGACAACACAATGGTCGGAGTAGTCGAGTGATTGAATGCAGCATTTCATTTCTCGGCCAAAGATCAAAGTGATCTATTTGTTATCGGTTCTGTACGGAGGTCTTAGCTGTGGCCGCAGTTTTTTCCTCACATTAGTCAGGTACCCATCTGAGCTGGGTGGACTTAAGGACCTCCTAAAGATTCAACTTCGGGATCCGAACTCAAGACTTTTAGGTTAACAATTGTGAGATATAAAGGTGTATGGAAAGCAATCATGTTATTTATTGTATGTCCATATCATGTCATATTCTGTGTACACAGATTTAAAGCATTCAGCCAAGATGCATGGATATTTCGTATATGTTTTGTACTACTTCTTTGATATTTACTTATGTTACTATGTATTTAGAATATGTGTACAGTTAAAGTATGATATATAACTAGTTAAAACAATTCATCAAATACATTTTAACCTTATGATTATATTTTATTATAGAGTTTATTCCATAAGTGGTGAGGTGTAAACTGTTATGTAATGCCTGATCTGTATCTGATGTGCACGCCTCTGCTTTAAAATATTATGAGCGAAAAGATTAATCTCAGGCTGTTAAATTGTGACATAAGTGAATGAGAAATGGAATGTCTTCTAACTCTGTTGAAAAGAACAGAGATAAGTTTTAACTAATGTTATGCTAACCGAAAGATCGTTTTTTGTTGTACTTAAGTCAAGCTACTTGTATAGATGGAGAGTGGAGAAGGGTGGGGGTGGGGTAGTTATATATAGTTATCAGGTTATTGCATGTTGTGTGTTGTGAATATTGAGCCGTGCTTAAACTCGACAAAACGATTAAAATGACTCGACTACACAATGTATCTATGTCATGTCATATCGAATCATCGTATACAAAATGCACGGTATTCACAATTCAAGATATATCAAGCACATAGTACATCCAACACACGACATACCCAACTCACGACATTTCCAAAAGCGGATATACCAAACTTACATTATACAAAACCCACGATATTTTCCTGATGTCATACAATCAACAATTATATTCACAAATTACTAGCAGCGTGTGAGTGTGTGTCGCTATTAAACTACACTACTATGTCTCGATGAGGTGCATTAGGTCTATAACATCATCATCTACCCCGGGGAAGTTAAAAAAAAACAGACACAATTTATCAACGAATTATAAAAACACTTGCCCGAATAACATTTGACTACGTTCAAATCTAACGTTTGTATTGCACAGAGCAATTCTAGCCTAGATCATGTCAAGTTCTAGCATGTTAAAATACAAAGCCAAACAAGTAGCAAGATTGTATCTAAATTAAGATTAAGATTCTAAAACAGTTAAGTTAGGAAAGGAAACTCAATTGTTTTAGAATCATAATATTGATTTAAATGGAACCTTGATACTTAATTGGCTATGTATTTTAATATTCTAGAGCTTGAAATGATCTAGAAATAATATGTAATGTATTAAAGACGTATAGTAATCGTAAAAAACATTGAATGTGACGTCGTTTATGGACAATACATTATACAACTTGTACGAGAAACAGAAACATTGGTCAGGAACACGAGAAACTACATACCTGTATGAATATTAATAATTTAATGCACCGTACAAGTACCGGACATAATAATGTAAAATTTATAATTTATAAATTAAATCGGGGTGTTGGCAGGTGGGGGTATATAATGCCATTATCCTTGATAATGTAATTACAATTTTAATTTTTTTTTTAAATTGAAACTGCAAAATTGTGTTAGGGTGTCATAATATGTATACATATGTTCGGCTATGCTATGTACGGCCTACATAACATTTAATATTGTTTGTTTTGGTGTTAATATATGTATGATTTTGTTACTGTCTAATTGTTTGCATATGTATAACCAACCTAACAATGATCTTAAAAGTTTAACATAAGAGTTTACATTGAGACATTGTCAAATTGACATAGACTGTTGAATAGAAGACTTTGCATTGAAACATTGTCACATTGACAGAGAAAGTAAATAGAAGACTTTACATTGAGACATGCTCACCCTGACATAGACAGTAAATAGAAGACTTTACATTGTGAAATTGTCACTCTGTTGGCGTTTCCAATGAATACAGTTGACTTTAACATTGACGATTAAACCAATAGTAAAGACGTTTTAAAAATCTGAGGATAAGCAACTTATGCCTTTGTTGTGGTCATGGTCAATACTTGATTTCTCCTACCCTAAAATGATAGCACACTTCATTTTACCAAACACCTCACTCAAAATTACATTATACAGCCGTTTATTTTATGTTGTTTTGTTTTCAATGTTTTTTCTTTGTAAATCTTAATTAAGCTCGATTTTCTTGACAATGCAAAATAAATGTTAAAACTCATTTTCTAGTTTTTACTGCAAAAACGTGTATTTTCCGTTTTTCTCCATCGCCACCAAACCCTCGTCTTCTAACCCTCCCCTCTTCAGATATGTTGTTATGTATAGAGGATCTCTTTTATAGCTGGTACTCTGTTGTAAGCGAAAAATGATATGCATACAGTTCAACACATTATGAGTTATACTGGTAATAGTGAAGCAATACAATACACATTACCATGAAAAAGGATGGCAATGTACATAATTCTTGATTTTTGTTTGTATTAAATTCAAATATAAAATAAATATGGATTATCTTAAAATGAATAGGGTAATTACATCAAGCAAAAGAAAACCAGTCGCAACATTGAGAAAGCGATATCTTCGCTTGTCTTTCAAAATAGTTTAAAACATAGCTACTGTGTTCATTTTTGCAAATACAGTAATAGTTCAACATAAAACAATGAAGCATCTATAGCTTTAAGATCTTTTTAAAAAAATTTAAATATTGTTGGTATGTAATATTTCAAACATGTATTAATTTGACTGATTTTTAAAAATATTTTATTTCTTTAATAAAAGGGTATATTAAATAGGTAATTAATTCCCTTGCACAATATCCAAAGAAGAAAAAAAAAATATTGGTAAATAATTTTTTGCTTCGAAAAAAAAAACATTTTAAAAATATGGGCAACATTGTAACGAATCTAATGGATACATTTAAAATTAACTAAAATAGAAAATATGTAACCATATAAGATACGTAGATGTCACTTTTGGAGATGGACAAATGTAGCGCAATTTAAAGTTGTCTGTGTGTGTTCAATATGGCATCCATTATGTTGATACAATCATTACTTAAGTTATTGAAACTGTCATTTAAAGTAGTGGTCGGAGTAGTCGAGTGACTGATTGCACCGAATCTCTTCTCTGTATTTCGAATAAGATCAAAGTGTTCTATCTGTTAAGGATTATGTACAGAGGTCTTAGCTGTAGCTTCAGTTTTTCCTAATGTTAATCAGGTTCCCATCTGAGCTGGTTTTAAATAAGGACGTACTACAGACTCGAATCGGGGATCCGAACGATGGCTAGATATAAAGGTCTAAATATGTCTACATTATTTGTGTTATGTTATTACTAACTACAATGGTAGGTGTATCGAAAGCAGCAAATCGTTCTATTCTCACTTTTCGTCCAATCATTTCCAGTTCTTCGTACACATATTTCAAGTCTTCAGCCAAGATGAATGGCTAGTTTGTATTGTATATTTTTATTTACACTATATTAATTATAATACTTTTCTAAGTCACATTATGTTAAACGAAATTATGTGTATAAGCAGTCATTTGAAAATAGTTATATTGTGTTCAGTAAGTAGGGGAGGACGATAATACTTTCTTGAGTTTCGTGGTATTTCCAGATTAATTTCCCATTGACTAAAGATGGTAGTTTATGGCGAAAACACGTTATTTTAGTTGACATCAAAAAGGGGTTAGACTCGAAAACAAAAAAAAAAGGTTGCTGTCTGTTCTAAAAGTAAGTTCCAATGATAGTAACTTATCTGAATCAAATGTTACAAGAGGCAGCACGTGAAATGTGTGAGTCGCTATTGAGTTCGTTCATCACTTCCCCCTTCTGTTGACACACGGCTCTCCCTATGATGCAGGAATGTAAACAACAACACCATGTCTTTCAGTTAGCATAAACTTTTTTAATTCTTATTTCTTGTTTGTAGAATTCAGTTGACCGATCAGTTAGTTGTATCTTTTACTTCAAGGTGACGGAATGCTACAGTTACAAAAGAACATATGTTTGCGAATATTGTTTTTTTTTTAATTGACAATATATTATTATGATAAACGTTGGTTTTAATTGTATTAAACATAAAACATTCAAGAGGAAAAAAATCAAAACAGCAGATGTCTCTAAAAACGAATAGCATAAAATTAAAGTTTATATAGTCTAATGTTAACCGTGTTATTAAAAAGGCAATGAAACACCATACTTTTGGGTACGTTTCCTTTTCTTCAAACTGTATGTTAAATTTATCAAAAAAAAAAAAACAAAAAAAAAAACAAAGTAAAACAAGTTTTTTACAGAAATCTCAATGGCCAACATTCCAATGTTTTTGCTGGTTACAAATTATTTAAGCAGAGCAATAAAAAACTTAAATATTAATGTATCTATATATATAAAGCAAAGTTGTCGGGTGCCCGATAGGGCACTTCCCGGCGCCGCAGGCGCGTCAAATTTGGCACGATGGTGCCTTGGGGCGATAGAACACGAGGGCCGGTGACGGTTGGCCGAAAAGTCTACGGAGAGGGGGTCAAAACTGACCTCGACTGACCGGCGCCTTATATGGGCTATATTACGAAAAAAAATTTCCTCCGACGACCCCCCTTGATATTTTGTGAGGTGGTAGGAGAACGTCTTGGGGTGTCACAAAAAACTCGCCATGTCCGGGAAAAATCGGGAAATGGGTCAAAACTGACGAGTCGTATTTACCTATATAATCTTTGTATTTTACGGGAAAAACAGAGGGTCATTTCAAAACGGATTTTAGGGCACTTACCCTCTTTACATCTGGCTAATGTTTGGCATGTTTATAGGTAAATGGTTTGACCTTTAGGGAAATCTGTCGGTTTGACTCATAGCCCTCGACGAGGGCTAAAATTTGACCGCGAGTGAAATTCTCTTTATATGAGCTATATTACGAAAAAAAATTTCCTCCGACGACCCCCCTTGATATTTTGTGAGGTGGTAGGAGAACGCCTTGGGGTGTCACAAAAAACTCGGCATATCTGGGAAAACTTCGTAAAGGGGTCAAAACTGACCAGTCGTATTTCCCTATATAATCTTTGTATTTTATGGGAAAAACAGAGGGTCATTTCAACGCAGACTTTAGGGTACTTAAACTCAGTATATCTGGCTAATTTTTGGCATACATTTAGGTAAATGGCTTGACCTTTAGGGAAAACTGTCGGTTTGACTCAAAGCCCTCGACGAGGGCTAAAATGTGACCGCGAGTGAAATTCTCTTGATATGAGCTCTATTACGAAAAACATTTTCCTCCGACGACCCCCCTTGATATTTTGTGAGGTGGTAGACGAACGCCTAGGGGTGTCACAAAAAACTCGGCATATCTGGGAAAACTTCGTAAAGCGGTCAAAACTGACCAGTTGTATTTCCCTATATAATCTCTGTATTTTATGGGAAAAACAGAGGGTCATTTCAACGCAGACTTTAGGGTACTTAAACTCAGTATATCTGGCTAATTTTTTGCATGCTCCTAGGTCAATGGCTTGACATTTAGGGAAAACTGTCGGTTACACTCAAAGCCCTCGACGAGGGCTAAAAAGTGACCGCGAGTGAAATTCTCTTTATATGAGCTCTATTACGAAAAAAAATTTCCTCCGACGACCCCCCTTGATATTTTGTGAGGTGGTAGAAGAACGCCTAGGGGTGTCACAAAAAACTCGGCATATCTGGGAAAACTTCGTAAAGCGGTCAAAACTGACCAGTTGTATTTCCCTATATAATCTTTGTATTTTATGGGAAAAACAGAGGGTCATTTCAACGCAGACTTTAGGGTACTTAAGCTCAGTATATCTGGCTATTTTTTTGCATGCTCCTAGGTCAATGGCTTGACATTTAGGGAAAACTGTCGGTTACACTCAAAGCCCTCGACGAGGGTTAAAAAGTGACCGCGAGTGAAATTCTCTTTATATGAGCTCTATTACGAAAAAAAATTTCCTCCGACGACCCCCTTTGATATTTTGTGAGGTGGTAGAAAAACGCCTAGGGGTGTCAAAAAAAACTCGGCATATCTGGAAAAACTTCGTAAAGCGGTCAAAACTGACCAGTTGTATTTCCCTATATAATCTTTGTATTTTATGGGAAAAACAGAGGGTCATTTCAACGCAGACTTTAGGGTACTTAAACTCAGTATATCTGGCTAATTTTTGGCATACATTTAGGTAAATGGCTTGACCTTTAGGGAAAACTGTCGGTTTGACTCAAAGCCCTCGACGAGGGCTAAAATGTGACCGCGAGTGAAATTCTCTTTATATGAGCTATATTACGAAAAAAAATTTCCTCCGACGACCCCCCTTGATATTTTGTGAGGTGGTAGAAGAACACCTAGGGGTGTCACAAAAAACTCGGCATATCTGGAAAAACTTCGTAAAGCGGTCAAAACTGACCAGTTGTATTTCCCTATATAATCTTTGTATTTTATGGGAAGAACAGAGGGTCATTTTAACGCAGACTTTAGGGTACTTAAGCTCAGTATATCTGGCTAATTTTTTGCATGCTCCTAGGTCAATGGCTTGACATTTAGGGAAAACTGTCGGTTACATTCAAAGCCCTCGACGAGGGTTAAAAAGTGACCGCGAGTGAAATTCTCTTGATATGAGCTCTATTACGAAAAACATTTTCCTCCGACGTACCCCCTTGATATTTTGTGAGGTGGTAGACGAACGCCTAGGGGTGTCACAAAAAACTCGGCATATCTGGGAAAACTTCGTAAAGCGGTCAAAACTGACCAGTTGTATTTCCCTATATAATCTCTGTATTTTATGGGAAAAACAGAGGGTCATTTCAACGCAGACTTTAGGGTACTTAAGCTCAGTATATCTGGCTAATTTTTTGCATGCTCCTAGGTCAATGGCTTGACATTTAGGGAAAACTGTCGGTTACACTCAAAGCCCTCGACGAGGGTTAAAAAGTGACCGCGAGTGAAATTCTCTTTATATGAGCTCTATTACGAAAAAAAATTTCCTCCGACGACCCCCCTTGAAATTTTGTGAGGTGGTAGAAGAACGCCTAGGGGTGTCACAAAAAACTCGGCATATCTGGGAAAACTTCGTAAAGCGGTCAAAACTGACCAGTTGTATTTCCCTATATAATCTTTGTATTTTATGGGAAAAACAGAGGGTCATTTCAACGCAGACTTTAGGGTACTTAAGCTCAGTATATCTGGCTAATTTTTTGCATGCTCCTAGGTCAATGGCTTGACATTTAGGGAAAACTGTCGGTTACACTCAAAGCCCTCGACGAGGGCTAAAAAGTGACCGCGAGTGAAATTCTCTTTATATGAGCTCTATTACGAAAAAAATTTCCTCCGACGACCCCCCTTGATATTTTGTGAGGTGGTAGAAGAACACCTAGGGGTGTCAAAAAAAACTCGGCATATCTGGGAAAACTTCGTAAAGCGGTCAAAACTGACCAGTTGTATTTCCCTATATAATCTATGTATTTTATGGGAAAAACAGAGGGTCATTTCAACGCAGACTTTAGGGTACTTAAGCTCAGTATATCTGGCTAATTTTTTGCATGCTTCTAGGTCAATGGCTTGACATTTAGGGAAAACTGTCGGTTACACTCAAAGCCCTCGACGAGGGCTAAAAAGTGACCGCGAGTGAAATTCTCTTTATATGAGCTCTATTACGAAAAAAAATTTCCTCCGACGACCCCCCTTGATATTTTGTGAGGTGGTAGAAGAACACCTAGGGGTGTCACAAAAAACTCGGCATATCTGGGAAAACTTCGTAAAAGGGTCAAAACTGACCCGTCGTATTTCCCTATATAATTTTTGTATTTTATGGGAAAAACAGGGACATTTAAACACAATTTTTAGGTTACTTAACGTCTGTACATCATGCTAAGTTTTTGCATACACTACTATAGATGACTAGGCCTTATGGAAAAACTGTTGGTCAGACTCAAAGCCCTCGACGAGGGCTAAAAGATTATCTTGAGTGAATTTCTCCTTATATGAGATATATATATATATATAAATAAATTAACGAACGATCCCCTTAATATTATGTGACGTCGTAGACCGACCCTGGAGGGTAACAAAAAAACTCTATTCCCGTCGGAAACAGCCATTATAGTCGTTAAATATGTTCATATAAGGTAATTTCTTATATAAGCAAACAATATAAGTAAACAATGACATTCGTCATACGTTCATTTTTCAAGGGAGGTAACGTTTTTAAAATTATTAGTTTTTCAAATAATTGTTTACTATTTTAAACAGAAACAGAAAATGACGAAGTATAGCATTTGTTTTGATACAAAATTAAGTTGTTAATCCAGTTACGTATCATAATTAAATAAATTAATTAATTTTAAAAGGCAATGTGACATAAATTATGAGATATACTATTCATGGAACCTGTGTAGATCTAATTCCATTTTAGTTATAGATTGCGCACTTTCCATTATTACTCTTAGAACGGAATTTTAAAAACAAACACAATATTTTCTAAAGTTAGCATTACTGTTTAAATTTAAGCACTCCACACCCAATCCATCGCAAAATAATTAAGTATTCAAATTCTCAAATGTTTTTTAAAAACCTAAGCGAAGCTAGGCAGTATGCCTAGTATTAGATAAGTGACAATGAGTATATTATATTACCGCTTATTACATGTGACATGTAAGTAGACAATTTGTGTTTATGTAGAAACAGGACTTTGATAAAAATGTGT
The DNA here is from genome assembly GCF_028476545.2 of Physella acuta. Lineage (NCBI taxonomy): Eukaryota > Metazoa > Mollusca > Gastropoda > Physidae > Physella > Physella acuta. The sequence goes on from NW_026732301.1 coordinate 427,991, forward strand.
TGTACTGTTATATTTGTTTTATTTATATTGACCTATTTTGCTTTAGAATTACTGTAATACAATAATGACATGTAGTCCTATACCTATATTTTTTAACTTTGTAATTGGGTTTGATTCTTGATGTTTCTAATGTTTTTTTTTTGTTATATTTTTAAAATTAAATCTGTAATGTTTTACTTGCTTATATTATAAAGTGGGTTGGTAAAGCTTTGTTTTGGTAATGTATAGGCCTATATGTTAATAAGCGCTGTCCTAATGGCTGCACTACAATTTGTATATATGTCCAGCTTCTGTGTAATTGTGTCCGTCAGTTTTACCTCTACGTTTCCTAGAATGTTTGATTTCTCGGCATTGATTTAGACACCACTACCTATCCCGTATTCTGTAAATATCTCTACTACTATCTTAATTTATTAATTTATCTTTGTTATTTTAAAATATTAATCACTATAAAGGTCACTTAAAAACATTGTTTGAATAGACTTTTTCGTATGTTTTTTAAAAAAGTAAACACATCCAATAAAATTTTAATATAAACAGCAACAAACCAAAAAAGCAATAAAATTAAAAAAATTAAAAAATTAAAAAAAGCAATGCGAAAATTTACCGAAACATTCATATTTTCTTATACTGTGTTATTTTGTATACGTGCTCGCTTGTTTGTTTAATAATAATTTATTTACACGGCTGATGGTATAAAATTGTAATAGTAAAATGAGGAATATGAAGTAATTAGTGAAATATATCTATTGTTAACAAACCCCTCCCTCAAAATTACATTACACAATTGTTTATTTTGGGGTTTTTAATGTTTTTTCTTCTTAAATCTTAAATATACTCGACTTTCTTAACAATGCAAGATAAAAGTTATAATTCATTTTCTAGTTTTTACTGCAAAGAACGTTGTTGTCTTTTGTTTTCTCTATACCGTCACCAAACCTTCCTCTTCTAACCCCTCCCATCTACAGATATGTCGTCATGTTTAGACGATCCCTTTTATATCTGGTACTCTGTTGTAAACGAAAAATGCATATGGTTCAACACATTTTGCGCTCTACTTTTAATAGTGAAGCCAAACATTACACATTACCAAGAAAGGATGGCAGTGTACATACTTCTTGGTAATTCGAAGACACATTTCTTTTCTAACATCAATTGGGAAATAAACATGTATTTTTTTTTTGCCTCAGACACGTGATTTATAGCGTCAGTTGTGTGTTCGCTTTAGTATTACAGTTTTCAGCATCGGCTTCTGAGGACTGATACAGATTTACAATAGTAATATTTCTTTCTAACTTGTAGCCTACTTTCATTCATTTAAGATGGTTTACTTATACATAGATCTAATACAAAACGTCTAAATATAAAAAAAAAATAAAAATAAATAAAAAACAACCTGAAAATGCAAATGTGTAATTAAATGATGATTCAAGGGATTTTTTTTTTCCCTCGGCGTGGTGGGTGAGGGGGCGGGTTGGGGGGTAGAATTTGGGTTTTTAAGTAGAGCTGAAATAAATTTGTGATTACAGAGAATTAAAATAATACAAATTTCAAGCAATCAGAAAAGTTATGTTATTACAACGAGACACATCAAAGCAAACATTCTTCCCTTTCAAACATCTATATCAATACAGTCCTCAAACAATTGCTTTTTTTTTTTTTAATCAATTCTTTTAAACATTTAAATCAGTAATAATAATTTGTTTGATAGTTTTACACAGCATCAAAGATATGAACTTTAATTGCGTATAAAATAATCAAAGAGAGAAAATAAAATGGCATAAGACGAGCCTAAAAAAAGGAAACATTGCTTCCAAACATTGTATAATCGTTATCTTCGCTTGTCTTTAAAACGAGTTAAACACAATTCTGTTGCGTCAATGTTTGCAATAACAGTAATATTTCAAACATGAACAAACGTGCATCTAGGATTTTTTAAAACCATATTTGCGACACTTTAGTTACATTTTTTGTCTAATTTTACAAATAGGTTTGTTTTGTTTCCTTTTTTTTAAAGTTGATTTACCAAAAAGGTTTATATTAATAGATAATAACCTCCCTTGTATAATAACCAAATAAGAAAAAAAATATTTTAAAAAATATATGCGACATTGTACCGAATCATATTGATACATTTAACGTTAACTAATAAAGAAATTATATTACCATGTGTGATACGTAGGCGTCACTAAAAGACATGGTCAAATGTAGCTCAATTTATAGTTGTGCGTGTGTTAAATTTAAATATGGCAGGTATTATGTAAATTGATACTATCACCAATCAAGTAAATGAAACTGTCATTTAAATTAGTGGCCGGAGTAGTCGAGTGACTGATTGCACCGATTCTCTTCTCGACATTTTCACTAAGATCAAAGTGTTCTATCTGTTATGGGTTATGTACGCAGTCAGGTAACCCATCTAAGTTGGGTGGACTTAAGGACGTTCTAAAAACTCGACTCCGGGACCCGAAATTAAGACATTCAGATGACCAATCGTGAGATATAAAGGTCTTAAATATATGTTGTATGTAAAATGTTATGTTAAAGACTAGATACTAGACTTGACTTTAGTGTCATGCTTACACACAGTTTGATAGTAAATGACATATTTATTCTTACAATTTGAAACGCTAGCTGATTGGTTAATTGCCGCGTTTATTCTCGAAAAAAAAACTATCTAAGTTAAATTATTAGATATTTCGAACGCCAATAATATTAGTAAAATAGATCGTAACTAATTACGTATAGAACAACTTAATATACAATATAGCAACACTTAATAATACATTGCTACCAATGTAACCTGTGTTTCTTCCAGACTTTTTTCTCCAGGGGGGGGGGGGTAGACTTTTGTCGGGGGGGGGGGGGCAGAAACTTCCCAGAGAGATGTCTGAAAGAAACCCTGAATGTAACGACACCATCAAACATAAATTAAACGATACTTTGTACACGTGTTTTTTATTTACTTTAAAATACTTATAATGTTTTCTTACAAATTAAATAGTGTAATATTTTAAGAAAAAAAATAGTTCGCAATAAAACAATTAAAGAAGTATTTATTAATATTTTATTTATATACTCCCTGGTTTATTGTCACGTAGTTACCTACGTTGTTACTGCTTTTATTGTGTAGGTTATTTAATAAGGTTAGCAAAGAAAATGCGTCATCTGCCCTGAGATATTACGGTACGGTAAATCGTAATTACTTGTTTAATACTTTTTTTCATTGTTAAAATAAAATCATGTCTCAACTAATGTGTATGTAACTTTATAATACACATTTAGATTACCAAAATTAAACAGCTGGTGGGTTACCAGCAATACTGTCATTATTCAAAATAAAATATTGTGTTTCACTGTGGGTTATGTATGATAATCTGTGTGTGACTTGTAATCTACTGTGAGTGAATATCTCAATGTGATAAATGATTTAAGTTGTCTCAATTAAAGAAGAAAGAACACGAGGGAAAGCAATGGATCGATCAATTTCAATTCCCTTACTAAATTTCTTCTAAGCCGACACAAATATAACTCACCAAGTAATAAAGGAAACAGTTCAGTTGTTGTTTTATTGCTAGATATTTTTAAATTAGGATGTAATGTAAGGTGAATTTTTGAGTATGTCGTGTGATTGATTACATGGCAATTGTGTAATTAAAGTCAAACGTTATAAAATTAGGAGATCAGTGTTTACGTAACGACAACTTACGTTTCATAACACATTTTATTGTAATGCTATTTTTTTTATTGTTTCCAAAAGTAAAAAGTGTAACAACATGCACATTAATGTTGCTCTAACTTATTGCATCGGTTTAAAAAAAATGTGTATATTATGTCCTCCGTGTGGACATATATTTAGTTTTATACAAACTGAAAACAAAATATTTGAAGTTAACTTTGAGACACCAACGGCAAGAATTGTTGAACCAGATCTTTAGTGTTGTTGAGTTCGTCATCACGTGGTCGTGTCGTAGTCATTAGGCTACGTAACCAATTATTACCACTTTAATTACAATTCATTAAGTGGGACCTAGTGACAAATTTTCAGGATCAGTCTGGGATTTCCGAATAAATGTTGTGTAAGTTATATTGAAGTTTTCATGAAACTGATCAAAAGGGAATATTAGTTCGAAGGTGCTAAAGCAACTGGCGGGGAAGGTGGGGGGGGGGGGAGGGTCTATGTCAGGGGTCGGCAACCTTTTGAAGCGGAAGAGCCAAAAGTTACAATTTTCAAAATTTCCCTGGTTTTGAAGAGCCACTAACATTTTTTTTATTTCAAATATATTATTTTTTTATTAAGATTATTAGTATTTGTGCAAGGAGCTGAAGAGCCGCATCTTGACATCAAAAGAGCCGCATGCGGCTCGCGAGCCGCAGGTTGCCGACCCCTGGTCTATGTCGATAGTAAATTTTTTATATAATTAATAAAAAGCTGGACACAAAAAATTACGGACCCCCTCCCTCCCCCCCTCCTCCCACTCATCACACACCGTCACAAAAAATTACGGACCCCCTCCCTCCCCCCTACGAGTGCGACGTCAATTATGGACGACCCCTTAGTCTTGTTCAGCAATGTAAGTGTTGCAATGCATTTTTTTTCAATCTAGTTCTGAAAGAAAGTTTAAGCAGGGGAAGTAATTAAAACATATTTAATTAACAAAGCAAATGTATACAATTTGAAAACAATTAAATAAAACACACCTATGATTTTACTTGTAGAAACATAAACAACTTATATTAAAATTGTTAAATCGAAAAAAAAATAATAGACTGCTTCATTTATATTTTAAAATTTCTATGTCATTAAAATATAAACACTTTCACGATGTGTGTTAAATATTTTAAACACAAGTTATGACGTCGTTTGAAGAATAACTAATACACACGTGAATTTGGGCTAATTCAAGCTTTTGGTGTTCAAAATTATGTTAAAAAATTTGATGTTGATGTACTTGTTTTAATTGCAAATAAAAGTTTTAAAAAAAAAATTGAACCAGAAAAAAGTCAGTAAATGTTGTTTTGAACGTTGAAAAATATTTTTCCAAAAAAAAAAAAAAAAAAAAAATGTGAATTAGAAAAAAATCCTTACTATTGACACAATCTCTACCCCTTCCTCCTCCCCCACTCAAGTTTCATTTCGGCACCTTGGGAATAATGTTACTGTCAGATCAGTTTCATAAGCATTTATTCGGAAATCCTAGACTGAGCCTAAAAATACCCACAAAAGGACTTGTAAGTTCTCGTTTTCTCTCACTTAACTTCAGGTCTCGTTAGCCAGGGAGATATAACATTTTTACAACAAAATTAATTGTTGTGAACGGAATTCCAATAGATAAAAAAAAATAGCAGACAATGGGTAGGTAGGTCTTTTTTTGTATATAGGACATTATATACACACTAATTTGAAACCGACACAATAGTTAGAGCAACAAAGAACTAAGTGCATGCTGTTACACTTTTTTACTTTTGGAAACAATAAAAACGTATTTAGCATTTTAATAAAATGTATAATGAAACATGAGTTATTATTACATACACAAAGATCTCCTAATTTTATAACGTTTGACTTTACTTAAATTTTTTTCACATGTAAGCAATCACACTACATTGTATTTTAAAAATATGTAGCAATACAACGACAACTCATTGTTTCCTTTATTACTTGGTGAGTTTACATTTGTGTCGGCTTAGAAGAAATTAAGTAAGGGAATTGAGTGTAATTAAGTAAATCATCATAGGTTGGCGAGGTCGAGTCGGTCAAGCTCATGGTTGCTAAACCCAAAAGTCTCGAGTTCAAACCCTCGGCAGATGAGGCTTGTTAGCTGGGGACTCCACTCTTCTAGGAGAGACAACTCCACAATCAAACAACTGCTGCCTTGTAGTTTGTTCTTGGTTGGACAAAGGCTATGGAAACAAATCCAAAAGAATAGTAGGCTGAAATCTGGGTCAATTGCCTGAATGGTGCATAACAATTGACATATACATAATTATAATGGAGGGGATCCCTTCCAAGAATGAGGAAGAAGAAGTAGTAAATCAGCGTAGAGAGAGAGAGAGAGAGAGATCTTTATTTTATGCTTTACTTAAGTAGCCGCTTGAGTCTAGCTAGGCCACTGGGTCTTGCAGCATCACGCCAAACAATATTGTACTTGTTAGAATTTGTAGAATACGACGCTCGACAAATCCGAACAAATGTGTTTTATTTCAGCCTACACAGTATGAACGAAATCGTAGTACTGCAATATTTAAGACTAGAAGTCTAACTATCATTTGCTTTGTATCCCTTTACATAAATGATGTTAAGGTTTATTTAATTATTTATATCACTATTTATATCAAAGACTGTATCCTCAATATCACATTGACAATAGCACACAACACTGACCATAGCACACAAAGCTTAATATTGGTATGTCTATCACTCTGATTTATTTATTGTACCTAATGCTTTATAAGATGAGTTTTTAGTCATGCAACTCTATTGTAAATAAAAACATGTAAATTACTAAAAAATTCATTAAAAAAAACGTTTAATAACAAGCTTGTATGTAAAAATGCACTAAAAAGTAGAAAATAAATTATAAACTACTATTTAAATTTCTAAAAAGAAAAGCGTGGGTCTCTTCTTAAATATTAGTAAAGGTATCCAATAGATACTAAAGTGGCCCACGCTTTTCTTTATAGTAATTTATAGTAAGCTATGTAAAGCACAAAAAAAAGAAACTAGACGGAGTTGTAAAACCTTGTCTACTATTAAAGTTAATAATGTATTTTTTTTATAATATACTATGTGTAACGTTTAGCTGTATTCCATGCCATAAGCCCCGTGCATACAATTTGTCAAATAGTCGTCAGATCTCATTATGACGTGTGGTCATTACAGTTGCTGCTACTTGCTATGGAAGTTTTAATGTTACTTTATTCGGTAAAATTATCGTCTCTATCACTAACAGGCGAAACGCTTTTGTTTTAGTAAATTAGTATTTAACAGCGACCTCCCATTGACATGATGTAAGGCGAAAGTGGAGATGTATGGACAGTATTTCTTCCAGACTTTTTTCTACAGAAGGGGGGGGGGGGACTTGATTTTTCGGGGGGGGGGGGGGGGGATAGGGGCTGGTAAAAATATGTATTTTCTATATAAATTCGCCCCCCCCCCCCGGAAGTATATTGGAAAATATACCATCTAAGCATAGTATGATTATATAGAGTTAGCCGCCATCTGCGTCTACTTATCGTAAAAACCGATTTCCATTAGGTGCAACGACCAGTCTCACAAAGAAACAAAACGAAAGTACCTAACACTCGCAGCTTTTCTACTATTTTATGTATGAGTCATTTTGTATAACTATGCATATATGTATAACTATGCATATAATTTGAAATGTATTCAATGCAGATTTAAAAATCTAATTGCTCTCTGTTAATAAGTTAATTAATAAGTTAATTTTCAAGGGGGGGGGGATGGGGGCTGGTAAAAATATGTATTTTCTATATAAATTCGCCCCCCCCCCCCCCCGGAAGTGATGCCTGGAAGAAACGTTATGTATGGACGGGGGGTGGGGGATACTAAAAATCCAAAATTGCCTGGAAGTCATAAATTGATGAACCCTTATTTAGTAACGCTATGCAATAAAGAACTATTTGTGTTTATACAAAAATGACATTTTAACAATGTAGTCCATTTCATGTTTTTGTCATCCAAATGTAGACAAGACTAGCCCGGCAATATAGAGTTAGCTGCCATCTGCGTCTACTTATCGTAAAAACCGATTTGCATTAGGTGCAATGACCAGTTTCACAAAGAAACAAAAAGAAAATACCTAAGACTCGCAGCTTTTCTACTATTTTATGTATGAGTCATTTTGTATAACTATGCATATAATTTGAAATGTATTCAATGCAGATTTAAAAAAAAACAACTCAATACGCCCCCCTTCAGCTCAGTTTTTGCTGTCATTTGACTCTACTTGCTCTGTTAATAAGTTAATTAAAAACTTAAATGAATTTTTCTTTTTTTGTTTTATTGTTTTAAAAATATGCGGCGATAGCTCAATTTGTTTATTGGCTGGAGGCAGATCATTATTAGAACGAAGTATTTCGAGAGTTGTTGGATTTAGAAATAAAAACATCACTGCTTTATCTGGTTACGATTACATAAATAATATAATACGTACATAAAAAATGGCCCATTAACTTTTCTGTTCAATAAATGAAAAAAAAAATTCAATCAACTATTTATATAATTTTATTTTTCTATTAAAGTATTTTAAACCGACTTGTATTTCTAACTATTTAAGCAATTTATTTAAAGTTCCCTCCCTTGCTAAACTTAAAACATGAATCGGAATATACATAACACAAATTGCATGAAGCTTGGTTGAATATAATTGTCGGACGTTTTTTTATAAAGGGGTCATCCATAAATGACGTCACCCTTTTTTTACGATTTTTAACTTCCCCATCCCCTCCGTCACACATCGTCACAAAAAGTTCAACGTAGTTCACGAGATGTATTTTTTGTTGCTGATGACTGGAAGATTGTGGTGATCTATTTTATTAATTAATTGCTAATTATTGTACTAACGATGTATCGTAAAAAAGATTGATTAGAACGTCAGTTTTGCTGTGTGTTATGTGTTATATATTTTGCATAAAGACCAACAAAATTTCAATAAACAAAATTCACTTGTTATTTTTTTTTTTTTTTTTTTTTTTTTTTTTTTTTTTTTTTTTTGTTGAGTTTATAAAAAAAAAAACAAATGCTAGACTTTTTGTTTTAAATGGAGCGACACAACATATTTTAAATTTTTTAATTTTAATTTATTTTTTATTTTAACATTTTTTTTCAAACCTTTCGTTTTTTTTCCATTTTTGATGTTCGAAATCATGTAAAAAATTTGATGTAAAGTTTCGCTTTTAAGCCTGCCGATCTATGGGGCAAGTGTAGTAGAGTTCACTTGTTTCTGTGAATATTGATCGAGAACTTCACGGATAATAGCAATATTGATTACCTACTTATTCAAATCTCTTTTAAAAGAGTAAGCAAATTCGATACAGTTTTTCATAATTAAAAAAAAAAAGTAGAAACACATAAAGCACACATTCATATTTTCATATATGTTATTTTGTAGTAAAGTTTTTTTGTCCGACATTATTGTCCATTTAATATTGTTTGTTTTTTTAAAATGTAAATTCATTTAAATAACTATTGATATAAACGCTATTAGAATTGTTTCCCTTATAATAGTGGGATTTAAAAATGGGAAGTAACAAGTAAACAGTAAATTTATAGTAACGAAAACAATAAATACATTTAAAAAAATAACATTCCTAGCTACAATGTAGATAACCCTATATTATAATGTAGTATTAACACAACTGTAATATTTTCATTTGTATTAACTTTGAGTTGTGAGTAGGTTATGCATGTGCTTAATTTAAAATATGTTCGAAGTTAAACAGACACAATGTGACAAAGTAGCAGAGAGGGATACTGTTTAGAGTCGAAATATCAAAGTGTGGTATGACTGTATGGCTTCTGTTTACACTATACACAAACATGCTACAAGCCATTGCACAGATTATTTTCACAACACTTCTACATAGAAACCAAGCTGGCATGGTATTAATCGCGAACGTTTTATTTAAATCTCGAATGTATTCAAATCCCAGTTGTAATTTTACCCGGGTTTAGCAAGATGATCTCTTTAGATGTGGTGTCAAACACAACCACTCAAACGACTGTCAGGTCTCCATAAAGAAGTAGCTGCTGTTTTTGTTACTGTAAACAGTCCGACCAGTTCCACGTTTAACACAGACAAAATGCGATGAAGTAGTCGAGAGGTTGATTTCTTTAGTCAAACATCAAACGTGTGATATTGTTGTATGGGATCTGCTTACACTATAACCAAAAACGTTTCTAGAAAAAAACATAAACATTCTTGTTTCAATTACATGTCTTCAATAAACATATCAGAACTGCACGACCACAGACCACTGGTCAAACCAATGCAACCAACGACACGTTAACACACCTCAACAGACAACTTGAGACTCAGTCCGATCAGGTACGTGTAAACTGTACCTACGGCAATGTATCGATACCAAGCTGACATGCTATAGATTGATTTAGTTTTATTTAAATCGTGAATCGAAAAGCATTAGTCGATTCGAAATAAATCTTAAACGAATGTAGAAGAATCAGACTGAAATCATCTACACGTATGAGCTTCAAATAGATGACAGATGTACAATCATATGCAGTTAACTTAAATAATGAAACTAGCGACAACTGGCCATATGCCAGTGCTATAAGGACAACTCTACATATAAAGGGTTTTGTAGACACATACGTTATGTTAGGATAGGCAAGTGTCGCATCTCGTGGGTCATGTAGAGGGGGTGGAAGGAGGCGTTGTAACTGAAATAGCAATTTAAACAGAAAGTGATATTTCAACGCCAAGGGTAGACAAAGGTACAAAATATAGTCCAAGTAAAGACAGAACAGAAACAACTCTTCAGCTGGCAGCTGGTTTGTTTGTTGTCATGGTACGTCATTTGTGATAGTGTTGGTCAGCAATACTTTAAGACTGTTAGAGAGAAGCCCACTTAAACTCGGCACTTATATTTTGCTTTTGCGTAGCGCGTCAGTATCCATGAATCCGTCTATACATAATGTTTAAATGTGTTTTTTTCAGCTTTTGGCTATTGCTGTAATGATATAACTGTTTTTTTGTTTCGAATATCAGCGATAAATAGACTTTAGAAATAGAGTGCCCCGATTCTAGATTTACGATAACGAAACTCGATTCGAGATTTAAGAATACAAAATTAGTAACTGATTTTGTATCTGAACTATTTTAGGCCTTACATGTTTCATATTAATATGTGTTAATATTTGCTACTAAGGGGATTCTTATAACTCAATTGCTCCGCAATGAAGAGCTAGATGAATAAACAAAAGCTAAGATAAACATACTTAATATACCAATTAGTAGTTGCAAACTCTAATAAATATGATAAAACAAGTATAGTAATATTTGGAACTTAGCATTGATTACATCGAGTTTTGTCCATGAAAAAAAAAGTTTTGTTCTTTCAAACAATAAAGACATGTTCTTTCAAGTTATAATGAAAAGAAAAATAAATTAAGCAACTAAACAAAGTCAAGCAATTTGTTGTAACATGTCATCTGTCTACTGAAACAAAATGCGTGGATTATAGAATTGTTCCAAGTGAAGTAACTGTGTTTTCTAATCTATCTGGCTAATTTTAAACAAAACACTTTCACCAAACGTATGAAAGTTTATAGTGGATGAATAGTGAAAAAGCTGGATCACATATAGTTTTCTTGTGGCAGCTGTGTTAGGGTGTATATATGTTTACAAATGTACATCTGTGTTAGGGTGTCATAAAATGTGTACATATGTACGACTATGTTAGAGTGACATGTGTATATGAGTTCGGTCTGAATAACATTTAAGTGTGTGTGTTAAGGTGTAATATGTTAACACATGTATGGCAGTGTTACGGTGTAATATATTTACATATGTACATCCTACCTAACAATAATTTTAAAAGTTGAATATAAGACATGGTCACCCTGACAGAGATAGTAGACTAGAAGACTTTATATTGTGAAATAGTCACTCTGTTGCCGTTTGCAATTAATGAAATCATCACTGAAGTTGACTTTAACATTGGTGATTAAACCAAAACTGAATATATTTCTAAAAAAATGGGGATACGCAATTTCTGCCTTGGTTGAGGTAATGGTTAAGGAGCTTTCTCCTCCCCTAAATTTATATCACACCTTATTTTACCAAACCCCTCCCTCAAAATTACACTAAAAAGGTGTAAATTTAATGTATTTGTTTTTTTTTATATTTTTTCTACTTAAATCTTAATTGAGCTCATTTTCTAGTTTATACTGCAATAACGTTTGATTTCATTTTCTCTCTATCATCATCAATCTCTCCTCTTCTATCCCCTCCCCTCTCTAGATATGTCGTCATATATAGACGATCCGTTATATATCTGGTGCTCTTTTGTAAGCGAAAATTGATATGCATACAGCTCAACACAGTATGGGTTCTACCTTTAATAGTGAAGCGAAACAATATACATCACCAAAAAAAAGCGATGTACATTATTATTGGTAATTTGAAGAACGTTTTCTGTTCTGAATATGTATTTTCTTGTAAAGGAATAGGGATATTACACCGAACAATGATCATGACTGCCACAACATTGACTTAACGATATCCTCGCTTGTCTTTCAATTGAGTAAAAATTAATGCTGTTGTGTTTAATGATTGCAATTAAAATAAAATTTTAAACATAAAACAAAGACATGTCAACTATTTTTTGCATATTATTTGAAACACTTTATTGTAGAATATATGTCTTATTTTAAGAAAAATTATTAAGTCTCTTTAATTTATTTTTTTTTTGCTTAGAATTCGTTTACCAAATGATCTTTTTAATAGGGAATTACTTCCCTCACACAATAACCAAACAAGAAAATAATATATGCAAATATCAGCATCGGAGAAATGAAACAAACAAAAAAATATGGGCGACATTATATCGAATCATTTGGATACATTTAACATAAACTAATATATATATATATATATATATATATATATATATATATATATATATATATATATATATATATATATATATATATATATATATATATAAACTATGAAACAATGTAAGAAACATATGCGTTACTAAATGAGATGGTCAAATGTTGCTCAATTCAAAGTTGTGCGTGTGTTAAATATGGCAGGTATTATGTTGATACACTCATGAATCAAGTTATTGAAACTGTCATTTAAATTAGTGGTCGGAGTAGTCGAGTTACTTATTGCACCGATTCTCTTCTCGACATTTTGACTAAGATCAAAGTGTACTATCTGCTATGTGTTATGTACGGAGTCAGGTAACCCATCTGACCTGAGTGGACTAATTGCCCCGTTCATTTTTTGAAAAAAAATGTATCATAATTAAATCATCAGTTATTTTGAATGTTTTTATTACAAATCTATATTTGTTTCTGAAAATACACAAACATGAAAAGAGGATGGAGAACATTGATTACATGATTTCTTCGATAGCCTTTTAAATGTGTAAAACATAACGCTATCGTGTGTACTTTTGCAATTACATATATATTTGAAATACTTGACACACATCCACAGTGGCGTAGCGAGGGGGGGGGGGGTTGAGAGGGGGTGGTGCAAATCAAAAATTCGAGGGGGGGGGGTGCAAATCGATAGTTTGTCCCCGGGCGCCTGGAAGGGTCGCTACGCCTCTGCACATACAGCTGCATATTTGTATCATAAGTGAAACACACTGGTTACAATTATGGGTGTATTTTGACAGAGACGTTTGTATGCCTGTGCTGTTTGTATTTGTTTCCAATTCATTCGCGAAACATATTATGGTTATTACATAAGCAATGATTTCCCTTGCACAACTTTAAAGCAAGAAAAAAAGTTTCATTGATGAAATAAAATACAAATATAGTCCACATTGTATCTAATCATACTAACACATTAAAATTAGTTAAAAGCTAATGTGTCGCATCTAGTTAAATATAAAGCTTCGCGTGAGTTCAATATGGCAGATATTATGTTGATACAATCATTAATTCAGTTATTGTAACTGTTATTTAAAGCAGATACTACAATGGTCCGGGTAGTCGAACGGTTGATTGCAGCATTTTACTTCTCGGCATTTTGACTAAGATCAAATTGTTCTATCTGTTAGGTGTTCTGTACGGATTTCTTAGCCGTGGCCGCAGTTTTTTCCTAACGTTAGTCAAGTAACCATTTGAGCTGGGTGGACAAGGACGTCTTATATCAAAAGTAATGTCACATTTCAGACAAAATAATTTGTTTTTAAAGCATACCAAGTTTGAACCCTAAACTTGAATGTAATATTAATTAAACCGATTTTATTTGGTGTTTATACATTAAACTATTATTAGTATCATTATTTTGTTTTATATAATAAACATAGAGCAAGATAACATATGGACACTAATAAACATATCCATGCGTTTTAAATATCACTGTTGTATACTTTGATACCGATATTGATTTTCTGAATTTTACTGCAAAAACATGTGTTTACTTTTTTTCTCCATCAGCGATTATATTTTAATTGTTGCCTCCCTTAGACCATTCTACCAACGCTACAAACGTGTTATTGTCGTGTCTGTTGTATTACAGGTCTGTCACAGTCACTCATCGTTGCAGAGTCCGGCTGGTCTGGTGATAAGAGTCGTCGTGCCCGACATTAACATAGAATTTCAACAGACCGGAGATCGTCATGTATGATTTTTGATCTATGGGAATGATAAACTAGTCGTGAAACAATGGTTTCATCATATTTAGTTTTAGAAACATCCGAACTAAATTCCATTAATTCATTCATAATTTAGTAATATAAGAGTTTATATGAGAGTGTATGTTAAAAAATAGGTGTTCAGCGGAAGGATTAAGTTCATATAGATGTTCAGTTGACAGATTAAGTTCACATTGTTGTTGAGTCATTTTCTGCTTTTCATCGCGTGTTTAAGTGACGATAACACGAAACATGGAGAAAGTCAGCTTCGGGAAAATGAATTTAGTTCAACTTAAAAAAGAATGTCGAAGAAGAGGAGCAAAAATAATTGGAAGAAAAAGGAATCTTGTAGAAATGTAACGTTTTAGTATGTGTTGATTGATTTCGCTTGCTAGATTGCTGAGCCTAGGACTAGAGCTAGTGACTAGACTAGATCTAGATCTAGCTGGATAATCTAGGCCGTGCATTAATTTTAATTAATTTATTATTTAGTAAAGAAAATGCGTCAGGGTCGTCTCAAGTAATCTAAATTTACAATGGCGGCCATCTTGAAAATTTACCTCTTCGTAGGATTTACACCAATCATAAAATACTGCATTTTAAGTCCAATAAACAATAATATCATAATCTTATTCCATATTTTGGGGTACACAGCTAAACATTTTAAATGTAGATCTTGCAACTATTTTCGTACGAATTTTCAAATTTTGGATTCGGTAAAAAAAAACTCAATTTTTGTGAGTTTTTGGGCATTAAATCGAGTGTTTTTGACGGACCTATGTGTTTCTTTAAATGCCAATGCAGTCCTCTATGTAGTCCTATACATCTATGACATGTGGAATATTCTTAACGCCATCTTTAGGCTTTATTATGCTGTTTTATGCTGTAACATATTCCTTATCAATTTTTTAATACTTTTGGTTGTTTATTCACATCACATAGAGGCTCTAAATTTTGTTTCACCATTTATTTTGTGTAGTAATAAGGCACCCCTCTTAAAACATCTCTGATGTTATCTTTTTTTGTCGAGATGTGTATCTGCTATTTTGAAAATTCTCTGTGTCCCTTCTGTACCAAGTGTTGGTTGGAACACAAACTCTGTTGCCGCCAGTCGCTCTTATTGTTTAGCTGACTTTATTACAGCAGTTCCTGGTACTCCGTTAGAGTATTCTTGTGGTATATCTGTGTCTTGCTTATTTGTTAGGGTGGCAAATTGTGTTTTTTTTTTTAATTCAGCGTTGGTAATTGTATTGAGCCAACGTCCTTGTATTATCGTATTATTGAAAAACACAATCCAAAGAAATATAGCGTAAACACTAAAATTCAATGTATGTCAATGATGAAAATCCAACACATAGTTATAGAAAATAACACAGAGACTTCGATGAAATTCAGCTTTACTCTAAATGTTACGCAAGCGAAAAAAATCCAAGAAAAATCCATAATTAAGGCACAAAAGTGATCTCTCTTTAAAAATAAACCCAAGTTACATCAGCTACAATCATTGACTAAACAATATCTTCGATGGTCTTGCAAATGTGTAAAAGATAATGATATTGTGTGTATGTTTGCAGTTACAAATATTTTTTTTTTAATTTTAGACAAACGCACATCTTTGTATGTCATTATTATTTAAAAAAAGTAGTGTACTACCTTTATTGGTATGATTTGACAATGATATGTCATTTTTGTTTGATTTTATTTTACCAAACTGATTGTGTCGATTGAATAGGTAATTATTCCCCTTGATAAATTACTAAGCAAGAAAACCCCAATAAAGTTGTATTTACCTCCCCTATGTATGAAATTAAGTTTTATCTTAACACTGATTACCAGATATATATTACCAGCTAATATATTTACAGTCTGGTGTAGTTTTGTGCTATTGGGTGGTGGTGTGGCTCCGATTGCAGTAGCAAAATAATTACTTGGACGTATATTATTTTTAAGGTTACATTACTATTCTATTGTTAGACTCTCAAAGACAAACAGTTTTTTTTATTACTGGACAAAATCGAAGAAGAAACATCACTTAACATACTGTCACCACTAGTCTTTAAAACATGTACACAAAATAATTCATGTATTGGTGTGTATGTTGTTGTTGTTGTTGTTTTGAAGCACTACATTTAAATGCATAACATGCACTATACATCTAAATACTTTAATTCAGAGTTAACTCGTTTAACTATTTTTAATGGAAACATACAATACTTACTCTCTACATTTGCTGTTGTTTGTTTTTTATTTGGTAAATGTGGTATTATTATTATTGTATCTCCCTTAGTATACATTTGCAAAATAATAAGTATAGTTTACAACGACAATAATTGCTAATACAGTGTTTCTAGCCCCCTGATACAACTTACGATCATTACAATTGGTATATGTTGTTGATACATGAACACGAGCTGTGGAAGTAAAGTTTGAAGCGGGTCACATATGTGATATCTGTAGGCCTATAACTGAGATCTGGTAACATTAAATGATTTGTTGTTCAAGCTATGTAAAGCAGACATATACTAGGCAGAGTTACCAAGCAGTTAAATTACAATGTGGAATTTAAAACTTTTTTTTAAGCTTAGATGGTTAGGTATATAACTTATCAGACAAAAAAAAAACGCGTGCCAAATTAATAGAACTAACGGCAGTTTCTTCAAAGATCAGTTAAAAAATAAACGATTTTGTCGGTTTTTGATTGCCATTGTTGACCGTGATACACCAAAATTGACATTTTTTAAATCTTATTTTTTTTGTATTTACTACATATTTGTCAATCTTGTTTCATCTCGAATTAATTAATTATTTGATTTTAAGTACATGATTTGGTGGCTTTTTTTCTCAACCTATTGGAGTGTAAACATAGCTAGACTTACCAGTTATGTGTTGTTGTAATTGTAGTAACTTGTCCTACTGGACACACAACTTCCATATACTTATTTTTATATTATATATATTGCTATTTAGCAATGATTACATTGACTTTGGATCATTAAAAACTATTAATTAATTATGTTAAGCAACTAAACAAAGTAAATCATTTTGTTGTATCGTGTCATCTATCTACTGAAACAAAATGCGTGGATTATAGAATTGTTCCAAGTGAAGTAACTGTGTTTTTAATCTTACTAATTTTAAACAGAACACACTCTTGAGTTCACACTTTGATCAAACGAATGAAAGTTTATTGTCGGTGTATAGTGAAATTGATGGATCCCTTACAGCTATGTTGCGCTCGATATATTAGGGTGTATATATTTCAATTATACATATAGCTATTCTGTCCTCATGTATTAGTGTGTATAATATATTTATCTACGTACGGCTGTGTTAGGGTATCATTAATATAAATATAGACGGCTAAGTTATGGTGACATTTGTGTATATATGTGTACGCCCTGCATAACATTTAAATTTGTGTGTTAAGGTGTAACATGTTAACATATTTGTTTGGCAGTGTTACGGTGTAATATATTTACATATGTACAACCTACCTAACACTGATTTTAAAAGTTGAATAGAAGACATGGACACACGGACAGAGACAGTAAATAGAAGACTTTACATTAAGACATGCTCACCCTGAAAGAGACAGTAAATAGAAGACTTTACATTAAGACATGCTCACCCTAAAAGAGACAGTAAATAGAAGACTTTACATTAAGACATGCTCATTCTGACAGAGACAATATATAGAAGACTCTACATTGAGACATGCTCACCCTGACAGATAGTTGACTAGAAGACTTTACATTGTGGAATAGTCGCCCTGTTACCGTTTCCTATTAATGGAATCATCACTGAAGTTGATTTTAAAATTGGCGATTAAACAAAAACTAAATATATTTCTAAAAATTCCTCCTCCCCTAAAATGATATCACACCTCATATTACCAAACCACTCCCTCAGAATTACAGTAAAAAGCGTTAGTTTATTTATATATATATATATATATATATATATATATATATATATATATATATATATATATATATATATATATATATATATTTTTCGTCTACTTAAATCATAATTAAGTTTCTATTGTCTTGACAACGCAAATAAATTTAAACTCATTTTTTTAGTTTTTACTGCAGTAACGTTTGATTTCTTTTTCCCTCTATCATCATCAGTCTCTCCTCTTCTTTCCCCTCCCCTCTCCAGATATGTATAGAAGATCAATTATATATCTGGTACTCTTTTGTAAGCGAAAATTGATATGCATACAGTATGGGTTCTACTTTTAATTGTGAAGGAAAACAATACACATCACCAAAAAACAAAAGTTTGCAATGTACATTATTATTGGTAATTTGAAGACAGTTTTCTGTTCTCAATATGTATTTTCTTTTAAAAGAATAGGGATAATACACCAAACGAGATAATATACAATCAAGCGTAGATAGAATGATATCCTCGCTATTCTTTCAAATGAGTAAAAAGTAATACTTTTGTGTTTTATGTTTGCAATTACAATAAACATTTAAGCATTAAACAAACACACATCTATTATTTTTTGTATATCATTTTAAACAATTTATTGTAGACTAAATGTCTAATTTTTTATAGAAAAATTAGTAAGTTTCTTTGATTTTTTTTTGTTTTAGCAAATGGCCTATTTAATATGTAATTACTTCCCTTCCACAATAACCAAACAAGAAAAAAATATTGGTAAATATCAGCATCGGAAAAATGAAACAAAAAACAAATATGGGCTGCATTGTATCGAATCATATGGATACATTTAACATAAACTAATATATAAACTGTGAAACAATGTAAGATACGTATGCGTTACTAAAAGAGATGGTCAAATGTTGCTCAATTTAAAGTTGTGCGTGTGTTAAATATGGCAGGTATTATGCTGATACACTCATGAATCAAGTTATTGAAACTGTCATTTAAATTAGTGGCCGGAGTAGTCGAGTTAAATATTGCACCGATTCTCTTCTCGACATTTTGACTAAGATCAAAGTGTACTATCTGCTATGGGTTATGTACGGAGTCAGGTAACCCATCTGTCCTGAGTGGACTAATTGCCCCTTTCCTTTTTTTGGAAAAAAAAAAGTGAATCATAATTAAATCATCAGTTATTTTGAACGCCAAATAATTACGTTTATAACTACTTCTTATAAAATATATCCAATTAACAACACATTGCTACAATGTAACGACAACATCAAAGACAAATTAAACGATGCTATATACATATGTTTTTATTCAGTTTAAAATATTAATTAAATTTTGATTTTTTTAATAAGTGCTGATATACTCTAGGAAAACAAAATGTAGTTCGCAATTTAAAAATGTAATGTGTATATACGTAAATATTACGGTACAGTAAACTGTAATTACTTGTTTAATACTTATTTGCAGGGGCGTAGCGAGGGGGGGGGGCGGTGCGGACAGCACCGGGTGACACCATTTAGGGGGGTGATACCAAGGCAAAAAATAGCAAAATATATAGAGAAAAACTCGAGGGGGGGTGCAAATCGAAAGTTTGAGGGGGGGGGGGTGCAAATCGAAAACTTGAGGGGGGGTGGGGGTGCAAATCGAAAACTTGAGGGGGGGGGGTGCAAATCGAAAGTTTGAGGGGGGTGCAAATTTGAAAGTTTGTCCCTGGGAAGGGTCTCTATGCCTCTGGGGTGGTGACACCATTAAGTGCCGCACCGGGTGACACCCGACCTCGCTACGCCACTGCTTATTTGTATTGTTTTAAATAAACTGATGTCTGAACTAATATGTACGTAACAATATAATACACATTTAAAATCCAAAAATTAAACAGCTGGTGGGTTACCAGCATTGATGTATTTCTTCAAAAGGAAATTTAACATTTTAACAAGACATGCGTTTTTTTTAAAATAACAAATAGGTCTTTGGTAATGCCAAAAATATAGTCTAGATGCTTTGACAATAAGTTGCTTATAGATACGGGTTATCCTGCTACAGGCGATTTGAACACATGGGCTTTGACTATAAGTGGTTTGTAGGTAACGATGTTATTTTGTTTTACCACATTGTCTTTGTTAACATGTGGTTTGTCCACACATGTGTTTTATACATATAGAATATTTGAATACACATGTTTGACTCATTTCCATTTATTCCACATATATTTAAATAATTTTAAAAAAATATGTAATTGAAGTGTTACAATTTATGGCACTTTAATTAAACTATCATTTTCCGATTAGGTCCGATTCTTTTGTCTCTAAATAAAGCACATGAGCCAACACACACAAACACGAATAGATGCTTCATATCGTTATCTCCATAAATCAGTTAAAAATATAATAATAAGCTAAACATTCATTTTACTCAAGTTGTATTGACAACACTCATGCATATTCAAAATGACTAACCTAATTAGTTGTTTGTTCATATCGATTTAAACCATTGATACAATTAAAAAAAAAAAAAAAAAAAAAACAACGAATACGGTATGGTAATCTTAAGTTACTTTTAAAGACACCCGAAATATTCTGTGTATCTAAATTCTCAAGCACAAACAAAATGCCTTTTTAACACATTCTACAGTGAGTGACCCGTAATATAATTGTGGTGACCCGTAGGCTTTTGCTGGTGACCCGAGGGCTTTTGTTGGTGACCCGTGTGATTTACTGTGAGTGAATATTTCAATGTGATAACGAGCGGAAACAATGCATTGATCCATTTCAATTCCCTTACTAAATTTCTTCTAAGCTAACACAAATGTAAACTCACTAAGTAATAAAGGAAACAGTTTAGTTGTCGTTTTATTGCTAGATATGTTTAAAATATTATGCCTTTCAGGACCACAAGGATTACAGGCATAATTTCAAATATCTGTGCACATATTTAGTAGTAAAATGACACGTAGATTTAAAAAAATGTTAACGGTTTTCCGATATCTTAAATAGTTTTTGAGATACAGCATGGGACATATGTGTCCCTACGGTCCTCAAAGGAAAATTATCGAAAATAGGTTACGTTGTGACTTATGTCAACATGTTTATTCTAAAAGTGATCTAATGTTTGTTAGATGTTTAGGTACATTTGAAATTAAAAATTTGCAGTATTGAAAACACATTTATGTCCTTTATGTGTGTATAGTCATCTATGAATGGAGCTTATGAAAGCAGTTACGTGATGTTATATAATATACACGAAAATAGCAGATAAAATACATATTGTCCTCTGTTCTCTATCTTTTCTGTTGCACATTGTGCATAACTCCTGCGTTTTTCTTCCTTGGATTTATCAACTTCTGGTGGGGTTGAAGTGAAATTCTAGCCTCTACGACCAGGTCTTGAGGTGATATCTCTTTGATGTAATCCCTAAATGTGAGCTCTCGCTATCATTTGCCTATATTCAAGCTTGGTTTTGCATTGTAGCTAGGTATAAATGGCTTTTTGACTCCAAATCATTATCTTGGCAACAAATTATCAATGTATGAAACATGGATTTTATTGCCTAAAATCATAAGGATCTTCATTTCAATCAACATTTTATGTCAGTTTCCTATAACCATAGTCAATAACTTTTATTGGAAACTGTGTTTTCAGAAGCCACTAGTTGAAAATAATATCTTGCTCCATTCTCCGTTTTCAATTATCACAAAAACGTTTGGTTGTTCATGTTTTGGGCAAGTCTAGTTCTCTTGATGATAATGATATGTGTCAGCTTCGGGTCTAGGACATTACCACCCCGTCAAATCCCCCCCCCCCCCCACCGATGCTGAAGACCCCTGATCTTAACCCCAAACAGCCTATAGCTAACCCTAACAAAACCCCTAACTCCAACTCTAAATCTACATTTAACCCTAAAACTAGCCCTAACCCTAACCTAACCCTAGACCTAACTTATCCATAACTGGACGATGGGTAATTGCTCGGAGGTGGTAATATCGGGCGAGGGGGTGCCGGAGGGGTAATTGTAACTATTAACGCTCCCTCTTAGGGGAAAACTCTAGTGTACATCATACTTTTTTTGAGCACGGTGTTCTAAAAATCTCATACAAGGTAACATGTATTTTACGAAATGACAGCGCGGCTTGTTCACAATTACTGCGCGGATTATGCAGATTTGAGAAAATATTAGTCAGTATAGCATGTGACATTGACGATGTATGCAATGTATGCAAAACAGAATGACTAGAATACAGTGTAGGCCTTATCGTAGTAGTGACAATCTGCTCTGGGACTTGAACAAGCAGTGTTTCTTCCAGACTTTTTTCTCCGGGGGGGCACTTGAAATTTTCGGGGGGGGGGGCGGTAAACTTTCTTCGGGGGGGCGGACACTGTTAAAAGTATATATTTTCTATATAAATTATATAAATTTCATTTCGTTCGGGGGGGCGGTAAAAAATTTTCGGGGGGGGGGGGGGGGGGGGGACAAAGCCCCCCCCCCCCCCCCGAAGAGATGCCTGGAAGAAACTCTGTGAACAAGTCGTTCGATTATAGCTTCTACACTTACTTTGTCGGCATATTTCTACAGAAAATTCACATCTTTTTCATAAAGAAGCAAGTTGTTTTCATCGTCTTTATTGAAAATAAACAGTATTTGCACAGCATTTTGTTCAGTTATAGTGAATAAAAGCTCTGCAACTATTTGTATTCTAATGCCAAAACACATGCTTAGCAACATTGTTAAAAAAGTTAGCTCCCTTCCGGACCGTAGGGACATATATGTCCCAAGAAAAAAAAATACTTTTTAAAAAAAAAACAAGCAAAGCTATTAGGAAAAACAAAATTAAATATAACACCTAAATAGTAAACCTTTGAAAAACCGCCAGTAATTTCTATCTGTTACACTTAGTATTTTTTATATAAAAATGGAAACTGTAGCTTTGTGAGTGGTCTAAAAAAGCAAAGTTCCCATAATTATGACAACAAAACTATCTCATATATACTGAAAGCAACTTTATTTATATTAAATCTATCATGTAATAAATGTTTTAAAGCAAATTCAACAACTCTATGTTATTCCAATTTCATTTGGTGATAATTTGAAAATTCGGGACACCGGTGTCCCTTGGTCCTGAAAGGGTTATCTTGAGTATGTTTTGTGATTGATTACATGGCAAATGTGTAATTAAAGTCAAACGTTATAAAATTAGGAGATCAGTGTTTACGTAACGACAACTCACGTTTCATTACAAATTTGTTTGTAATGCTATTTTTTTCATTGTTTCCAAAAGTAAAAAGTGTAACAGCATGCACATTAATGCAATGTTGCTCTAATGTATTGTATCGGTTTGAAAATAATGTGTACGAGCCGGCCCGCGGCATAACATACGCCGCTATTTAGTTGTTTCTAATTTTCAATAATTCATAATTTGTGAATTCGACAGTACCAACGCTGACACTGAAAATATTTCTTTAAAACACTATAAGTAGCTCGTTAAGGACTATAACCCCCCCCCCCTTCCTTCCCTCCTCCCCTCCCCCCCCCCCCCCTACGTTTAAAATCGTTGGCTCTGCTTGTAAACATTTAGAGTGAACACAGCTCACTAAAACCATGTAGGGGTGGGGAGGTAGGGGGAGCGTTTGCAGCTTGTTTTCTAACGGCTCGAAGAAGAGAATTATATATATAGATATTATGTCCCATATCCGGCCGCTATATTTAGTTTACACAAACATATTTGAAGTTAACTTTCAGACACCAACGGCAAAAATTGTGGAACCACATCTTTAGTGATATTTGGTACGTCATGACGTGGTCATCACGTGGCCATTAGGCTACGAAAACAATTATTACCACTTTGAGTACAATTAATTTCGCGGGGCCTAGTAACAAGTAGCCGCCTTTTTTTTGGTTATCAACAACGATTGATTTAGTTCTAAAATTGTTATGTCTCCGTGGATAAGGAGACTTGAATTTAAGTTAGATAAAACGAGAACTTACAAGTCCTATTGTGGGTATTTTCAGGATCAGTCTGGGATTTCCAATTAAATGTTATATAGGTTATGTTAATAAAAATAATAATAAAAAAATGCAATATAACACTTACATTGCTCAACAAGATTAATAGTAAAGTAGACTTACCTTACTATAATCACTACTTTGTTTTGTAATTCGATGCTAAAAATATTACTAACATTTTGCACATTTAAAAAAAAAAAACTAAATAGAAAATATGTATGTATGATATATAATGGCTATGTTGGGAACAGGTCTGAAGTGGCTCAATTTAAAGTTATGTGTGAGTTCAATATGGCAGAGATTATGTTAATACAATCCTTAATCAGTTATTGAAACTGCCATTTAAAGCAGACAATACAGTGGTCAGAGTAGTCGAGTGATTGATTACACCATTTCACTTCTCGGCCATTTAACTAAAATCAAAGTGTAATATTTGTTATGTGTTTTGTAAGGGTTTTTTACCTGTCGCCGTAGTTTTTCCTCCCTTAGTCAGGTACCCATCTGAGCTGGTTGGACTTAAGGACGTCCTACAGATTCATCTCCTGGATACGAACGCAAATGTTAGATATAAAGGTCTAATTACATATATATTTATGTAATGTTTGGTGTATCGTAATCACTCTTGTCATTCTATCGCTTGTCCCTATCAATTCAAATTCTGTACAGATTTCAAATATCCAGACTAGAGTAATGGCTACTTCGTATACATTTGCACTATTACGTTGATATTTACATGTGTAATAATATATTTAGAGGTTATTTGCAAAGTATCATATGTAACTAGTTAAAACAATTCATTAATTACATTTATGATTAGACTTATTAGCGAGGTTATTCCATAAGAAGATAGGTGTAATATAAAAGTAGGGAAAGTAAATAGTACCTTCATAAGTTAATATCTTTTTTCCGTTTTTGTTTTCCCTTTGTCTGTTGGTCCTAAGAATAAAATTTAAGGTGGAAATACATAACTGTGTTCAATATGGTAACATTAAAAAGCATTAAGCCTGGATATAAAGTGTTCTTATTTGCCATAATGCATATTGAGATAATAACTGAATTGTGCTTAGATCTAACATAATAACAAAAAAAAATGTCAACGAAAAACCTATTGAATATCTGAACATATTTTGTTTAAATCGGAGTGCTGTAACAACAAGATAAAAACAGTGACCCCACTGTGGACTCGTCAATAACAAATGTGTTTGTCTAAAGGCCGCAATATACAAATATAAAGTCGTTCGTTACATAATAATCGGACTGGGGTAAGTGTTTTGAGGAATGTGGAGGGGGCGGGGGAATGGTATTCGATACATATTAGTTACACGAATTGTGTTCATTTAAATCATCGGTCGCTCGAGTACCAAAGCGATGTATAAGTCAACATATATAGTACGATGTTTGAGTAGAATTAAACGTGTAACTTATACAGTCAATAATAAACGTGTTTTATTTATTTATTTATCTTATTTTAGACATTGTAACCATTGACATTGTTTTCATCAACCTAAAAAAGTGTTTTCGTGAAGGATGAAATGACAACAGGACATAATGTAGCAATATTAAATAGATGTAAAGATTGACCCCTTCCCCACCACCCATGGGTTGAAACGGGCAAACAGAATTGCAATGACATCTAGCAGATATTTTTTTTAGAAACTTGGTGTGTTGGTCAACATACAATGGCAATGCAAACTGACTTTACTTTTGACTTGATTGTATGCTTAAAATAATGTTTTTAAGATGTATTATGTTCCCATAGAATGTACTATTTTCCGAATTATTATATTCACAAGTGTGTGTTCATTTCGGCTGAATTGAAATGTTTAAATAGGGTAAAAATTGTTTTAAAATTGTTAAAACTTGTTAAGTAAATAGTGGTTTTTTTTTAGGTTTTTTTTCTAAATGTTTATTTCGCTTAATTTAAAGTTTAATGTTTTATTTTCTCCCTTGTAATATTTAAAACAAAAATAATGGCACGCAATGTTTAAATGCCAATTTCAATTGATGATTATGCATTGTTTTTTATAAACATACATTTGACAAATAAAGAATGTTTAGGAAACTAAAGTCGAAAATTAGTTGACACATCCTAGTATTAACTGTCAGTTTATGAAATGCACCATTTCAAAGTGTGTTCAAAACAAATGCTTAAGGAAACCGCATATCGGCAGTATACCTGCTCTTTACGTCATCAAAATAAACGGCGGTGAAGAATTTTTTATTTTGTATGTAATATACCATACACAGTTAGTTCCAGATTACATATACCTAAATGTGCCACAATGTTTGGTAACTTCCGATGTTCGCCCTGCTACATTGGCAATATACCATAGGTCATCCTGTTTTAGACATTTGGAGAACTTATACATTTGTGATTTAATTTATGTTTATATTTGTAGTCATTCTCCGCTTTGCTCTCTGTATGAAGCGTTACAAAAGTAGCACACACATTGTACATGTCGTTAGATAGTTGGTTGGTGGCTTCTCCATCTGTTGACACTGCTCTCTATGAAATGTCGGATAGTCTCAATATAGGGGTTCCCCAGGGATCAATCTGAGGTCCTTTACTTTTTTCATTATACATTAGTTATCTTTCATTACACATAGACGTAGGTCAGTGCGAGATGTTTGCTGTTGATACTTCGTTACAAGTCTTTGCAGACAGTGCTGACTCTCTTAGTTTCAAACTGCAAACATGTGCCAATGAGTATTCTACTGCGAAAACACATGGTTAGTGCGAGCAATCAAAAAGTTAGCTCTCTTCCTGACCATAGGGACATACATGTCCCACGTTAAAAATTGAACTATTTTTCGAAAACTAGCAAAAATAATCTGAAAGTTAAATATTATTATAATTTCTCAATAGTAAACCTTTAAAAAAATCACCGACAATTTATCTATGTTGCGCTTATTTTTTTGTATATACAATTTAAAATTTAGTTTTACTTACGTTCACCGCGCGTTTTTAAGTCTGCGTATTTAAAAGTTAGGGATAATTCTGATCTGTAAGGTTCCTACAAGGACCTACAGTTTACTCGCTTCTCGGCCTTTTTGGCTAAGATCAAAGTGTAGTATCTGTTATGGATCTACATGATTCTTAGCCATTTGGTTGGTCAGCCCTTTTTAGGGTTGGCCGCCGGGGCCGAGAGGCGGTCAATCGATCTACTACTCAACTCACGCAATCAATTGCAAATCTCGCCAACGACCGCCGTGGGGTTGCGCCCACACATCCCTCGAAGTGCACATGCCCTCGAGATGAGCCACCCAGTACTTGTATTGGGTGGCTTCAAATGTACGAGTGGCTAACTTTTCAATCTTCTATTTTTCAGCCTGACGACACCCATCTAGGAGAAATCTTAGGTGGGAGGTCCGTCACAATCGCCAGCAAATCGACTACGGACTTCAATCCGAATTAAAAATACGGTCGTTTTGGTTGGCATGTATGTTCTAACATTCAACTATACCGTCAATAGTTACGTCATCCATTAGACTTAACCGCAATTGTTGACTTGGTGAATTGAACTTTATGGATTCTAGATTTTGGATTCGTTTCAAGACAAATTATTTTACTGTTTAATATCATCTTTTTTTTTTATTATGAAAGTATGAATTAGGAAAAAAAACAACAAAAACCTTACAGCACAGATCAACCGACTTACTCGAATGTTTGTAAAAAGTGTAAGTTAATTCGATAAAGTTGTATGTAATTGAAAAAAAAATAATACAAAAATCACATATACACTCACCTAAACGTTAATATTTCTAACAAAATAACATTTTGTAAATATGTATTTACAGTACTTAATTGTTTAATTATTTTTTTAACTATTTCAAATCATTTACATGGTTAGTGCTATTAAGTTTATAATGTTTGTTTCCATTACAAAAATAAAATGACACAATGAAAATGAATTAGTAAAATGTATCTTTATAATAAAAAAAAAACAAAAGCAATACATTTAGCTACTATTTATATAACCCAATAATAAAATGTAACATAAACTAAAATATAACAGACTATATTCATTTTAGTTATATTAACCTCAAGTTGTGAACGGGTTATAGGTGTATGTTATATACAATGTTTTCGAAGTTAAACAGACACAACGTGACGAAATAGTCAAGATGTCGGTTGCTTTAGTTAAATAGTCAAACAGCAATGTGTGGTAATGTTAAATAACTTACGTTTACACTATACCCAAACATCCTACCAGCCATTCCACAGATTATTTGACAAACGTTTTTATAAAGACACATAAACATTCTAGTTGCAATTCCATGTTGAAAACAAACATATCAGAACTGCACGACCACAGACCACTGGTCAAACCAATGCAACCACCGACACGTAAACACACCTCAACAGACAACCTGAGACTCAGTCCGATCATAACGTGTTAACTGTACCTACGGCAATGTATCGATACCAAGCTGTCATGTTATTAATTGATTTAATTTTATTTAAATTCCGAAAGCATTTTAGTTCCTGCTGTAATGGTACCTTTGAAAAAAGTGCATTATTTAAGCAGTGAATTAAAAACGTCGAAGTGAACATAAAGGTCTTCTATATATGACCATATGTTTAGCAGCTTTTGTTCTTGGCTCTTCTACATTGGCACTATCCAGTCGGTCAATTCGCTTTCAACATTTAAAATACATTATATTGATGCTATTATAATTTCATATATTTGACAATCATCAGCTACATCTAACGTTACAGAGAGTTTAGTCCGTTTATATACACATTTTCAAATCGCAGACATTTATTTATTAACGGTTTCAGTTTATTGTTTTAAATTGTATTTGATAGTTACAGGTTGTACTGCTTTTAACATCGCTTCTCGCACTTTTGACTTCGATTAAAGTGGCCTGTCCCGATAAATCTATTAGTTCAAGACTACGATAAGACTATTCGAGTCACAGACGACCTGAGTTAGCACTAGATTTTGACATTTTGCCAACACAGTAATGTCATATGCAATTATAATCAACAACAACAATGGAGTTGCGCCCATTTATGATTCCTCTACGGTGATGGCTGTTGGGAGGAGCCTCTATGATTACGATCCACGTTGCTAAATGAATTCATGGGCCCCACACTTTTCAGATACAGCCAAGTCACTAACAATCTCAATCAAAATATCAGATGAAGATGGACCATCATCAAGACCAACGGCCATCAAATAATTTATGGCAACATAATCACAGTCTAATCAGCCCGCACCAGATCCTGCGACCCACACCTTCATTGCAGCAGATCTAAACAACACTAAAACACAACATGGACCCAACTCACAAGAAAGATACTTTATGCGGCACTGTGATGACGAAATAGTGTAATGTTGGTTATAGATATGTGATAGGTAGCGTAGGTCAACTATACATTGGTCAAGCAGAACCAATATAATGCAGTGACGAACTGACCATTTACGTGAGATGATCAGCTGCCAACTGAAGCATCAGTTGCGAGTTGGATGTAGATATCGTTAGAAGATTATTAGAGTTTTCAGAGAAAAATGTATGTGACCATTTATGTAAGATAATCGGCTGACAACTAAAGCGAGTTAGGGGATTATTGGAGCGCTTAGGGATCAATCGCGGATAAGCGAGTAGTAGCGGAGCTTGATATTTGTGCGAAAAAAGCATTTGAAATCAGACTAGAGACCGAATATTATTAAGAGTTGTGTAGAGTAAGAGAGAATACAAAATGT
Organism: Physella acuta; assembly: GCF_028476545.2. Classification (NCBI taxonomy): domain Eukaryota; kingdom Metazoa; phylum Mollusca; class Gastropoda; family Physidae; genus Physella; species Physella acuta. The sequence continues at coordinate 457,972 of NW_026732301.1, forward strand.
ATTGTGAGCAAATAAAGCAACATTATAACATGTTTTGAAATGGACTTGTTTTTTTTTATCTTACACACTATGACAGGCTATACACAATTAACAACAAATAGGTTTACAGTGTGTATCATTTTAAACATACCATTCAGTATATATTAATTATATGTTTATCGCAAGTAACAACTAATAACTTGGTCATTACAAGGCATGCCAGGAACCCATCTATTTTAAGAGAACTAAACAACAATCCACACATATATATTATTTTAATATTTTGGTTGCTCTAAAACAGGGGTTCCCAACCCCGTGCCCGCGGGCGCCATTGCGCCCGCCGAACGATTCGCATGTGCCCGCCGAACGATTCGTATGTGCCCGCCTCTCACTATTCGAAAAAGACAGAATTCTTTTCATTAACATTATTGAAAGGTTGAAGGGGATGGAAATCGAAAGTTTGAGAGGGGGGTGCAAATCGAAAATTTGAGGGGGGGTGCAAATCGAAAGTTTGAGGGGGGGGGGGGGTGCAAATCGAAAATTTGAGGGGGTGGGTGCAAATCGATAATTTAATTGGTGGGTGTGCAAATCGAAAGTTTTGTACCCGGGTGACGGGAATGGTCGTTACGCCTCTGGATAGAGTTTGTCGATTTAAAATATGTCGTGCCCGCCACCCTACCGATATTTTAGAATGTGCTCTAGAGTAACAAAAGGTTGGGAACCCCTGCTCTAAAATAAATATCTATTATTTTAATTTGGTGTTTTAAACGAGCAGTTCACAATTACTTCCCATATTTAATTTTCCAAACAAACTACGGGAGACAACTCAAAGACAAAAAATCTGACTAATTGAAAAGAAAATAACCAAGTTGGTTAAAAAATAATACATTCATTCGATGATTGATCCATTGACATTAATTTGTTTATTATAAGTTATATAAGCATACTTTGCTTACATTGAACGGTGAATAAACGCTTTTGATACATTTAAAAAGCTAACAGTTGGTACTTATTTTATATTGATTTCAAAGATATGTAAATTAAACTATTTACACAATACTAAACACATCTTCACAACCATTGGCCAAATAATTGTTTTTAATCAGCTTATCTGTTAATTAAATTAAGTGTGATTGCTTTATTTGTTGTTTCTGTTTGATTGGTGGTGTTTAATATTTTTCGCAATTGTTTGCTTTGCTTTCTGTACTAATATACAATCTAAATAAATGTGTTTCTCAGTTTCTTGTATATTTTGTTTACACGTTTGACATGTTATTTTAACATTTTGATTCGACATTGTATTTCGTGAAACTGGAGTTGTATTAAAAATCAGTCTGTATGCTACTTCCCTTTCTTTTGGTGTAATGCGTTTATTATGTAGGTTTCTAAATGTATCTTTAATGTCTATTATATTGTGTTCCCTGACCCAACTAATTCTCGTGTATAAGGGGGTCGCTTCGTATATTTTTTTTGTGTCTTTCCCAATAATGATAGTGTTTTAAAGCAAATATTTTCAGTGGCAGCATTGGTACTGTCGAATTACAAATTATGAATTACTGAAAAGTAGAAAATAAAACAACTAAATAGCGGCGTATGATATGCCGCGGGTCGGCTCGTATATATATATATAATTCTCTTCTTGGAGACGATAGAAAACAAGCTGTAAGCGCGCTCCCTACCACCCCCACCCCTACATGGTCTGGTGAGCTGTGGTTCACGCTAAATGTTTACAATCGCAGAGCTGGGTTTAATGACGACTATTAGGGGCAGATAATTTAGACTGAAACGATTTTAAACTTAGAGGAGGTAACTAAGAGGAGTTTACTTTAACGGGGAGGGGGTGCGGAAAGGAGGGGGGGGGGGTTATCGTCCTAACGAGCTACGCTACTGATAGTGTTTTAAAGCAAATATTTTCAGTGGCAGTGTTGGTACTGTCGAATTCACAAATTATGAATTACTGAAAAGTAGAAAATAAAACAAATAAATAGCGGTGTATGATACGCCGCGGGTCGGCGCGTAGTGTTTAATTTCAATAGTCTCCAATTCATTCCATAAACCTGTGCCAACTATGTCAATCATTACTTCCCTTGCTAACGTTCGGAATAAAATAACATGTGTAGGTAAATAGTAAAATACGCATGTGTATTGGTAAACCAAAATACAATCATTTAAACTAAAGTGAACCTTATCATTTAGAATTTAGACGCATTTAAATTGAACTAAAAAAGGAAATATGTAAGTATGTAACTAGGTAAGATATGTAACCGCTTTTTTAATATGGCAGACATTATGTTGATACAATTTTAATTAAGTTATTGAAACTGTCATTTAACTCAGACACAGCAATGGTCGCGCATAAGCTTTAATCACGGCAAAGTTAATAGTATTAATGTTTTGCTATAGGTTGTTAATAAAACAGTTGGATTTAGCATTGTTTTCTCTATAGTTAGCTTGTGTTATATAATGATGTCAGCCACGCCCTCATGTAATAATTGTCAATTTGTACTTAAAAGACTATTTAAATTTAAATAATTGTTATTGGAGCTGGGAAAAAGCATTTTTGTTCTGCACCTTTTGCAATTCTTTGTCATTATGTCATCCCTCTAAATGGTGTCTTCCGGTGCGTTCCGCACTCCCCCCCCCCCCCCCCCCCCCCGCCCCGCCCTCGCTACGCCTCTGATCTGAGCTGAGTGGACTTACGGACTTCTTACAGACTCGACTCCCTGGATCCGCACTTAAGACTTTCGGGTGAGCAATTGCGGTATATAAATGTCTAAATGTATATATTATATATATCATGGTGTAACTGATTGAAATCTTTCTTTGGTGTGTCGAAAGCTATTATTTGGTTTCTTCCATCTTTTCTTCCTATATTGTCCAATTGTTTTTACACATATTCAAGGCTTCAGACAAGACTTATATCTCTTTATACACACTTTTTGTTACTACTACTTGTGTGAGAATGTACTATTATGATTTAGTTAGGCCTACTTTACTTTTTATGACTGAATATTACAATAATTCATTCGTATGTGCAACTATTTAAAAACATGTATGATGAGATCTTGTAATCGAGTATATTATATGAGAAGCGGGATTTTATGTACATTTTTTTAAGTAGACCGTAGATTTAAAAATGATACTGGGACGAACTGACCAATTGCGCGAGACGAACAGCTGACCACTGAAGTCTTGTCAGTTGCGAGTTGGATGCAGATGTCGATCATTGTTGATCATTGGATCGTGTAGAGGAAATTCGGGTAGCGGAGTTAGACAGTAACGTGTACAGACAGTCACAGTAGAGTATAGCAGGGTACACGAGTGTAGAAGATTGATTATGTACAAATAAAGAAATATTATAGCATATTTTGAAATGTACTTGTGTTTGATTGTACACTTTATGCCAAGCTACTTACGATTAAGAAAAGACGATCCCGGTTAAGTAACGTGCGACATATTAGCCTACAATTGTATAACGTGTCACACATCGGTCTACATTTAAAAATCATGACATACATGACCTTACACTTACGTATTATGTCACTCATAAAATACCATATAAATGAACTATATGTGTATTACCAGTCACAAGTTATATAATGTAGTGTACATATACGCTATAAAAATGTGTATCTATATCAATGCCAGCGTCCTTACTACAGGTGAGTTGTTATGACAATCAAAAATCCTCTTCTTCATGAAATAATAGCCACGGCATCTATTTTTTTTTTGTTGTTTCCAACATTATTTTTAATTCTTAAGTTACGATGGAATAGTCCTTAGTTTCAACATGTTACATACAATTCTAATCTTACAATATTTATTACTGACTTTTCTCAACTGGAACTTCGTTTGAGTATGATTCTGTAGGACATTCCAGTGTCTTAGTCAATGTAGGACATTCCTCAGACTTAGACTCTGTAGGGCATTCTTATGTCTTAGATTCTGTAGGGCAGGGGTCGGCAACCTGCGGCTCGGGAGCCGCATGCGGCTCTTTTGATATCCAGATGCGGCTCTCCAGCTCCTTGAACAAATACTAATAATCTTAATAAAAAAATAAAATATTTGAAATGAAAAAAATGTTAGTGGCTCTTTAAAACCAGGGAGATTTTGAAAGTTGTAACTTTTGGCTCTTCCGCTTCAAAAGGTTGCCGACCCCTGCTGTAGGGCATTCCTGTGTCTTAGATTATGTAGGGCATTCCTGTGTCTTAGTTTCAGTAGGACATTCCTGTGTCTTAGCTTCTGTAGGACATTCCTGTGTCTTAGTTTCAGTAGGACATTCCTGTGTCTTAGCTTCTGTAGGACATTCCTGTGTCTTAGATTCTGTAGGACATTCCTGTGTCTTAGATTCTGTAGGATATTCCTGTGTCTTAGCTTCTGTAGGACAACCTTTTGTTTCAGATCCCGTAGGATGTACCTCAGATGATTCTTTAGGACCAAGTTTCTCTATTATTTTAGGACCCTGCTGCAGCTCTTGCAAGTTGTACTTGCGCAGCCTTATATAATCAGGTGCTACCCCTATACAGCACACAGTGCACACAACTTCTACCAGTATAGCCACCTGGTAGTCATTCCGTGAAAAAGTTAACCTGGAATTTACCTTCTCCACAGCCCGATTGACATCTGGTATTACCTGTGTGTTAGGATATGTGTTCCCATTGTTGTTCCTAGAATTAAACAAAACGGTGTACGAGGTGGGGGGGGGGGGGATAATCACAAAAGATGGGATATAACACAGTAGATGCAGTCGTTTCAATGTCATCTGTGTGCTTTGCAGGTGCCTACAATTTACAATTGGCAAAATACGAGCTGCGTAACGAGCTTTCTTCAAACCATGCTGTGCTATATCCTCCATTATAACTGTCACCAGTTTTATAGGATCTTCCACAGTTGTGCTGATGAAGACACCATTTTTAGCATTGCTCAGAACATTTTGAAATATTTTTTGTACTGGTGTTTCAGTTTTTAATCCTGCAACTTCTTTTTTAGTGCTTTTTCCAGATCACCATCATCATAATCTTCATCACTGGTTGGTGTCTGTCATTACCTGACTTTGACCATATAACTGATCGGCATATTCATTTAGGATATTGTAGCACTCTCTGACTGCACTACTTTCATTGCTATTGCACATGACAAAAAATCATTTCATGCCTTTTTGTAAAATATTAGCCCCCAGACGAGGACGCTTTGATACATATGCCGATTTTCTATATAAGGACTTGCTTCTTTTCTTTCCTTTTTTCTCAGTTGACATTTTGCTGCACAGATTTTTAAGATTCTCACGGCATCTATCAGACCCAACATTAGAATGAATTTTCCTCTTTTAGTAAGATTGTTATACCGGATTATTCGCTGGTCTATGAAAAGAGTAAAAAAAATCAAAAACGTTTTTCTGACTTTCCTAATACAGAAATCTTAAAAATATAACACAGTTAACCCTTAAAATATTAGCTTTCCACTTAACTTGTTATTTAAAAAAAAAAATTTTCGATGTATATGTAGGACGTAATGATTTGTTTCATTTTTGTTCTATAAGATCATTTACACGGCTAGTAAAAAAAAACTAGAATGGCTTTATCTCCCTTATAATAAGGATGGTATATAATGGGACGTAATAGCAAAATAATTAAAATAAAGATGAGTGTCCAATATAAATTGTGTATCGGAAGTTAAAACATACCATCTTGTGACGAAGTAGTCGAGAGGTTGATACCGCGTCCCGGCTTTTAGTCAAACATAAAGTTGATATTCTTGTATGGTTTCTGTTTACAATTTACCCAAACATCCTACCAACTATTCAACATATCTACTTATATTAGGACAGCGTGAACTACTTTAAAACTTAGAGCCCACTTAAACTTCGCACTTATATTTTGCATTTGCATAGCGCATCAGTATCCATGTAACCGTCTATACATAAATTTACATGCACTATTTTAGCTTTTGTCTATAACTGTATAATATAAGTGTTTGCTGTTTCAAATACAAGCGATAAATAGACTGTATAAATATGTTAAGTCTGTATTTGATAGATTTGATCACAGAGACACGATTCTAGATTTAAGATAGCTAAACTATATTCTAGATTTAAGAATGAAAATTAGTAATTGATTTCTTTTACTGAACTATTTTAAATACTTACAAATTCAATATTTAATATTTTTGTATATGTTTTACTTACGGTTTCTTGTTTTTACTGGGTTCAACGTTAGGTTAAGTGTCTCATTTAAATCAATTGGTTCACAATATAGAGCTAGTAGATTAAACACAGACTAAGATACGCACAGTCAATTTTTATATCTATTAATAGTTGCAAACTCTAATACGTATAAGAAAGTATTAATATATTTATTTTATTTTAATTGTAGATCATAGTAATAGTAGATCATATCTTTTTAAAATGATTTTAGCAATGATTACATTGACTTTGGAGCATTGCAAAAAAAAAAATAATAATTATGTTAAGCAACTAAACAAAGTAAAGCATTTTGTTGTACCGTGTCATCTATCTACAGAAACAAAATGCGTGGATTATAGAATTGTTCCAAGTAAAGTAATTGTGTTTTTAATCTTACTAATTTTAAACAAAACACACTCTTGAGTTCACACTTTGATCAAACGAATGAAAGTTTATTGTCGATGTAGAGTGAAATTGATGGATCCCTTACAGCTATGTTGCGCTCGATATGTTAGGTTGTATATATTTCAATTATACATATCGCTATTATGTCCTCATATATTACGGTGTATAATATATTTACCTACGTACGTCTGTGTTAGGGTGTCATTATATGTATGAATATAGACGGCTATGTTATAGTGACATATGTGTATATGTGTACGACCTGTATAACATTTAAATGTGTGTGTTAAAGTGTAACATGTAAACATATGTATGGCAGTGTTACGGTGTAATATATTTACATTGTGTACAACCTACCTAACAATGTTTTTGAAAGTTAAATATAAGACTTTATATTGAGACATGCTCACCTTGACAGACAGTAAATAGAAGACTTTACATTAAGACATCTTTACCCTGAAAGAGACGGTTGGTTAGAAGACTTTACATTGAGACATCTTAACCCTGAAAGAGACGGTTGGTTAGAAGACTTTACATTGAGACATCTTTACCCTGAAAGAGACGGTTGGTTTGAAGACTTTACATTGAGACATCTTTACCCTGAAAGAGACGGTTGGTTAGAAGACTTTACATTGAGACGTCTTTACCCTGAAAGTGACGGTTGGTTAGAAGACTTTCCATGTTGAAATAGTCATTCTGTTGCCGTTTCCAAGTAATGGAATCAACACTGAAGTTGACTTTAACATTGGCGATTAAACCAAAACTAAATATATTTCTAAGAATTTGAGGATACGCAATTTCTGCCTTGGTTGAGGTAATGGTCAAGGAGCTTTCTCCTCCCCTAAATTTATATCACACCTCATTTTACCAAACTCCTCGCTCAAAATTACAGTAAAAAGGCGTTAATGTAATTAATTTATTTTTTATATTTTCCCGACTTAATTAAACTTTAATTAAGCTCGATTTTCTTGACAACGCAAATACAATTAAAACTCATTTTCTAGTTTTTATTGCAATAACGTTTGATTTATTTTTCTCTCTATCATCATCAATCCCTCCTATTCTATCCCCTCCTCTCTCTAGATATGTCGTCATGTATGGATGATTCATTATATATCTGGTACTCTTTAGTAAGCGAAAATTGATATGCATACAGCTCAACACATTATGGGTTCTACGTTTAATAGTGAAGCATAACAATACACAACATCAAAAAGGGGGATAGCAATTAAAGGAAAATACATGTTGAGAACGGAAAACTCTCTTCAAAATACCCATAATAATATTATGGTTATTTTGAAGAGAGTTTTTCTGTTCTCGACATGTATTTTCTTTCAAAAGATTAGGGATATTACATCCAACGCTGAGAGAGTGTCGAAGCAGTGTATTGAACAATATTCTCGCCTGTCTTTTAAATGAGTAGGAATTAATGCTATTGTGTTTCCAGTTTGCATTTTTTATAGCACTTTCAACATTAAACAAATACACATCTATTTTTTTGTATGTTATTTTAATCACTTTATTGTAGAATAGACGTCTAATTTTAAGAAAAATTAGAAAGTCACTTTGATTTTTTTTTGTTTTGTTTAGAATTTGTTTACCAAAAGGTCTATTTAATAGTTAATTATTTCCTTTGCACAATAACCAAACAAGAAAAAAAAATATTGGTAAATATCAGCATCGGAAAAATGAAACAAACAAATAAAAAAATATGGGCAACATTGTATCGAATCATATGAATACATTTAACATAAACTAATATATAAACTATGTAACAATGTAAGATACGTATGCGTTACTAAAAGAGATGGTCAAATGTAGCTCAATTTAAAGTTGTGCGTGTGCGAAATATGGCAGGTATTATGTGGATACACTCATGAATCAAGTTATTGAAACTGTCATTTAAATTAGTGGTCGGAGTAGTCGAGTTACTTATTGCACCGATTCTCTTCTCGACATTTTGACTAAGATCAAAGTGTACTATCTGACATGGGTTATGTACGGAGTCTGGTAACCCATCTGGCCTGAGTGGACTAATTGCATCGTTCATTTTTTGGAAAACAAAATGTATCATAATTAAATCATCAGTTATTGTGAACGTTTTTATTACAAATCTATATATTTTCTGAAAATACACAAACATGAAAAGAGGATGGAGAACATTGATTACATGATTTCTTCGATAGCCTTTTAAATGTGTAAAACATAACGCTATCGTGTGTACTTTTGCAATTACATATATATTTGAAAAACTTGACACACATACACAGTGGCGTAGCGAGGGGGGGGGGGTGGAGAGGGGGTGTTGCAAATCAAAAGTTCGAGGGTGGGGGTGAAAATCGATAGTTTGTCCCCGGGCGCCTGGAAGGGTCGCTACGCCTCTGCACATACAGCTGCATATTTGTATCATAAGTGAAACACATTGGTTACAATTATGGGTGTATTTTGACAGAGATGTTTGTATGCCTGTGCTGTTTGTATTTGTTTCCAATTCATTCGCGAAACATATTATGGTTATTACATAAGCAATGATTTCCCTTGCACAACTTTAAAGCAAGAAATGAAGATGAAATAAAATACAAATATAGTCCACATTGTATCTAATCATACGAACACATTAAAATTAGTTAAAAGATAATGTGTCGCATCTAGTTAAATATAAAGCTTCGCGTGAGTTCAATATGTCAGATATTATGTTGACAAAATCAATAATTCAGTTATTGGAACTGTTATTTAAAGCAGATACTACAATGGTCCGGGTAGTCGAACGGTTGATTGCAGCATTTTACTTATAAGAGCAAGTTGTTCTATCTATTAGGTGTTCTGTCCGGAGGTCTTAGCTGTGGCCGCAGTTTTTCCTAACTTTAGTCAGGTAACCATCTGAGCTGGGTGAACAAGGACGTCTTACAGACTCGAATGTCGGGATCCGAAAAAAAATATTTTAAGCAATCAATTAAGTCAAAAGTAATGTCACAATTCAGACAAAATAATTTGTATTTAAAGCAAACTAGTTTGAGCCCTAAACTTGAAGTAATATTAATTAAGCCGATTTTATTTGGTAAAATATATCAAATATATTATTATTACTGATTTAAATGTTTAAAACAATTGAATTAATAATAATAAAAAAAAAAAAAAAAAAAAAAAAAAAAAAAAAAAAAAAAAAAAAAAAACCAGCTGATCTGTATCTGATGTGCATAAATCTGCCTCAAAATATTGAGCAAAAAAAGATTAATCTGAGGCTGTTAAATTTCTTGGTCCTAGTGTTTAGCATGGTAATCCCTTTATACAAACATCCTGTCTAATACTTTCTAGCATAGGATCTATACTAAGGTTTATAGTAGCAGGGATAGCGGACAGCCTTGACTAGCTGAATCTTTATTCGTATGGCTTTGTTGTGTGTAATATTTATTAGAAGACCGTTGTGCGCATTTGCGTATATGATTTTAATCCATGTTTTAGGTAAGGTTGTATGCACATATTTTTTTTTTCTCTTAGCCGTGTATCATCAATTGTATTGAATGTTTTCTATTGATCTATACTATGGGTTGCCAGCTATGTGTGTATCTTATTTGTCTCTCAAAAGATGTATTTGATTCTGGATGTTCCTCCCTAGGATGCTGTATTATTGGTCTCGGTGAATTATATCCTTGATGTTCTTTCCTAGCTAGTGTTTTCGTCAATACTTTATAACTGTAGGGATATGGGTCTATACTTTTTTAAATGATTTGAACATTTACATGTAAAATGGTTTGTGTCCGTATCCAGCTCTGATATTAGATCATTGTTAAATAACATCATTGTATTAAAAAATGGCAAACATTGGGTACAAATAATTTGTTTAATAGACGATGCATGTTTTATCAAAAACAGTGGTAGTTGAACATAACGTCAGATAGACATATAGCGTAATATGATGTTAGGAAAACATGACTCAGATAAGACAGTGTATATACATAGATAGAACAAAATGCGAGGAAATAAAATGGAATTAAATGTAGAGAAAATGGCTAGGTGATGGTATACGGCTGGTTAGTAGGTCACCAACCAGTTCTACGGCTAAATAAAACATGCATGAGCCATATAACTGATTGTTGACCTACTTAGCAGCCCTATAGTCGGATGATAGAGCAATGATACTGCAAACACCGAAAGTCTAGAGTTCGAATCAGAGCCGTAGCTACATATTTCGACGCCCGGGATGAACTATCGATACATTTTTTATATTTAAATCCCCCCAAACAGTAACAATTTGTGAACTTTTTTGAAGGAAAAAGTGAGAAAAAAAAACGATGAAACAGATTCTACAGTTCTAACCCCACGACTGTCGCATGTTCTTTTCTCAATGTCTGACAGCCATTTACTTTTCTGATGTAAGCACTTGCTTTTCTCATAATTTTAGTTGATCTTACATTTTATTATAGTTTTGATTTTACCAATAAACATGTTTATTTACCAATGGTAATTACCTCCCTTTGTTACATACTTTATTAGTGTTTTCAAGGGAGACAACGCAAATCTTCCACAAATAGAAAGCCGAGTAAAATATGCGGAATTGTGTAATTAATCAGCTTTTAATTTAAAAGCAGAGATAAATATTTCATAGATTATAACAATTGTTTACACAAACCTGCAAAATGTTTAGTTATAATCTGAATATTTATTAAAACATTTTTGTAATTGCAAAAATTGAAAGCCTTATATTTGTATTTAACATTTTTTAAAGACAAGCACTAAAATCATTTTACTATATGTTAAGATCAATGTTTCTTGATGCGTTATAATTTTTTTCTAACACTTTTACTTAAAGGCAACTTTTGACCAGTTCTGCTGCTCGATCTTTTACTTCGGATATGTATGTAACAAGTACTGATATAAAATAACTATTATCCGTAGAAAATGACACAAAAACATGACCTCAAACACGGAACATAAGTTTTAAAATAAAGTGACAAAATTGTAGTTGATGCTAACTAAAATATATCTTGTTTATATTCACTATTCCATCCCCCCTCCTCTTAGTTTTTGAAAGGTATATGTCACTTTTTGCTAATTACTGCACCATATTCGTTTTTGTTATGGTGTCAAATCTAATTTTGTCTGAAAAGCCAAGCAGTAGTCTATTTTAAATTGTGGTTGTGTATAATTCATTAAGACAACACACGCACACAGAACATTTATTTTATTTTCCTAGCTTGTATGACGCCCCCTTAAATTAGTTTATGAATGGATATAATTGTGTAAAATAAAGAGTGAGTGATTTCCCTAAAATGTTCTCGTATATTCTTAAATAACAGGGAGGCGGTGGACCAATTCTGGTACAATCAGATAATATGAATTTTAGTATTTTTGAGTTACATCCTAGTATACGTAGTATGGAAGAAGTATTGTAATCGTGTAAAATATCGAATTGTGACGTCGTTTATGGACAATACCTTATACAACTTGTACGATAAGCAGAACTAGAGGTCAGGTACACGAGGAAGACTTACGACTGTATATTGTTATGTGTATTAATATGATTGCAAAGTATACACGACATGTTTTGAATTATTGTAATGAACACAACGCATGTTAATCTGATGAAAGCTTTGTGGGGTCAAATCATAGTTTTATAAGTGTCTAAATTATGTGGGGAGTGTGGATCGTCTATTGTTGGTAAGTGTGAGGGTAGAGGGTGTAGGAGGGTGGGGGAATTAATTTCATGATTTTGTTTGATGTTATAAATGGATGACCGGAGCTCCAGTGATTATTTAACATATAATGTTAGCGAGATTAGTGTATATATATATATATATATATATATATATATATATATATATATATATATATATATATATATATATGTATATGTATATATATATATATATATATATATATATATATATATATATATATATATATATATATATATATATATATATATATGTATATATATATATGTATATGGTTCCATGACAAATAATCTCAGGACAAATGATCTCACGACAAATAATTCCAGGACAAATGATCTCAAGGACAAATAATCTCAAGGACAAAAGATACCAGAACAAAATATATCAGGACAAATGATATCATGGACAAATGATCTCAGACAAAATATCTCAGACACAATATCTCACAGCTAAAGTCTCCAAACATTTCAGCCCGAGGGCCGCATCATCTATCAAATATCAGTTCGGGGGCCAGAGTTTCTTCCATTCATCTCTTTGGGGTGGCAGAGCCCCTGACTCAGTCTAAAGAAAGTTTACCCCACTGGAGCAAAATATAATTTATATAGAAATATATACACATTTCGAGTGCCCCCCCCCCCCCCCGGAGAAAAAAGATTCTCAAAGACACATTGTAGGGGCCGACAACACACTCGAAGTCCAAATTGTTTTCTCAAATTGTTCTTTACCTATTTCATTATTGAAAAGGCATGTTCACACATGTGTGATATTTTAAAACTCGAAAGGAACTTTGATGCATATGTTTTAATATTAATATTAATATTTAATATTATTCAATATATGCATCACAAGTATGACAGTAACCTGATGACCATAGACAACCGATGTCCATCAGATAGCATTACCTTTGTACCATCTTCTCTCTGTTCTTTTCAACTGAATTGGAAGACACATTTTTTTTTTTCCATTCTTTCGAACATGTGGCATTTTTTTTAAAAGGTAATAACTTTTTTCCAAATAACGAACTGTCACGGCTAGCATTGTTCAACCTGAATAATTTGCTTGTTTCTGAAACCAACATTACAAACGCACATATTATTCGTTTTCTAAATGTTTAAATAGCATTAATAAAACGTTCAAGATCAGCTTTTTTGTTTCAGCGTTAAAAAATAATTTAAATTTGATTTAATAGATCTTAAATAAGGTGTGAGCATAATTTTCTTGTTTTTCTTCTTTTTAAATTTTGATTTATTTAGTTAAGAATCGGTTTTGTGTCTTTGAGTTGTTTCCCATTAATGCTGTAGAAAATAAATGGGAAGTAATTGCGATACGCTCGTTTAAAATGCCAATTCATTTACTCAATTTATGATCACCCAATCTCGTAATAACTGTGTATTTCCACTAATAAATAGAAGATACCATTGCCTTAAGATGGGCTGATTATTTGAAGAGTTTAAAATAAAGTTTTGTGACTGAATGAGAGGTTATATGAGGGTTGGGTAGAAACATGTTTGATTCTATATATATCTGCAATGTTGCGTAATGAATATACGGTATATATCATTATATATATATATATATATATATATATATATATATATATATATATATAAACACCTTACGGTGATCGCCAATTCTTACGTACGCCTGGAATAAACACAAAAATGGTAGGTATCAATAAAATACAGTTCCTTCCTTCGACTCCTACCCTAACTACGTCCAAACACCTGACTTTCTACTAACACTATATAACTACAACTAACACTAGAATTCTCCCTACACATTTCTATGACCATCCCTAACACTAGATTTTTCTAACTCTCTACATTTTCCCCTAGCGCTACCTCTCTCTAACTGCTGACCTAACTGCTGACCCACGCTTCAGTGGTCATCTGACCGTATCACTTGACCGGTCATCACATGTTAATTATGTTGGTCTACCTAACTACGTTATGCTCTATTTCTGTTAACGTCTACTTGACTTCTATAACTCAAATGTGCGTCATCACTGGTTGTATTACCTTATGCATACACTTGAAACAAATAAACACATTAGATGTTATGATCGATCGAGTATGTTCAATGGGTGGTCAGATGTAATGTTTTTTTTTAATCAATAGGGGAGGTAAATACAACTTTCTTGATTAACTAGATATTTCCGCTGTTGTATCCCTTTGATTGTTTGTTGATATGATCTGAACAAGCGTTTAAACTCTGGCATGCATTTTTAACTGATTTATTTACGTAATTTTATTTTTGCCTTACAAATGAAATGTATTATTCTTTTTTTTACAAGCTTTTTTTTTTTAACTCACTTTCTTTTTCGCCAATCTGTCCTCAGTCTAGATCGAAACGCCCAAGCGAAATAACGGGCACTTCTAACTGACAGATATGGTTCGTAGTTGGTAAGTGGGTCAAGACATGACATTACATTTGACTTAATATGTTGCCTGATTAATTTTTATGAATTAATTAAAATTGTGTCCAAATAAGTAGGCTGTCTCATCAAACTATTCCGCGCTATTAGACACGTCCAATAGGTGCGTAATGGTTTTTAGTCATGTAAATCTAGTGTTAAAATAAAAAAAAAGGTCATAAAAAACATTTCAATAACACTAAAAAGGAGAAAATAAATTATAACTACTATGAAGATAACTTTAAATAAAAGCGTGGGTCACTTCAGTATCTATTGGATACCTTAACTAATATTAAGGAAGAGAACCATGCTCATCTTTATAGTTATTTAAATACGTCTTTTATTTATTTCTCTTTTTTAGTGCATTATTACATGAGAGCTTATTACATAACAGCGTGTTATTAAAACGTTTTTATGAAATTTTGTTTTGTACTTTACATGTTTTATTTACTAGGAAGGGGTTAATTTTTCAAGGTGATCGCCGTTGTCATAATTACCAAGATTTTCTCTTCTATTTTCTATTTTTTAGTGGAATTGCATTCTGTGCTGATGTACCTTTAAAAAAGCTGTAAAGAAATAGTTGTTTTCTAACGAATATTAAAAAAAAGTTTTTTTTTCACCGCTAAAAGCTAATGTACATAATTTAACTAGATCTACAAGACACAGGCACAACGTGTGAAGCCGCTGACATTGTAATGACAGGAGAATATTAAGGATATGGATTGTTTTTGTTTGGAGAGTAAAAGCAGTATCGTCTGCGTAGACTAAAATTGTTGTGTTCGATAGGTTTGGTATGTCTATTGCTCTGATGTATGTATTGTACCTAATGCTTTCTAAGATGAGTTCTAATGCGAGTATGTAAAGGGATGTGAGGTGGTGGGGGGGGGGGGCATCGTCTAATTAATTGTATGATCTATCAGTAGGCGGCTGTGTGTGTTGAAAAATATTATTTTTATTCAAATTGTTTTCTTTGAGATTTGTGTGAAGATATATGTGCGCTAATCATTGGAAAGTTTTCTTCTGGTCTAAGCTAAGTATGTATGCTGGGGTTTTTTGTCCTGTGTATACTGAAATATGTCTCTGATTAGGTGATGGTGAATGTGTATGTTCCTCCCTGTGATATTGCATTGTTGGTCAACATGAATTAACTTGTGCGTAAATGGTTATATCTTTGGCAATCTATAACTGTATAGTCGGTGTTTAAAATATAAGTAGGTCTATAAATGTGGGTTAAATTAGTGTCAGTCTAGGATTTCCGAATAAATGTTATAAAAGATGTGTTAAAGTTTTAATGACACCGTACAAACAGGAAAATTATTTTAATAGTGGCTGCACGAATAGGGTTCTGTCGGTTGTGAAGTTTTTATATAATTCATTAAATCAGAAAATTTATGGAAGGTCATTATTGATCAATTAGACTTCATTACATGTCTTCTAATTATGTAACACATATCGCGACTGTGTTTATTTTTTATTGGCATACACATTTTAAATAGAAAGCAGTGACAAATATTCAGTATTTATTATTTTTTTAACAGAAAAAACAATGGTCGGAGTAGTCGAGTGACTGTTTGCACCATTTCACCTCTCGGCCTTTTGATTCAAATCAAAATGTATTGTTTGTTATTGGTTTTGTACGGAGGTCTTAACCGCGGTTTGTCTAAACTTAGGCAGGTACCCGTCTGAACTGGGTAGACTAATGAACGTCTTACAGATTCGACTCCGGGACCTGAACTTTAAGATGAGATTGTGGGATATAAAGGTCTAAATACATCTACTATATATAGCATGTGTTACTTACGGAAATGTCAGGTGTATGGAAAGCAATCATTTCTTTTATTCAATATTTTCTCCCTATGATTTATAAATCTTCGTAAACATATTTCAAAGCTTCAGCTAAGATTTCATTTCACTCTCTGTACTACATATATTTAATTATGTAACTTTTTAAGCCATATAATTTAGTCATACGTAGTGTACACGTGCATTATCATGTGCAAATAGTTTAAACAGTAATTTTAGATGAACAATTGTAATTTATATGTTGAGTATATCTTAGTGTTAATATTTAATGTAATGCCTATTTTGTAATTAGTAGGGGAAGGAAATAATGCTTTCTCGAATTACGCGGTATTTCTATTGTTGCATCCCTTTAAACGTTTATTTAAAAATGATAGTGGAATTGTTATATCATACATGTGTGTTTATTTCACTGAATCTTTGAAAACGTATATTTGAAGAAAAAAAAAACATGCTTGATAGTAAAGGTACTGCACTGTAAACGTTAGGCCTAGTCTAGCGATTTGAAATAACATAAACAAGAAAATAGAACAACACACACAAGACATAGGAAAGCCAGAAGTAAACACATTACTGTAGACATGTATAAAGCGAACAACAGACACACAATCAGTGGAGTAGCGAGGTCGGGTGTAACCCGGTGCGGCACTTATTAGTGTCACCCCCCCCCCCCCCCCAGAGGCGTAGCGACCCTAACCGGGGACACACTTTCGACATTTCGATTTGAACCAGCCCCCCCCCCCTTCAAACTTTCGATTTGCACCCCCCTCAAGTTTTCGATTTGCACCCCCCCCCCCCTCAAACTTTCGATATGCACTCTCCCTCAAGTTTTTCTCTATTTATTTTGCTATTTTTGAAACAAGGTGTAGGCCTACATCGATTTAATTGTCATCATTGAATGAACCGACTTCATCTCATCTCTTTAATATACAGTAGTTTATAGACCATCGCTTATATATCTGGTCCTCTGTTGTAAGCGAGAGATAAAGATAAATAGAGTTCGTACACACGTGTAGGCTTAACGACTGATACATCTCAGGATTACTAATGAATTAGTGCACCAGACACGTACATGAAATAATACTTTTAATATATGTCTTATAAACAACTAATAAACCGATTTATATTAGTATGGGACATTCATTACAGTCTAGCTAGCGCAAAACAAGTCTGTGTTTTGAAAAAAAATAATATGTATTTATTTTATAGGTTCTACGTTTAATATTAAAGCCTAACAATCCACATGTCTAAGAAAAAATAAATAATTGCCATGTACAGAGTGCTTGGTAATGGAAATAAAATTATGATAGGCCAATGACATTTTTATAAATTCATTATAAAAATGTTATGTAAAATTAATTGGCATTTTTTATATTATATAGAAGATCTATATGGAAAATTCACCAAAAGGGAGGAACAACAAAAAACATTGATTCTCTGAAATCTTCGTGTGTCTTGCAAAATTGTAAAATATAATAATAATGTATGTAGTTTTGTAATTACATTCAATTTTTTAAACATTATACTAAAAATTATCTACGTGTTTATCATTATTGAAAATATTATATTAAGTTTATTGGTATTCATTGTCACATAAAACGGTATATCATTTTGTTCTTTGATTTTGCATTATCAAACTAATTGTGTTAATTAATAAGGAAATTATTTCCCTTGCAACATTTCTAAGCTAGAAAAAGAGTATCTGCAATATTCAAACAAAATAAAAATACAGGCGACATTGTATTTAATCATATGAGCACACTAAAATTAGGTAAAAAGAAAATGTGTCACATGTAGGTCAATATAAAGCTTCGTGTGAGTTCAATATGGCAGGTATTATGTTGACACAATCATTAATCAAGTTATTACAACTGCCATTTAAAGCAGACACTTCAATGGTCGGAGTAGTTGAGTGACTGAATGCACCGATTCTCTTCCCGACATTTTGACTACAATTAAAGCGTATTGTATGCTATGGGTTCTGTACGGAGGTCTTAGCTATGGGATCCGAACTCGTGACTTTCGAGTGAGCAATTGTGGGATATAAATATATCTACACCATTTTTAAAAGTAGTTAATGATTGTCATGTGGTGTGTTTTGGAAGTCATTTGTTTTTTAATCTTTTATTTCCATCTTCTCAGGCCAAAACAACCCTTTAAAGCGGTTGTCCTGCCTAATACGTTCTAACATGGGTTCTATGCTAAGAATGTGGGGTAGTGAGGGTGGTGGGATTGACTAGGTGAAGCTGTTGAGTAGTTACGAGATGTCTTTCATTTAGAATAAACTTGTGAGTGAGCCATTGAAGGATATCAAGGTCTAAATATATCTACACCATTTTCAAATGTAGTTAATGATTGTAATGTAATGTGTTTAGGAAGCCATCTTTCATATTATTTTGTTTTTCTTTTCATCATATCATGCCAAAATCTGTGTACATACATTTTAAATCAGGCGATATGTATGGCTATTTTGTATTGATTTGTGTACTACTACTTTAATATTTACATACAGCTACTTGCTAAGATATTGTGATCCGGTATATTCCATGTGTGGTGATATATAATGCTTTATTTTAAAAGTAGGGGAGGTAGATACAGCTGTATTGAGTTATGCATTATTTCCGTTGTTGTATCCCTTTAATTAGTATTCAGCTTCTATGTAAATATGTGTGTCCGTCTCGTCCTTGTGAAGCCGAACAGTTTGAGTTTTTCTGTCACTATAATTGGTGTGTCATATTTTGTTTTCCTGTCCGTTTCATTTAATTTTGGATTTCTCAACATGTATTTTGCCCCCACTGCCTATCCCGTATTATATACATTTCTCTATTATTGTTTTCATTTATTTGATCCGTCTGTTGTTAAACATTGGTGTCGTCATTATGTGCTTTACTTTATTTTAATGTGGATGTCCAGTCTATTACTTTCTAACATGGGCTCTATGCTAAGTTTGTGGAGTAGTGAGAAAGTGAGGTAGGGGTATTGATTGTTATATGTGTTTATTTATTTATTTATTTATTTATTTTTTTACTTTTTTGGGTGGCGGGGTGGAAGGGGTTGTGGAAGATTGTAATCGTATTATTTTATCTCCTTTATTTTACATGTACAAAATAATAATTATAGATTGCAACTAAAAAATAAAATAAATACTTTGTTTCTAGCTCCCCCTCTGGCCATTTTCAGCAAATTGGCGCCTTTTTGGAAACTTTTTAAACTCAAAGTTTTAAACAATGATATTTGTTAAAAAATATTTTTGGTCGGCTCATCTATGTAAATCACAAGATTTCTTTTCATGCAGCAATTAAGCATTACTGTACTAGTCTAGTAGTGTCTACGTTTACAACACGTATTAACAGCTGCATCAGTTTGCCATTCTAAAAATAACCCTTACGATGCATTGCAATGTTTAAAAAACCTCTACGGTAGTACCACTTGGCAAGAGGATTGTTAAGTTTAAGGCAACTGTGTAATGCATTTGCTTACGAAATATTGAATTAGAAAATGTTATGCATAAAACTTCACACATAATTACTTTATATATACAGTTTGAATCGCGTGATTAATTCTTTAAAAATTACTATACAGAAACAAATACAATTGATGTGGCACCTCTATTTAAATTTACTTATGAGCAAAATGGGTAGTGGTGGGGAAATTTTGACAAGGTCAACAACGTCATCACGATGAAGTAGTAGTATTCTTAAAGTTTAAGTGATAGTGATTACGATTACAAATTATATGAAACAGTTACAACCCCCCCCCCCCCCCCCTCCCCCATAGACCCCTCTGTAAAAAAATATTGTCATAATACCACTGCTACTTATTCAAATCTATTTCTGTAATATATATTTGTGTAATATATATTTGTGTAATATATATGTATGTTTAGAACAGTCATCTAAAAACTGACCTCACCACTACAATTGTGTAGAGCGACATTAATGTCACGCCTAGATATACACTGGGTTGGATATTTGACCTAAAGTGAACGGACTGTGGTGAATAAATTTGAACCCACCCCACCCCACCCCACCCCCACCCCCCAACCCACCCGAACTGATCTGTTAAGTAAATGTAGAAAAACGCGTAATGATGTACAAAAGTACCATGCCGCCAGAAAATTAGCTTTTTAAACGTAAAACTCTGTGAAAATTGTTTTTGCAATTACCAGTAATCTAACCCATACCTATCACTATGTTAAAAAACGATCTTTAAAGAACACACAGAAGCAGTAGTTAATAAAAATATATGATATACCGATATTTAATTAAATGTAGGCTGTTATTCCGAATTCCATTCTATTATATCGAAAAGCGTGCTTTTATACCAACTCTGATTTTAAAAACTTTCATCATGCTGTAATACTTTAGCATTTATGATAACGATATATTAAATTTTGATTATAGACAAAAACATTTTGTAAACACGAGTAGTGTTAAACAATTTCATTATATTCTCAAGTAATTGTTTATTTGTTTTGACATTTATAATTAAATGTGTAGATATATACATATTTATATTAAGAGAGCGATTATTTCCCCTATTTCACTTGTCTTAAATAATTTCCCAGGAATTATTATGAAAGAATTTTTTTTACAAGAATTACAAAACAGATTGTGTTACGTTCATTGTTTTTAGTTGTAGTGTGTATATATATATATGTATATATAACAGCCTTCTGTTTCAGAGCCGCGATCTCTTCTAAGCACACTTCCTTGGCTTTTTCTAGGGCAGACTGAGCATCTTCAACATTCATTTCTACCAAAACTTCCCTAATCTGATATGGAATAACCTCAGCATCCCCCTCAGCCAGCATGAACTCTTCCTCAGCATCTTTTAAATTCTCTAGCTCTTTCTCTTTTGCTGCTAACTCTTCTTTAAAATCCATAAGACGGGCATTGGTTCGTGCAAACCTGTTGATCTTTTGCTGGTCTTCATATGTAACCTGAGCATCACTGTCTTTCATGGTGGCTGCCATCTTGCAAAAAAAAAAATTAAAACTTTGAAGTGAATAATTTTTTATTTTTTTTTGTGTGCCTCAGACACGTAATTTATAGCGTCAGTTGTGTGTTCGCTTTAGTATTACAGTTTTCATCATCGGCTTGTGAGGACTGATACAGATTTACAATAGTAATATTTCTTTCTTACTTGTGGCCTGCTTTCATTCATTTAAGATGGTTTACTTATACATAGATATAATACAAAACGTCTAAATATAAAGAAAAAATAAATAAAGAAGTGAATAATGATAATAGTACACACTTCTGCAATCAGAAAGGAATGTTAGTTGAACGATATCTTCGCTTGTCTTTCAAATGAGTAAAAAATAATGCTGTTACGTTTATGTTTGCAATAACAATAATATTTCAAACATAGAACACACGCACATCTATGATTTTTTACATCATATTTGAGACAATTTAGTTATGTTTTTCTGTCTAATTTCACAAACATGTTTGATTTATTGTTCTTGTGTTTAAAATTGATTTTTCAAAAAGGTTTATTCAATAGGTGATTACTTCCCTTATATAATAACCACACAGGAAAAAAATATTAATTAATACTTTTCAGCATCGGAAAATTAAAAAAAAAACATTTTTTTTTTAAAATATGCGACATTGTATCGAATCCTATGGATACATTTAACATTAACTATTAAAGAAATTATATTACCATGTGTGATACGTAGGCGTCACTAAAAGAGATGGTCAAATGTAGCTCAATTTAAAGTTGTGCGTGTGTTCAATATACAGGCATTATGTTGATACAATCATTAATCTAGTTATTGAATATATATATATATATATATATATATATATATATATATATATATATATATATATATATATGGGGATAGCGGACAGCCTTGTCTAACTGACTTTTTTATTTGTATAGCTTTGTTGACAGCATTGTTGTTCAAAAGGTGGCTTTGAGCTTCTGTGTAGATGATGTTGATCCATGATTTAAAATACGGTCCTAGATTGTATGCATGTATTGTTTTCATTAACCATGTGTGATCTACCCTATCAAAGGCTTTTTGTCGGTCTATGCTAAGGATTGCCATTTGCGTGTTCTTCTGTGTAGCGTAAAATACTATGTCTCTTATAAGATATGTGGAATTTTGTATGTTCCTGCCTGGTAAACTGTATTGTTAGTCTATATAAATTATCCTGTCTATGAAAGGTTCAATTTCCTTACTAGTGCCTTGGTCAAGATTTTGTATTCACTGTTCAGTAGGTATATGGGTCTATAGTTCTGGACTTTTGTTCTGTCTGTGTCAGGTTTGGGGATTAGAGTGATGTACGCTCTGTTAAAAATCTGTTGCACTGGAACCTCTGTCTTTTAAGGCCGCGTTTGGTATCGGGGTAATATCGATTTTATTTATTTATTTATTTTTTCTTTGCATTTTTTAATAAGTTAACACCATACATGAATAACATGATCTAAAGCCTAATCATTTTCTTGCAAAACTGACATCAACTCATAAGAACATGGTTTGTCCCAGTCATGATTTTGACTAGGTAGTTTAATTCTGGACTATCTAACAAGATTGAAAGTTTAATGTCTTTCAATATCAGAAGTGGGTTAAAATTTGGTTTAATTTGACTACAAACCCACCTGCGAACATTGCGATATGTCAAGTGAAAAAAAAGCAAATGCTATTGGTTCAGCTTATCTAACAGTGTTTGAATATTATTAGCCCCCTTACTGAGAAACGTGAATTGTTACACATGAAAATTTCAATCTGTTCAGTCGGGTCTTTCACGTTTTAAAATTACAAGTGTTGCATAAAATTACATGCACACTGAAAATTTCTATCCAAACATCGAGTCATGTAGATTGCTTAATTCAAATTCTCTCTGTTTTGCTCGGGCCTTATGTTTTTTTTTTTATATTTTTCATACTGTGGGTCATCTGTTGGATATTACTGACGACACATGGGGCAAGAATTCATTTTCCTAGCCACGGCAATATACAGGCACAGTGAAATTGATGGTTGCATGGGAGAATTTTAGTTTCATCATCTTCATCAAATTCCATCAAACAGACAGGACACTTTATTCCTTGTGCTGCTACAGTTGGTGTGACTGAATGGGTTGGAAGTTTATCAACAAATTCCCTGGAAGCTGGTGGTGCTCTTCCATCACTTCCAAAAAACCTATTGAACTCTATATCCCAGGGGTCGGCAACCTGCGGCTCGCGAGCCGCATGCGGCTCTTTTGATATCAAGATGCGGCTCTCCAGCTCCTTGCACAAATACTAATAATCTTAATAAAAAAATAAAATATTTGAAATAAAAAAAATGTTAGTGGCTCTTTAAAACCAAGGAAATTTCTGTAGACATGTATACAGCGAACAACAGACACAAAATACATAGTCAGCCATTAGGACGTTTTTTTAGACATTTATAAATAGAACACTGTACGCATGACGTAGGCGGCTAACAAAAAAAACATGTTTAAACTATTTTATGTTCTATCTATTAAGCTAGTCACAAACACATTAACATGTTTTATACCCAAAAAAATGTGATTGGTAACATTTACATACTATTTCTGTGCTCTGATTTCATTGCATAGAGTTTGTCGATGGTAGATTTTTTTATTTTATAAAACAATATGTTAAAAATGACTGACACTGGATTAACTTTGAAAATGTATTTTTTTTTTAGTTTTAATGCTCCATTTCTTTTTATTTACACGAAGTTAGAACCCTATGTTTCACTTTCGTAAGGCAAACATTGATTAGCTGTACAGAAACACAGTGATCGATATTTATTTGTTTACAAAGTTTTGCAGATAAGGTTTTTAAATATAAATGTGATTTTATACATCATGCCATATTTCTGCCATTTTGTTTTTGCATTTTGTTTTATAAAATGTATGCTAGCCTATAGAATAAAGAGTGCTTATGTCGCCAATTCAACGTGCAAAACAAATTGCGTTTAGCTTTTTTTTTTTTTTTGAAATAGCGTTTAATTACCAAAACAAAACACTAATACGTCAAACACATCCACACTTTCAAAACTCCATGAACAATGCGTAATCTTGTGTATTGTTGTACTCCGTAATAAATTAATCCATTACCCTAACCAAATGAACATATAATTGTGTACAGCTTGGTTGATGCAGATAGTTGCACGTTTGATATGTTGTGTATAAAGTCCGTTTTATAAACGTTTTAAAATCGCAATCATTGTTTTCTTAAATGAATACGTTGATTGATTTTTGTGTAGAACTGCATTTCATCTTTATTTTAAATTGTATTTGATAGTTATAGATTGTACTGCTGTTTAGATCGCATATGGCACTTTTGACTTTTATTTAAGCGACCTGCCCCGATAAATCTTTTAATACAGGTCTATCTACGATCAGACCATTCGAGTCACATACGACCTGAGTTAGCACTAGATTTTAACATTTAGCCAACACTGTAATGTCATATGTAAGTATAATCAACACCAACAGCAATGGAGCTTCGCCCATTAATGATCCATCTACGTGGAAAGCTGTTGAGAGAAGCCTCTGTGATTACGGCCCGCGTTGCTTAATACATGCGTGGACCCAACTCTTTTCAGATACAGCCAAGTCACAAACAATCTCAATCAAAATATCTGAAGAAGATAGACCATCATCAAGACCAACGGCCACCAAATTATTTATGGCCACATAATCCACAGTCTAATCAGCCCGCACCAGATCCTGCAAACCAAACCTTTATTGTAGCAGATCTAAACAACACTAAAACACAACATGGACCCAACACACTTGAGCTATCCATGTACAAGAAAGATACTGTATGTGGCACTGTGATGACGAAATAGTGTAATGTTGGTCATAGATAAGCGATAGGTAGCGTAGGTCAACTAGACATTGGTCAAGCAGAACCAATATAATGCAGTGACGAACTGACCATTTACGTGAGATGATCAGCTGACCACTGAAGCATCAGGTGCGAGTTGGATGTAGATAACGTTAGAAGATTGTTATAGTTTTCAGAGGAAAAACTATGTGACCATTTATGTGAGATGATCAGCTGACCACTGAAACGAGTTAGGGGATTATTGGAGCGTTTAGGGATCAATCGCGGAAAAGCGAGTAGTAGCGGAGATTGATATTTGTGCGAAAAAGCATTCGAAATCAGACTAGAGACCGAATATTATTATGAGTTGTGTAGAGTAAGAGAGAATAGAAAATGTATTATATGCAAATAAAGCAACATACTAATTATATGTTTATCGCAAGTATCAACTAATAACATGGTCATTACAAGGCATGCCAGGATCCCATCTATTTTAAGAGAAATAAACAACAATCCACACATCATAGAAAACGTCCAACTATCTTTATTAACTTATCTTCAGGTAATGATGTTATATATATATTATTTTAATATTGGGTGCTCTAAAATAAATATATATTATTTTGATTTGGTGTTTTAAACGAGCAGTTCACAATTACTTCCCATATTTATTTTTCCAAACACACTACGGGAGACAACTCAAAGACACAAAATCCGCCTAATAGATAAATAAACCAATTTGAATAAAAAATAATAAATTCATTTGATGATTGATCCATTGACATTATTTTGTTTATTATAAGCTATCCGAAAATAATTTGCTTACATTGAACGGTGAATAAACGCTTATGATACATTTAAAAAGCTAACAACTGATACTTATTTTATGTAGATTTCAAAGATAAGTAATTTAACACTTTAAACAATATTTCGAGTTCTCAGCAGAGCGTTCGCTAAATAATTGTTTTTAACTAGCTGAAAAAAAAAAAAAATTAACTAGCTGATCTGTATCTGATGTGCATAAATCTGCCTCAAAATATTATGAGCGAAAAGATTAATCTGAGGCTGTAAAATTCTGACATAAGTGAATGAGAAATAGAATATCTCTTCTAACTCAGTTGAAAAGAACAGAGATAAGATTTAATTAAGTTGATGGTAACCGAGAGATCGTTTATTTTTACATAAGTTAAGCTACTTGTATGGATGGGTGGAGGGGGGTAATAAGTTTGTTGTTACACAGTGTAACAAACTTATTGCTACATAAATACAACGTATACATAAAAACGTTGTCTTTGTTGATTTTCATATAAAATACCAGCGTTGCTGTCAAGTGATATTGACAGAAACATTCGAATAACTTAGTATTTAAATAAAGTAAGGTAATTTGAAAAAAAAAACACAAAATCATGATTGTATAAGTACACATTATTGTAATATTTTTTCCACCTCATGCACTTTAAATACCAACCAAGACTATCATTTTAGCTAAAACAAATGCATTGTCTGGTGTTTAAAAAAAGTTTATGTATTCAGTCTCGATAAACAATATTTAGTTGGTTTAGTATTTACCAGAAAAGCTGGACAATTTAAGATGTCAAAACTTAATTTAATAAACCGGAAGTGATCTCCCCTAAACTTTCTCGAATATTCTTATATAAAATAACAGGGGATGGGAACTCGGGCTATAGAAATGATTTTTAATCCATTTTAAATACTTAAAGTTTTAAAAATAGAATAGAATCTCAGTAAAAAACAATTGCGCACCAAGCGAACGCCTAATAAAGGTGTGTATAATAGTGCGTAATAGTATTAGTACTTAATAAATTTACATTAGTTTTTTGAGAAATCGGAAGTAGAGTAAAGTACTACTTCCAGTCAACTTAAATTACTCAACATTTTACAGAAGGTAGAGAATTAGATCTTTTACTTACATGTGAAATATCATTTATCTATCTGAAATAGTACTCAAGTTATAGGCTTTTGAAAAATTCAAAGTAGAAAAAGTACCACTTCCGGTTGTCGGAAATCGCTCAAAAGTTGATACGGATCTACGATTTTGATATAATACTTATATATGAAATTTCATCAACCTAGCTGTAACGGTACTCAAGTAATCGTGTTTACACACGGACAGACACACAGACACACACACACACAGACATACGGACAAGATTGCAAAATTATGTTTTTCCGTATCAGTGAGGTGTAAAACGTCGAGATTTGTAAAAATCTCGATTTTTTTTTTTGCACGATTACAATACTTTCTCTATACTTCGTATATACGAGAAAGTAAAAAACGCCACGATCTGTCAGCCCTTACTATTTTATATTATTTCGTTATTATATAAATATTATTTTGTAAATCCATGCTAATATTTCAAACTTCCCGTTCTGGGAAACGCTTCCTAAATCACTGTTTAGTGAAAATACAACGTAGACATTTCCCACATAAGATAATTATAACGAGTTTTATTTCAAATAAAAATAAATAACTGAGAACTCAATCCGATGTATTATGTTTTATTTTCTTCTTCTTCTTCGTTCTTAATTGTTATTGTTGCAAAGGATCGAGCCTTATCTGCCTTTTTATCTGAGACTTTTTTTTTCGAATGTATCAACCCTGAGCTTTGTCGATTATGCTACCATCACAATTAAGGATTACGTGTCAACTGGTTATGCGCCACTGAGGCCATTGACTCCGATTTCAGCCTGCTTTTCTTTTTGGATTTGCTACCATAGCCTTTGTCCAACCAAGAACTAACTACAAGGCAGCAGTTGTTTAATTTTGGAGTTGTCTCTCCTAGAAGAGTGGCTGTCCCCAGCTAACGAGCCTCATCTGCCCGAGGGTTCGAACTCGAGACTTTTCGGTTCAGCAACCATGAGCTTTATCGACTCGACCACACCGTCCCCTAAGTTTTATAAAATGTCTACAATTCGATAATAATTTGGGTCTTTTTTTTTCTTCCTCGGGGTGGATAATAGTGTTAATGACCCAACACACCTCATCGAGACATTATAGTGTAGTTTAAGTCAGGGTTATCATGTACGGTCAACAGTATCAGTGTCATCACGTGGTCATCATGTGGTCACACCTTCACACTGGTCATTAGCAGATTAAAACACCAGCAACACAGACACGGGTAGAGGAGATTAGCCAATAGTTAATGCAGGAGTTAACGACGACTAATCTGGTTAAGTTAGAACCCGTTTGGATTAATATAAATTAAAAAATAAATAAATAATACTCGGTGGGCGGGGAGACAATTCAAATAATTTTTAAAACATTTATGTCCTTTAATTTATAGTTACTAACAATTGTTACGGGTCTGTTGTAGGTTAGACTAGAATAGGATATAATGATCTAGAATTAGGGGAGAGTGAGTGTGTGAGTTGAGTTTACCCTAGAATATTGTTAACCCCGGTGTGTTTGTGTATTGTTATCCCAAGGTCGAATGCGGTATAAAATCTGGAGTGAATGGTTGTCAGGGGTTAGTTAGTTGGCAGGGTTAGGTCGAGGGCTATGTTGTAATGTGATATGTGAGACCTAATAAACGTATCGAACGTTAACCCGAGTTGTTCTTGAATTCGAATCTAACCCGGACGTAACAACTGGTGGCCAGTATTAAAGTAAAGATAGCGCAATCATCAGAACGTCATTACCATTGGATGTCACCATCACTAGACGTCACCATCGCTAGACGTCACCATCACTAGACGTCATCATCACTGGACTATATAATCCTGGGTCCTTACCTGAACAGAATGTCGCAATCAGAACGTCATTACCACTGGACGTCACCACCACTAGACGTCACCATCCTGAGACCTTACCAGAACAGAAAGTCACCATCGCTGGATTCTACCATCCTTGGACTTTATCAGAACAGAAAGTCGCCATCACTGGGTTCTACCATCCTTGGACTTTATCAGAACAGAAAGTCGCCATCATTGTATTCTATCATCCTTGGACTTTATCAGAACTGAAAGTCGCCATCACTGAACTCTACCATCCTGGGACCTTACCAGCACAGAGCATTGCCGTCACAGGACTTTTGTCTTTTTCGATCCAGGTCTTTGTCTTCACATGACCCGGCCATTATCAGATTTACCATTGTTTTCGAAGGGCTAAAGTAGGGGAAGGGACGGACTACTACAACAGATGTGTATTTGAGGTAAGTGTTTTTGCATTAGTCTTTGGCACGGTACTCACAACCGGGGATTACCCTTTGCCTAACATTATATTGGGTATTACAATTTTGGCATCCAATCCTAAGTGGCTATGGTGAGATGGCTAGCGAAGGCTTAACGCTAGAGCATTTTATAGCGTTAGGGGAAAGATGTAAACTAGAGGGAAGGGAGCTGTTGGAATGGGCTGAGGCTAAATTGTTAGAGGCGGAGGCTAAGGCTAGGCAGCAGGCTGAAAGGGACGAGATGGCTGCAGACAGGGCACTAACTAGGGCTAAAATTGAATCAGAAGAAAGACTAAAATTGAAGGAGCTGGAAATAGCAAGGGAGGAAGACATAAAGGGCAGGGGTAGGGCACAGACCCCAAGAATTAGGCTGTCTGGTCTGAGAAACAGTAGGGACCAAACAGATATGGAGGTGGTGGTTGACATTTTTGAAAGGGAAGCCCGAGATATAGGTTTAGAAGATAAGTTTTGGTGCCAAGAGTTTAGGAAAGCTCTGCTAGATATATGCTGCGAATCGTGGTTAACAGAATTGGGAGCAGAAGAGAATTATGGGAAGCTGAAAAGGGAGGTCCTAAAACACTTTGGTTTGACGGAGCAAGGATACAGTGATAAGTTTAATAGCGCCCAACCATCAGAACAAGATAGAGCAGGGAGTTACATTAGGAGGGTACGACACTACTTGAGAAGATGGGTCGAAGCTAGCAAGTGTGACAAAACATTTGACGGACTGTTTGACCTACTCTTAAAAGACAAAATAGTGAGAACAGTCGGACAAGACGTAAGACAGCACATCCTCAGGCAAAACCCGAGGACAATAACAGACGTAGAAAATGCCTGTGACAAATACTTTGACATCTACCCAGACAGAAAATTAAAACCGATCGACGTGACAGAGGACGCATTTGTTGCCCCCATGGCACTTGCATCAGGATCTAGGAATCCCTTTAGAGAGGACAAGGACAAACGAACCCTAAGACCTAGATCTAAGAGCCCCATTAGAGAGGAATGGGGCACAATAAATGAAGTCACCCTTCAACGGGAGAGAAGAGGACAAAGCCCGGTCCAACCTAGGCCGAGTAGTAATATTAGTCCCAGAAGAAGCCCATTCACATGCTTTAACTGTGGGGCTGAGGGGCACATAGCGGCGGGGTGCCGGTCCAATCGTAGACAAATTGGACATGAGTACAGAGGGAGAAGGGTAGGCTTCAGGGACATTCAAGACATATGACTAGTACCAGAGTTCAGCGGGGAGTGCGGCGACTGTGGACAATGCCTAAGTCAAGTAAAGGGCGCTGTCCCTGTAGGGAACATAGGAGCTAATCGGAGATTCATAAGCGACAGAGGGTCACTTCCTATAGTTGCAGGAAAACTGGATGGGAGGACGGTGACCGTCCTACGCGATACGGGTTATGTAGTCGTAGCTTGTCGAAAAGCTCTAGTCCCAAGAAATAGATGGACAAAAGAATGGATAACCATAAAGACCGCGGATGGAGATAAGAAAAGAGTACCAGGAGCTGTAGTCAACATAGAAACACCATACCTTAAGGGAGAGTTCTTTGCCGTCCTTTTATATGATCCACCCGCTGAACTTATAATAGGGAATGTAGCAGGCGCGAAACTACCTAGGGAAGATTCGCTAACATTAGCGGCGGTAGAAACCAGAGGACAACTTAGAGCAGGGGGCAACCAGAGAAATGAGCCGGGGCATAAGATTTTAGACCAAATAAGGACATCGAAAGATTTTAAAACGCAACAGAGCGAAGACAAAACATTATCTAGGTGGTGGAAGCTCGCGGAAAAGGGCAAACAATGTAAAACGATAGATGGGTTATTATATAAGATCATAAAACACAGCAAAACAGAAGATCAGATTAGACTAGCAATCCCAAGGGGACTTAGGCCCACCATCCTGAAATTAGGACACGACACACCTATGGCGGGGCACATGGGTGTAGCAAGAACGAAAGCCAGAATTCTGTCACAATTTAGCTGGCCAGGGGCAGGGGAGGATATCAGGCGTTACAGCGAAAGTTGTGATGTCTGCCAGAAAAGCAAAAAGAATGTTGGTGGCAAGGCGCTTCTGGGTAGAACTGAGGTAGTGGGACAACCGTTTGAGAAAATCGCCGTATATATTGTGGGGCCACTAACTCAAACGAAAAAAAAGAATAGATTCATACTCACAGCCGTAGACATATGCACACGGTGGCCAGAAGCCGTACCGCTGAAAAGTGTAACGGCAGCAGAGATTCAAGATGCGCTACTCTCCATCTTCACGAGGATGGGATTCCCGGAAGTCATACTCTCAGATAACGGGACCCAGTTCACGTCGGAAATTTTCTGCACCGTGTCTAAAATGTTGGGGATTAAAATCATTCACGCTTCGGCATATCACGCCATGGCCAACGGGGCTGTAGAACGATGGAATGGAACTTTGAAGGAAATGCTAAAGAAAGTAGCTATAGACAAGGATGACGATTGGGACGTGTTCATCCCAGCAGCACTTTTCGCCTACAGAGAAGTTCCAAACGAAAGTACTGGTTACCCGCCATTCGAACTTATGTTCGGCAGGAAAGTGAGGGGCCCGATGAGCATCCTAAAGGATATCCTCACAGGAGAAGTAAGGGAATATAAGACAAGAGCTGCATATGACTACCTGCTGGACCTTAAGCAGCAGTTGCAAACGGCATGCAGTTATGCAACCCGCAAATCAGAAAATGAGAAAGATAAAGCAAAGAGCTACTACGATAGATCAGCCACAACCAAAGATATCAAAGTGGGGGATCATGTGCTGATATTGAAGCCCCAACTATTAAACAAACTTGAGCTAAGGTGGGCGGGACCTTACGAAGTCTTAAAAAAATCGGAGACTTGGACTATGTTATTAAAACAGGGGATAGCACTAAGGTGGTCCATGTAAATCGGATGATGCTGTACCATCACAGACAAAAACCAAACGACAGCAAGGGACACCCCATGTTAGCGGCAGTGTCAGGAGTGGTGGAGGCAGAAGAAGAAAACCAAGTATCACTAACAATTGAGGAGGACATGGAACCGGGTATCCCATTGGACACAATAAAAACTCCCGACATACTGGAGGAAACTAAGTTAAGTGATATCAAAATAGGAGACACCCTGACAAAAACACAGCGGACGGATCTAGACAAAATTATCCAAGAGTACACAGCTGTAATTAGCAACTTACCTGGAAAAACAAGTTTACTAGAACATAAAATAAAACTGACCAACACCAGAGCAATAAGAACGAAACCCTACTGCATACCATACGCTTGAAGAGAGCTTATGAAGAAAGAGAAATGGAGAGACTGGGAATAATAGAGAGGTCCGACTCCGACTTCAGCGCACCTGTAGTACTAGTTAAGAAAAAAGATGGGTCGACACGGTTCTGTGTAGACTATAAGAGACTTAACGCAGTCACAGTCTACGACGCGGAACCCATCCCAGATACAGATGAGCTGTTCGCTAAATTAAATAGGGCAAAATATTTTACTAAACTCGACCTCACAAAAGGGTATTGGCAGATCCCCATGCAAAATGACAGCAAAAAACTCACCGCATTTGTCACACCCTGGGGCCTATTTCAGTTTAATTACCTGCCCTTTGGCCTATGCACGGCACCCGCCACATTCGCCAGATTAATGCGAGTCGTATTAAAAGACTTGGAAAATGTGGTGTCATTCTTTGATGACATCTGTATCTACAGCGAGACATGGGAGGAACACCTTATGGCAATAAAGGCGGTGTTCAATAGATTGAAGGACGCGGGCCTGACAGTAAGACCTGCCAAATTAGAGCTAGGGTTTGAAAAAAATTAATTTCCTAGGGCACATAGTGGGGAGGGGGCTACTGACACCAGAGAGAAACAAGGTAAACAAAATCTTAAACGTAGCAATACCCACCACAAAGAAGGAGGTAAGATCATTAGTGGGTCTTATAGGGTATTATGCTAAATTTATACCAGAATTCAGCGAGGCCAACGCAATACTGACAGACTTGTTAGCAAAGGGTAAACCTGAAAAGGTCGTGTGGTCAGATGAATGTAACCGTGCTTTAAGACTGGTCCAGAAACACTTGAACTCAGAACCATTTCTTATTTTACCTAATATTAATGAGCAATTTATTCTCAGGACCGACGCCTCGTCACGAGGTATCGGGGCAGCCTTGATGCAAATGAGAAATGGGGTCCTGAGACCAGTAAAATACATCAGCAGAAAACTCCAACCGAGAGAGACTCGGTACTCTACTATAGAAAGAGAGTGCCTAGCAATTGTCTGGGCCACAGGCAAACTAGCGTTGTATTTATACAACGCTAGCTTCGTACTGCAGACGGACCAGCGTGCTCTAAAATACCTGAATAACTGTAGGTTCAATAATGCCAGACTGACACGCTGGTCCTTACTGCTACAGGAATATAAATTTACTATAGAACACATTCCGGGGAGGGATAATCTTCTAGCTGATTTTTTGTCAAGAAATTTTAGATCGGGAGTCTGAGATGTAAATTGTAATTTAAACAACATAATTGTTTGTTTGTTTGTTTTTCTGTTTTTGTTTCGGTTATTTTTACTCGGTTGTTTGTCTTGGATTCATGTACAAAGAGATGTATAAATGCGTTATTTATTTACTCTCCTCTTGGTGTAGTATACCTGTCAAATCATTTTTTTTTGTTTGTTTTTTTTTTAATTATTTTATTTATTTATTTATTTTTTCTCTGTTTGTTTTCGCCCTCTAGGTTAACTTAGGATTTGGGGATTTAGTTAGTATTTGTAGTATGTACTACAAATACTTGGGTGGGGGGGGGGGTAGTGTTACGGGTCAGTTGTAGGTTAGACTAGAATAGGATAGAATGATCTAGAATTAGGGGAGAGTGAGAGTGTGAGTTGAGTTTACCCTAGAATATTGTTAACCCCGGTGTGTTTGTGTATTGTTATCCCAAGGTCGAATGCGGTATAAAAGCTGGAGTGAATGGTTGTCAGGGGTTGGTTAGTTAGTAGTGGTTAGGTCGAGGGCTATGCTGTAATGTGATATGTGAGACCTAATAAACGTATTGAACGTTAAACCAGGTCGTTCTTGAATTCGGATCTAACCCGGACGCAACAGTAGACTTTCAGCAAAAACGAACTTTGGACATTCAATTTCCCTCACTTATTGAGACCTAAAACACGTACTTTTTAACTAAACATGATAATATGGTACGCTAAAGTTTGATCATAGTGATACTTTGACCAAGTGTACTCTATTCCTTTATGGAAAGGTTTTACTTAAGGGGCGATCCATTAATGACGTTAAAAAAAATTCAGATCCCCCCCACCCTCCGTCTACACTTGTCCACTTTCGACAGACCCCCCCCCCCCCATCCCACCACCTACCTCACATAAAACTGATTGCGGACGTCCACAAAAATGTAATAAACCGCTCACAAATTACTATTTTAACCATGTTTAGTATTAAGCCTAAATGTTAAAAGTAGAAGGTAGATATGGAAAGAAAAAAATTAGTAGGTTTTATTTTTAAACGTCGAATTATGTTTTTTTGTTTAATATTAAGGATTGTCCCATTTCCTTTTATTTATTTTTTTATTATTTTTTTTTATTTGAGGGTGGGGGCTAACACATTATAATTATCTATACTCGTTACACTATATTATTTTCTTCAATCGTTGAACGTATTTTAATGATTAATATTAGCATTTATGACATTAATAAGTCGCAAGGCCTCTTAGGACTTTGTCCAGATATTTGGTCAAACGTATGTTTTGACGTATGTGTGTGCTAATGATTAACTGTATAATTCCCCTATTGTCGTATCTTATGTGTTCAAAGCACATGACACTTATAAAACTACAATTCATTCTTTACTGGTTATGTAATTAGTAAGGTTCGGCTGCACCAACTGCGGACTTAGCCGATAAATTGAAACTATTTTTTTAACAACAGGTTCACACAATCAATACACATTATTTTACATTGTATAACTTGATGTAGTCAGTCAACGAACAAAAACATTTTTAAATATCCCTGCATACACACAGTTGTATATCAAATGTGAACTTATTGGAGGGTCAGATGTTGTCAAACAGATGGTATCAATCCAGATAGATAAGACCTACATTAGACCGACAAATAGGGCTACATTTTAATAGCATCTTACACATGCGCCCACAGTTCAGTAACATCCGACACATGTGTCTACAATTATTTATCATGTCTCAAATCGGTCTACGGTGTGTGTATCATGTCAGGATATATAAGGAATAATATTTTGTGTCTGCATCAGTGTTAAAGTCATTACAACAGGTGATTTATTCTGACAATTAAACGCCATCTTCTTTATTTTTTTGCAAATAACAAGTAGTACAAACATACCGTGGTGGAAAAAGAGCAAGGGACTCTACATTTTTTCAGATTTCTAAAAGGTCCGAAAAATCGCACCCCTTTTAGTATGCACAAGTTTCAAAATTATCATATTATTTATCATAAACTTTCTTTCTATGAATGTCATCAGAATTATATCGTAACACAAATTTTATTTTGCATGAAGAACATTTACTAAAGATATCTTATGCACTGTTTTATAACAAATTTGTAGTAGGCTTTTAGTGCTTAAAAACGTGTAAACTGAGAAAAACAGCACAAAAAAAACGAAAAGTAGGTCACAAAAATACCATATTATTATCTTTGAAATTTGTAAAGCTGATTATAAACTTAGAGTTTTTCCAAGATGATGTAAAATTAAATTATGAAATACATTAGAAATCTAGCTTTCCAATAGTGCCAAATACAATAAGATGACGGATATAAAACATGTCGTAGAGAGGTTGTAAGATTGGGAAGAAAATCATTACTTAATGTTCGATTATAATTACAAATGTTCGCTACTCATTACTATGTGGTAGCTCATAAGGCATTTTACATATTTGATTTTTTTTTTAACATTTTTTTTTTCAGTTCACTTAAAAGCGTGTTGTTATAACGTTTTTTTATTTTATTTTCTTTATTATAAAACTATATCACTTCTACTTTGTTGATATTGTTGTAACCAACCACTGGACGGTCTACACACTGAAAGACTGGACTAGGGTGGTAAAAATAGATCGTATGTGTAGGCTCGTGGTGACGGCGTCCTGCAAGACATACGTAAACACATTTCTGTAGACAACTATAAATAGAACAACACACAAGACATAGGCAAGACAGAAGTAAACACATGTCTGTAGACCACTATAAATAGAACAACACACACAAGACATAGGCAAGACAGAAGTAAACACATTTCTGTAGATAATTATAAATAGAACAACACACACAGGACAGAAGTAAACACACTTCTGTAGACAACTATAAATAGAACAACACACACAATACATAGGCAAGACAGAAGTAAACACATTTCTGTAGATAATTATAAATAGAACAACACACACAGGACAGAAGTAAACAAATTTCTGTAGAAAACTATAAATAGAACAACACACGCATGACAAAGGCGGCAAACTAAAACAACATAGTTTGAACTATTTTGTTTTCTATCGATTAAGCTAATCAGAAATATTGTAACATGTGTTATAAAAACAATTGTTTCTAATGGTACATTTAACTAATGGTACATTTATATGTAATATTTATGTCGCTCTGATTTTATTGCATATAGCCTACTTTGTCGATGGTCGATGCTATGATAATACGTTATGGAACAATATGTTTAAAATGACTAATACAGGATTAACAAAGTCGATGATTATTTTAATTGGTAAGAGCAATCAGTGTTGACACCATTTTGTACTGTATGACAATCATGTATAACCAAATAGTGAACAACTCGGATGTACGGAGTGAGATTTACATGTAACATGGTGCTACTGCTAAAGTCAACGTGATCTTTGATATTGTACTTTGACAAACTTAACAGCATTTCTTCCGTTGGAAAATTTAAATGTACTTTCGTGGAAGCTACAAAGTTAGACATACCATTGGTTTAAACGACATCGGTCGAATGCATTTGGATACCATTAGTGATGCATCATAATACAGTAAAACTATAAGCCTATATAAAAAACAAAACCAAAAAGTTATCAAAAAAATGTTCTGAATACTTACAGCGATCTTTCGTTTTGCTTTAAAGAAAAAACCAAAAAAAATATATATATATTGTTTAAATCATGAGAAGCGTATGCAATAAGTTACCTACATGTAGGAATAACCAACGAGAAATTGTATTTAAAAACAAATCCGGGTGAGAAGCCAACCAAAGGGAAAACATTATCTGGGTTTCATTAAATAGGCCTACTTAAGAGCGGCGTCTAAATGAGTTTGTGTATTTCATACAAAACACACTCATACGTACACACTTTCAAGTTAATTATAAATGATCAGGTCAAAGTGATAGATCGCACGTAACTATTTTGTGCCGCAGTTTTAGGTTGTATATGTTTATGCTATAATTTTTTTGGCTGACATGTTTGGTATGGGCAATCATTTAAAGCGTCTGTCCTGCCTAATACGTTCTAACATGGGCTCTATGCTAAGTATGTGGAGTAGTGAGGGGGAGAGGGGTGGGATTGACTAGTTGAAGCTGTTGGGTAGTAACGAGATGTCTTTCATTTATAATAAACTTAGTTAATTCTTGTTTCTGGTCGTTCCACTTAAAGTTAAAGTCAGGTTCTGTTAACCTCGTTCTCATCTCCAATTTGTAGTAGCAACATAATTACTTGGATGTTTATGGTTTTTAAAGTTACATTACTATTATATTGCTAGGCTCTGAGAGACAAACAGTTTTCGAAGAAGAAACATACATTAACATAATGTCGTCACAGTCTTTAAAACATGTATATGTAAAACAAAATATTTAGTGTATTGGTTTGTATGTTGTTGTTGTTTTGAAGCACTACATTTAAATTCATAACATGCACTATATATAGATAAATAATGTAATTCAGAGTTAAATCGTTTAACTATGTTTAATAGAAACATATAAATACAACATACTGTACAAAAATCGCTACGTTTTCTGTTGGTTATTTGTTTTGTTGTTTTAATTTTTGGAAATGTGGTAATATTCATATTGTATCTCCCTTAGCATTCATTTGCAAAATAATAATTATAGTTTACAACTACAATAATTGCTAATACTTTGTTTCTAGCCCCCTGATACAACTTACGATCATTTAAATAAGTAGAAATCAAGTTGGAAGCGGGTCACATATGTGATATCTATAGGCCTATAACTGAGATATGGTAACATTAAATGATTTGTTGTTCAATATATGTAAAGCAGACATAAACTAGGCAGAGTTACCAAGCAGTTAAATCTCAATCTGGAATTCAACACTTTTTAAGCTTAGATGGTTAGGTATATAACTTATCAGACAAAAAAGCGCGTGTCAAATTAATAGAACTAACGGCAGTTTCTTCAAAGAGCAGTTAAAAAATAAACGATTGTGTCGGTTTTTGATTGCCATTGTTGACTGTGATACACCAAAGTTGACATTTTTTAAATCTTATTTTTTTGTATTTACTACATATTTGTCAATCTTGTTTCATCTCGAATTAATTAATTATTTGATTTTAAGTACATGATTTGGTGGCTTTTTTTCTCAACCTATTGGATTGTAAACATAGCTAGACTTACCAGTTATGTGTTGTTCTAATTGTAGTAACTTGTCCTACTTGACATACAACTCCCATATACTTATTTTTATATTATATATATTGCTATTTAGCAATGATAACATTGGCTTTGGATCATTAAAAACTATTAATTAATTATGTTAAGCAACTAAACAAAGTAAATCATTTTGTTGTACCGTGTCATCTATCTACTGAAACAAAATGCGTGGATTATAGAATTTTTCCAAGTGAAGTAACTGTGTTTTTAATCTTACTAATTTTAAACAAAACACACTCTTGAGTTCACACTTTGATCAAACGAATGAAACTTTATTGTCGATGTAGAGT
This sequence comes from Physella acuta, assembly GCF_028476545.2. NCBI lineage: Eukaryota > Metazoa > Mollusca > Gastropoda > Physidae > Physella > Physella acuta. The sequence continues at coordinate 497,385 of NW_026732301.1, forward strand.
GAAATTGATGGATCCCTTAGAGCTATGTTGCGCTCGATATATTAGGGTGTATATATTTCAGTTATACATAACGTTATTATGTCCTCATGTATTAGGGTGTATAATATATGTACCTAAGTATGGCTGTGTTAGGATGTCATTATATGTATGAATATAGACGGCTAAGTTATGGTGACATATGTGTATATGTGTACGGCCTGCATAACATTTAAATTTGTGTGTTAAGGTGTTACTTGTTAAAATATGTATGGTAATTTTACAGTGTAATATATTTACATATGAACAACCAACCTAACAATGATTTTGAAAGTTGAATAGAAGACATGGACACACGGACAGAGACAGAAGAAATAAGACTTTACATTGAGACATGGTCACCCTGACAGAGATAGTTGACTAGAAGACTTTACATTGTGAAATAGTCACTCTGTTACCGTTTCCTATTAATGGAATCATCACTGAAGTTGACTTTAACATTGGCGATTAAACCAAAACTAAATATATTTCTAAAAAAAAATGAGGATACGCAATTTCTGCCCTGGTTGAGATAATGGTTAAGGGTCTTCCTCCTCCCTTAAAATGATATCACACCTCATTTTACCAAACCACTCCCTCAAAATTAAAGTAAAAAAGCGTTATTATATATATATATATATATATATATATATATATATATATATATATATATATATATATATATATATATATATATATATATATATATATATATATATATTTCTTTTACTTAAATTTTAATTAAGTTCGATTTTCTTGACAACGCAAATACATTTAAACTCATTTTCTAGTTTTTTACTGCAATAACGATTGATTTCTTTTTCTCTCTATCATCATCAATCCCTCCTCTTCTTTCTCCTCCCCTCTCCAGATATGTCGTTATGTATAGACGATCCGTTACATATCTGGAAAAAAAGGTATGCGTAACGCTCAACACATTATGGGTTCTACTTTTAATAGTGAAGCAAACAATACACATTACCAAAAAAAGGATAGAAATGTACATTAGTATTGGTAATTTGAAGAAAGTTTTCTGTTCTCAATATGTATTTTCTTTTAAAACAATATGGATATTTCACCAATAGGGTATTATAGTCAGTGCGACGTAGATAGAACAATATCCTCGCTTGTCTATCAAATGGGTAAAACTGAATGCTATTGTGTTTTGTTTTTTGCAATTACAGAACATTTTTAAAAATAAAACAAATGTACATCTATTTATTTAAGATTGTTTTTAAATAACGTTGTTGAAGAATATATGTCTAATTTTAGGAAAAATTAATACGTCTCTTTGGTTTATTTTTTGTTTGTTTACCAAATGGTCTATTTAATATGTAATTACTTCCCTTGTACAATAACCAAACAAGAAAAAAAATATTGGTAAATACCAGCATCGGAAAAATTAAACAAAAAAATACAAAAAATATGGGCGACAATGTATCGAATCATAATGATACATTCAACATAAACTAATATATATATATACTATGTAACAATGTAACATACGTATTTGTTACTAAAAGAGATGGTCAAATGTAGCTCAATTTAAAGTTGTGTGGTATATAGCAGTTATTTTGTTGATACACTCATGAATCAAGTTATTGAAACTGACATTTAAATTAGTGGTCGGAGTAGTCGAGTTACATATTGCACCGATTCTCTTCTCGACATTTTGACTAAGATCAAAGTGTACTATCTGCTATGAGTTATGTACGGAGTCAGGTAAAATAACCGGACCTCAGTTGACTAATTGCCCCGTTCATTTTTTGGGAAAAAGAAATGTATCATAATTAAATCATCGGTCATTTTGAACGCCAAATATTATTAGTAAAATAGATCATAACTAATTACGTATATAACAACTTATTATAACATATATCAAATTAACAACACATTGCTACCAATGTAACGGCAACATCAAACACAAATTAAACGATACTATGTAGGCCTACACGTGTTTTTATTTAATTTATAAGTACAGATATATTTTAAGAAAACAAATTGTAGTTCGAAATTAAAAAATGTAATGTGTATATATTAATTATACTCCTCCTTGATCATTGTCCAGAAAACTACTGTGAGTGAATATTTCAATGTGATAACTGATCTAATTTGTCTCAATAAAACAGGAAAAAACACGAGGGGAAACAATGAATTGATCCATTTCAATTCCCTTACTCAATTTCTTCTAAGTCGACACAGATGTAAACTCACTAAGAAATAAATAAAACAGTTGAGTTGTGGTTTTATTGCTAGATATGTTTAAAATACGATTTGATGTAAGGTGATTATCTAAGTATGTCGTGTGATTGATTACATGGCAAATGTGTAATTAAAGTCAAACGTTATAAAATCAGGAGATCAGTGTTTAGTAACGACAACTCACGTTTCATTAGCAATTGTTATTGTTATTCTATTTTTTATGGTTTCCAAAAGTAAAAGTGTAACAGCATGCACATTAATGCAATGTTGCTTTAATTTATTGTATCGGTTTAAAAAAAAAGGTGTGTATATCATGTCCTTTAGCCGGCCGCTATATTTAATTTATACAAACTTAAAAGAAAACATATTTTAAGTTTACTTTAAGACGCCAACAGCAACAATTGTGGTACACGATCTTTACTGTTATTGAGTTCGTCATCCCGTGGTATCACGTGGTCATTAGGCTACGTAAACAATCATTACCACTTTAATTACAACTCATTAAGCGTGACTTAGTGACATATAGCCACCATGTTTTTTTTTTGTGAATTATGTTCACAACAATTGATTTAGGGGGGTGGAAGTGGTTTTGTCGATAGTAAAAGATTTATACTTTTTTTTTTTTTTGCCTCAGACATGTAATTTACAGCGTCAGTTGTGTGTTCGCTTTAGTATTACAGTTTTCATCATCGGCTTGTGAGGACTGATACAGATTTATAATAGTAATATTTCTTTTTTACTTTCATTCATTTCGGATGGTTTACTTATACATAGATCTAATACAAAACGTCTAAATATAAAAAAAAATAAAAAAATAAATAAAAAACAACATGAAAATGCAAATGTGTAATTAAATGATGATTCAAGGGATTTTTTCCCTCGGCGTGGTGGGCTGAGGGGGCGGGGGGGGGGGGGCGGTGTAGAATTTGGGTTTTTAAGTAGAGCTGAAATAAATTTGTGATTACAGAGAATTAAAATGATACAAATTTTAAGCAATCGGAAAAGTTATGTTATTACAACGATACACATCCGAGCAAAAATTCTTCTCTTTCAAACATCTATATCTATACAGTCCTCAAATTTTATTAGTTATCAAATAAAACGGCGATTTTTTTTTTTTTTTTTTTTTTTTTTTTTTTTTTTTGCCTCAGACACGTAATTTATAGCGTCAGTTGTGTGTTCGCTTTAGTATTACAGTTTTCATCATCGGTTTGTGAGGACTGATACAGATTTACAATAGTAATATTTCTTTCTTACTTGTAACCTGCTTTCATTCATTTAAGATGGTTTACTTATACATAGATCTAATACAAAACGTCTAAATATAAAGAAAAAAGATAAAAATTAAAAACCAACCTGAAACTGAAAATGCAAAAGTGTAATTAAATGATGATTCAAGGGATTTTTTTTTTCTCGGCGTGGTGGGCTGATGGGACGAGGGGGGGGGGGGGGGGGAGAGAGGGGGAATTTGTTGTTGTTTTTTTAAGTAGAGCTGAAATGAATTTGGGATTACAGAGAATTAAAATGATACAAATTTTAAGCAATCGGAAAAGCAATGTTATTACAATGAGACACGTAAAAGCAAACATTCTTCCCTTTCAAATATCAATATCTATACAGTCCTCAATTAGTTTTCTTTTTTCCTTTTTATTTTTATTTTTTTTATTTTTTTATTAATTCAATTGTTTTAAACATTTAAATCAGTAATAATTATTTATTTAATAGATTTTACACAGCATCAAAGAGTTCAAAGACATGAACAACAATTGCATATATAATAATCAAATGGAGAAAATAAAATGGCATCAGAACTAGACTAAAATAACGTGTGCAAACTAGGTTTCTCTTGACTGCTTAGTTTACTGTGCTTTGTCCTTAGCTGGGGAGTCAAAAGTTCACATTGTAGCCATCCATGGACAGAAATAGAAACGACCGTGGGAGAAGTGTCTCTGTAATACACATACTGATCTATCATTCCAAAACTTTCCATGACATAAAATTGACCCTTGGCAAAGAGGGCACGCTACCTTGAAAAATCCGCCAGTCCGGTTGAGTGGGGGGAAGTGTGTGTGTGTGTGGGGGGGGGGGGGGTGAGGTGTGTATCTCTTTCTACCATTCAGGTTGTGCACTTTTAAAAACCTGGGAAACAGAAGACTGTTCTAATGTTAATTTACTTGAGGGCTGATCGAGTGATGTTTAGCTTGAGACTGTCGGTATTAATTTTGCATCTAGTTTATTTGCTTCTTCTGTAGTTCAAATGTTAGTTTCCTGTAAAAGTAGGATGTCAATATTGTGTTTATTTATTATTTTGTTTATATACTATGTTTGTCCCTAGCCCCCCTGATGTTCAATGTTGCCAGAGTTAGCACGAATTATTTGGGGTTTTCTTTCGAACATCTGTTTCTGGAGGGCTGGATGGTGGTGGTCTTTTAACGCCAAACTTTCCAGCCGCTGGTTTGCTATCCCGTTGGGCCCTGGTCACGACCCTTTGAGGTGGCTTTACTGTAGGTAAATTGATTTTTGCTTGAACTGATTGCTTGACTATATGACAGTTGACCTGATACCTTTGTTGCTGATATACTTTGTGAGATTTTAATTTCCTTTAGCGGTTTCGTTATGTTTTCTGAATTAGTGTTATCTTGAAGAATATCATTTATTGTTTCGTCGACAGCCTCCAAATTTTCTTGATTCCCATCTTTTTGAGACCCTGTTACTATGGAATTTCTGATCGCTATTGTCTCCATGACTTCGGCCTCTATGTTGGTTTCTGTTACGCTTTCGTTAACTTGCTGTGATGCTGTAGTAGTATGATGTGCTTCAGTTTGGCCATCTACTCCAAAGGCATCTTCTACCTCTTTATGCCTTGCTTCTCTAAGCATTTCATTTTGTCTTTCTCCGTCAACATCATAACTGTCCCAATGCTTTAAGAAATTTCTATTGTTACTTAGATGCTCCCTAACTTCTTCTTTATCATTTGCATCCCAAGGCTCAATTGCCCTGTACTGTCCATCTACTAGCTGGACGCAGTCAAGAGTGCGAGTCCTCAAATGCTCACACATTTTAGGCAGGTGTCTGTCTGTGTTGCAGTGGCAACATTGCACCCTCCTCCCATTGAGGATTATAAGGACTCTGCTCTCCTTGTTGGCCTCATTTGTAAGTATAATATAGTGTGGGGCACTCTCCACATCTTCTTTCTCCAGAGAGATGGTGAATTGGACCACATTTGATTGGTCTATTCTCTTAAATGTTGGTGTTAAGTCCTGACTGCTTATAGATTTCAGAATCGCCATTATATCATCGTCGCTTGTCTTGGAAGGCAGCCATTTCAGCATGCCCCTATGCCCAGATTTATCGGCGTGGGTTATTGATATTCTCTGCACTCTGTATCTGGATGTTACCCCAGGTGGCAAATCTCTGTGAAATTCTTTTAGGTGCATTTTCTCATATAGTTCCTTTGATCTAATGGTGACATACCATTTATGCAGTGTCCCATAGTTATACAGACCTTCAAATTCAGCTGGTGATAGGCTACATAAAATACATAGCTCTCTTTTTAGTTCGTCAGCTGTGAGAGTAGCTAAAGAAAAACCCTCTTCTATAAAAATCTCTAGAGTTTTTGGCGCATGTCCTGCCATGCCAAACTTAGGCAGGAATTGCCGTTTGATGTATTTTTCCGACATAGTTGTGCGTGAGACCCACCCGGGGCCAGGCAACACACACAAGAAATAAAAAAAGAAAAAAAAAGTACTTACAATGTATAAAATGTGAAGAAAAAAAAATAACATACACACACACACAAGGTTCCGAATGGAAATACACACAAGCTTAAAGTCCGTTTTTTTCTAATCCAATTTAACAAGAAAAGTGCTGAGTTTCTGTTTTATCCAAAAGGAGAAAAAATAAAATAAAGTTCAATTCTGAATTTACGTGTCATCCCAAACTGCCAAAAATAAACTGTCCCTTTTTAAATGGGATGCAAAATTTTATCTCATTGACGCTTGTTTTCAAATTTTTTTTTTCTATTTTTTTTTTAATTCGAACAATTTTAATCAGGGTATTATTATTTTTTTTTTTTTTTTTTTTTTTTTTTTTTTTTTTTTTTAATTTTTTGAAATCTTTTTTTTTTTTTTTTTTTTTTTTTTTTTTTTTTTTTTTTTTTTTTTTTCTAATTTGCCTCAGACATGTAATTTACAGCGTCAGTTGTGTGTGTTCGCTTTAGTATTACAGTTTTCATCACCGGCTTGTGAGGACTGACACAGATTTACAATAGTAATATTTCTTTCTTACTTGTAGCCTACTTTCATTCATTTAAGATGGTTTACTTATACATAGATCTAATACAAAACGTCTAAATATAAAGAAAAAATAAAAATTAAAAACCAACCTGAAACTGAAAATGCAAATGTGTAATTAAATGATGATTCAAGGGATTTTTTTTACCATCAGCGTGGTGGGCTGAGGGGACGAGAAGGGGGGAGAGGGTTGAATTTGTTTTTTTTTTTTTAAAAGTAGAGCTGAAATGAATTTGGGATTACAGAGAATTAAAATGATACAAATTTTAAGCAATCGGAAAAGTTATGTTATTAAAATGAGACACGTAAAAGCAAACACTCTTCCCTTTCAAACATCTATATCTATACAGCCCTCAATTTTTTTTTTTTTTTTTTTTTTTTTATTAATTCAATTGTTTTAAACCTTTAAATCAGTAATAATAATTTATTTGATAGATTTTACACAGCATCAAAGACATGAACATCAATTGCATATATAATAATCAAATGGAGAAAATAAAATGGCATAAGAACTAGACTAAAATAAGGTGTGCAAACTAGGCCTCTCCTGACTGCTTAGTTTACTGTGCTCTGTCCTTGGCTGAGGAGTCAAAAGTTCACATTGTAGACAGAAATAGAAACCACCGTGGGAGAAGTGTCTCTGTAATACACATTACTGATCTATCATTCCAAAACTTTCCATGACACAAAAATTGACCCCTGGCAAAGAGGGCACGCCACCCTGAAAAATCCGCCAGTCCGGCTGAGTGGAGGGAAGTGTGTGTGGGGGGGGGGGGGGAGGGTGAGGTGTGTATCTCTTTCTACCATTCAGGTTGTGCACTTTTAAAAACCTGGGAAACAGAAGACTGTTCTAATGTTAAATTACTTGGGGGCCGATCGAGTGATGTTTAGCTTGAGACTGTCGATATTAATTATGCATCTAGTTTATTTGCTTCTTCTGTAGTTCCAATTTTAGTTTCCTGTAAAAGTAGGATGTCAATATTGTGTTTATTTATTCTGTTGTTTATATAATGTGTTTTGTCCCTAGCCCCCCTGATGTTCTGATGCTAAAGGAAACAAGAACGCACAAGCAACAGAGTTATTTTGACTCTTTCGCATGTCTTTGAAAAGCGTAAGCAAACTGAAAAAGTTTTCTAAAATTGTCAAAAACAAAAAAAATAAAAACAAAGATACATTAACATAAACATTTCATATTTTCTTATAGAATGTTATTTTGTTATTATGTATTGACTGTGCATGTTCAATTTAATTGTTTAAACTAACTTATGGTTATTTTTTTCTAATCATGTATAGGCTAGTGTATGTATATTATATCCCTTATAAAAATAAAACTATTAGAATGGGACGTAATTAATAAACTGTAGGCCTTTCTATATTGTTAAAAAATAATCCGTTTAAAAAAAAAATGTAAATTTGTAGCTAAAATGTATAAAGCCCTATAATACTTGTAACAGTAAATAAAATATAATATGTTCATTTTAGATCAGTTAACCTCGACTTGTGAGCGGGTTATACATGTTCAGAACATGTAAACTAAACCTACGGCTATGCATCGGTACCAAGCCGACATGTTATTAATAGATTTAGTTTTATTTAACCCCCAATGTATACCAGTCTCAGCTCTAATGATACCTCTAAAAATTGACAAAACTAAATATCAAGTGTAACAAGATGATCTGTTTAGATAAGATGACAAGCACAACCACTAAAACCACAGACAGGTTTCCATAAAGAAGTAGCTGCTGTTTATGTTACTGTAAACAATCCGCCCAGTTCCATGTTTAAATTAAGCACACAATGATATGGGCCTTGAGAAAACTTCATAAACTCCATAAAAGTCTATAGATGTTTCACTCACACAATGAGAACATATATTTTCATTCCTTTTAAAAATCTTATTCATCCTATTTTTTTATAATAGAAGCGTAGAGAGGGCAGGATGGGGGGGGGGGGGGGGGGCATACGGACCGCAAAGGGTGAAACCTTCACCGGCGGTGACTCAAAGGCAAAGCATATATATATATATATATATATATATATATATATATATATATATATATATATATATATATATATAAAAGCTTCTATTAAAAAAAATAACCATATATATATATATATATATATATATATATATATATATATATATATATATATATATATATATATATATATATATATATATATGTGTGCCGAACTGGGTGAAACCCGACCTAGCGACGCCACTAAATAGTTATATTATTATTTTTATATATTTTTCGTTGCATTGCCTTATTTTATTCTCATGCATACAATCTGACCGTTGAGTAATGAATTTCCATTAATACTCTATTATTTATGTCATGAAATAAGCACGTCTATCTTAGAATATAAGTCCACACGATGTGACATAATGTTTATCAGCTTTGGTTGTTGGCTCTTCTACATTGACACCATCCAGTTGGTGAACTTTAACATTTAAAATACATTAGGCCTTCATTGACCATATTATATTGCGTGGGCCAGTATACATTCAGGCCGCTGACCCCTTTATTGGCAAATTGCAACAAAACACTTCAACACAACATGGACCCAACACACTTGAGCTCTCCATATATAAGACGTGTGTCTGTGGCACTGTGATGACGAAATATATAGGTCATAGATAAACGAGGGTGTAGCATATCGTAGGTCAACTAGACATTGGTCAAATATAACTAATATAACGCAGCAACGAACTGACCATTTACGTGAGACGATCAGCTGACCACTGAAGCATCCGTTGCGAGTTGGATGTAGATATCGTTGGCAGTTGATCATTGGATCGTGTAGGGAGAAGTCGTGGATTAGTTAGCAGTAATAGTAAAGATGTAATATATTGGGATTTGTGAGGTCAGGGGAACTCACTCTTCTTGTATTAGTTATATTTATAATGTTGTTATTGAGTGATGTCCCTTGTATTTATCTATTGTTACTTCTTATTCCGGTCTCCATCATGTAGCGAAGGCCCAATAAAATATATATATACAAACAGCATGGCTTCTCGTCAGTGTGTTATAATAGAACCACTCCAATCTACCTCAAAAGACATTTTAAAAATCTGAGGATAAGCAACTTATGCCTTTGTTGTGGTCATGTCAATTCGTGCTTACCCTAAAATGATATCACACCTCATTTTACCAAAATTTTTATCAAAATTGCATTATACATCCTTTATTTTATGTTGTTTTTTTCAATGTTTTTTCATCGTAAATCTTAATTTAGCTTGATTTTCTTGAGTATGCAAAATAAATGATAATAATCATTTTCTAGTTTTTATTTAAAACAAACGTGTGTTTTCTTTTTTTCTCCATCGCCACCAAAACCTCCTTCTAACCCCTCCCCTCTCCAGATATGTTGTTATGTATTGAATATCTCTTTTATAGCGTGTACACTGTTGTAAGCGAAAAATGATATGCATACAGTTCAACACATTATGAGTTCTACTGGTAATAGTGGGGTAATACAATACACATTACCATAGAAAATGATGGCAATGTACAAAAGTCTTGGTAGTTTGTGTTTGTTCTAAATTCAAAATACATATAGATTATCTTTTTCTCAAATAGTTCCTTTGATCTAATGGTGACATATCATTTACGCAGTGTCCCGTAGTTATACAGACCCTCAAATTCAGCTGGTGATAGGCTACATAGCATACATAGCTCTCTTTTTAGTTCGACAGCTGTGAGGGTAGCTAAAGAAAAACCCTCTTCCATGAAAATCTCTAGAGTTTTTGGTGCATGTCCTGCCATGCCAAACTTAGGCAGGAATAGCCGTTTGATGTATTTTTCTGACATAGTTGTGCATGAGGCCCACCCGGGGCCAGGCAACACACACAAGGAATAGAAAAAGAAAAAAAAGTACTTACAATGTATAAAATGTGGAAAACACACACACACACACAAGTTCCAAATGGAAATACACACAAGGATCCACAATTGACACCATTTTAGACAAAAGATTCATGCAATGTCCTTGAGCACAAAACTATTTAATTTTTATAACCATTTAATGATAATGATAATGCCGATTGTAGCAAGCCGTCATATAGATTATCTTTGAAATGAATAGGGAAAATATAATAAACTATTTTTGGTCAACTGGAAGAATTGTTTAACAGATATCTTCGCATGTCTTTCAGAATAGTACAAAACATAGCTACTGTGTTTCAATTATCAATTACAGTAATATTTTAACATGAAACAATAAAACATCTACAGTTTTAACTCTTGTTTAAATTAAATGAATATTTTTGGTATGTAATATTTCAAATATGTAATGGTATGACTGATTTTTCAAAATATTTTATTTCTTTAATAAAATGGTATGTTTTATAGGTAATTAATTCCCTTGCACAATATCCAAAAAAGAAAAACAAATTATTGGTAAATACTTTTCTGATATCGGAAGAAAAAAAAAACATTAAAACAATATGGGCAACACTGTAACGAATCTAATGGATACATTTAATATTAACTAAAATAAAAAATATGTAACCATATAAGATACGTAGGCGTCACTTTTGTAGCTGGTCAAATGTAGCTCAATTTAAAGTTGTGTATGTGTTCAATATGGCAGGCATTATGTTGATACAATCATTACTTAAGTTATTGAACCTGCCATTTAAAGTAGTGGTCGGAGTAGTCGAGTGACTGATTGCACCGAATCTCTTCTCTGTATTTTGAATAAGATCAAAGTGTACTATCTGTTAAGGATTATGTACATAGGTCTTAGCTATAGCTTCAGTTTTTCCTAATGTTAATCAGGTTCCCATCTGAGCTGGTTGGAAATAAGGACGTACTACAGACTCGAATCGGGAGTCCGAACAATGGCTAGATATAAAGGTCTAAATATGTGTGCATTCTTTGTTGTGTTATGTTATTACTAACTACAATGGTAGTTGTATCGAAAGCAGCAAATCGTTCTATTCTCACTTTTCGTCCAATTATTGCCATTACTTCGTACACATATTTTAAGTCTTCAGCCAAGATGAATGGCTAGTTTGTATTGTATATTTTATTAACACTATATTAATTATAATATTTTTAAAGCCACTTATGTTAATTGAAATTCTGTGTATAAGCAGTCATTTGAAAATAGTTATATTGTGTTCAGTAAGTAGGGGAGGATAATAATACTTTCTTGAGTTTCGTGGTATTTCCAGATTAATTTCCCATTGACTGTCTAAAGAAGGTTGTTTATGGCGAAAACACGTATTTTAGTTGACATCAAAAAGGGGTTAGGCTTGAAAAAAAAAAGGTTGCTGTCTGTTCTAAAAGTAAGTTCCAATGATAAGTAAATGTATAATGTTTTGATCTGGATTAATCTAGATCGAAAACAGCTTCAGAACATACTGTAATTTTGTTATTTGTAGGTTGAGGTACTATTAGTCAGAGAACAGTTTTTTTTCTGTTTTCAAAAAACAATCTATAGACTAGTGTAAAAAGTCATTATATCGTGTTAAACCAAAGTTTATCAAATGTTTTTTTTAAAGGTTTAAACTATGTGTGATGACGCAAGGTTGCGTCGGAAAGCTCAGGTAGATAGCAGAAGCAGGCTATAGCGAGTTGGTCAGAGAGAGACCAATAAAAATACGTGAACTGACCGGTCACGTGTATGCTCAGCTGACCACTGAAGCGTGGGCTGCTGTTAAGTGGAGTTGATAGGTAGCTAGCGAAGAGTAGAGAAGGTATTAGGCTGTAGAATGGAGCAGACGTAGTGATGTAGAGAACAGTTAGTTAGTGTTAGGATTGGTCATGGGAGTGTGTAGTTAGTAGTATAGTGAACAGTTAGCAGTAGTAGCAGTAAACAGTAGAGAGTATAGAATAAGTTAGTTAGGTAGAAACTTGATTATATACATTTGAATAAAGAACTTTGTATTTGGAACTTGAACTGTGTGTTATTGGATTCGATACGCCTCGTAAAAATCCACACCCTCACAACTGGAGCATCTAGAAGAACCTCCAAACAAAGATCCATTGCTACCATCACACTATGTTTAAACTTTTTATTTTCTTAAGAGGCCTACCCGTTGATTGTAAAAATAATTGTACGAAATTTTTTTTTTTTTGTTACGAAGAACTGTAAAAATTAATATTAAAAAAATGTAACATTAATCTAAATAGACCATTATGTTCATGCAACAATTGGATAAACGCATATTCGACTCAATATGTCAGTGTGGATAATAGGACTAACATAAAACAAATACACTTAAATATTTATTGGAATATTTTTTGACATATGAGAACGTTGTTCAGATTTGTCGATCAATATTTCTGAGACGTACTATATGTATGTGAAACACAACTTTTTATAAAAGCAATAGCCCTTATACATAGTGCTGACCTGACCTATTGGCTAGGGGAGGGTAGGTTGGGCGATGACTTCGGGCGCCGACCCATGTGGGTGCGCCAACTAGAGTTGATATGACATACAGTCAAAATTAAGAAAATAGACAGCCATTTGGCTATTCGGAAATATTAAATTGCTTTCCACATTAATTGTGTAACACCAAATTAAAACTGAAAAATGTTGATAACGATATTTACATCTCACGTGAAGGGGTGGGGGTGCCAAGAAATTGGAAGGTCGCCCCGTGCGAAGGAATGGGTCGTTACGTCACTGACCAGACCACACAATTCATTAACGAATCGATTTCACAGAAGGTAAAAATATATGGTATAATATATATTTTTTAACATTGTCCTGTTCTGCTTTAAAATTACCATATATTCAAAATTTAACGGTTTGACTACACAAGAAGAAAACACGACCAAAACTGCCTAAAACAACAGAAAATATAAAAAAAAAATACCAACAACTCATCCAGATATACTGACACGAGTCAAACCGACAGCACTCAACCAACCAAAGATTAGTTTTACATTTCTACTCACATACTAGAAATTATGTAAGCACTGTTACGATCAGTGAATTCATAGCTTGTAAACTTTCCCTATTACAATACATCTATATGAAATAAGTATCCAATAATGCACAACGACACAATTTATTTTTCTAACATGAAAAAAACGTTTTCCTTGAAAAACAGCTCTATAATGTGTCTGAACATTTGGTGTAGAGAGAAACAACAACATGTAATCTAATTAATGTTAAGACAACACAAGGCACATGGGCAACAGCACGATACATGTAAACATTAGCCGTTTAATTTTTTTTCAAAAGGTAACATTTACTCGATGAATAATCTACATCAATATAAACACTTTTTTTTTTAAACAGTCCCCCTAAAATATTATGTCACTGTCCGATCTGTTGTCGTTATAGACGATCTGAATGCTTAAAGTTAAATAAAATATGGCTAACGTTTAAGTTATCATAACAGTTACAGCTTGCATTATTGGTCGAATTATATGTATTCAATACTGATCAATATGTATTCAAGCATGAATGTTTAGTTGAACCTTTTAATCGCAACTTATAACTACGTCTAGTGAGTTATGTGTTGCTGTCTAGGAAACAAGGGCAGTGATCTAACCTATAGGCAAGCGTGTATATTTTAATTGTTGTCTCCCTTAACTGGTCTGCCAACTGTCGCTACATGGTTCCTAAGATCGTGTCCGTGTCTGTAGTACAGGTCTGTCACAGTCACCCATCGTCTCACGAGTTCGGCCTATCTGGTGATGTGAGTTGTCACGTCCGACTGACGTTGACTTTTATTTTTCCTTCACCACAGCGTTTATTTCAAAGCTACACGAAAAGAAAATTGACTTTATTTATTCTAGAGTAATTAAATATAATGCCACAGAAATAATGACGTTATCGATACTCAATAATAAAGGCATGTACATTACTACCTAATGTATTTATCTATATACTACTAAAACTCAACTTTGTTTACATGTTTGAATATTTATTTGTTTGTCTAATTTCGTACTGTAAGGAAACTGCTCTATATGGGGGGGCTGTAAAATAGTATTAGGTAGAGATCAATTTTTGATTGCAGACAGACTGTTTCAAACGTCGCCTTGGGTACCCTAGACCTGAGCCTTACGGTCATATCACAAGGGTTCAAGACAAGCCAGGCAATGGTTGTAGCCCCGCCTCTTTGTCAAGTCCAATAATAAAGTCTCAATCTGATCACGTGATGTGTGAGTCATCAGGAGCTGAAATCTGCTGGATTAAAGCCAACTGTTTCGATGAGGGAGGGTCTTTGGCTACAGAGACTCACAAAGGGACGGGTTTGTCTGGACGCTTGAAGGCCGAGAGGCTCGTCGTGTTCTTACTGCACTACTACAACGTCGTCTTGCCCACCCTGATTGGCATAAGCCTCGCCAGCCTGGTCCTGTTATTGTTGTGCAATCGGATGCCTGATTTGAAAATGAAAATGGCGTGCTCGGCTGACGAGTTGAGTGATCTGAACATTATTAAGAAGGAACTGGAGGACATGAAACAGCATGTCCTCAGCAACAACATGAGCGTGTCTTGCGATGCCATCATGAAGAAACTCACGCAGCTTGAACTGGACGGCAAACTGAAGACACGTGTCCTAAAGAAAATTGTCAGCAATGTCAATGACATGGAACTTTGAGACGATGATGTCATGCTGCGTGGATATCCCAAAACTGAGATGATAGGAGAAAGCCGAAATGACTCTAGTCTTCAGAAATCTGAAGTAGACGGCCCACTCTTTCATGAATCACACTTTATCTCCCTCCATGATACAATGATGTAGAGAGCCTTTCCTAGCCTGGAATATAGCTGTGTTTTGGATGATCCATGTGAACCTCTCTTTGTGATTAGTACTCGGTCAATGAGTGATCAAATGTTTCTCAAACAGTTCTGCTTCAAACAATATTTGTTATAAGCCTATATGTTCAATAGTGCAGTATATGAATTTTATTAAATATTGCTTACGAAAAAAAATAATTAAAAAATTGTGAATTAGAAAAAAATCCTTACTATCGACACAATCTCTACCCCCCTCCCCCCCCCCCACCACTCAAGGTTCATTTCGGCACCTTGGAAATAATGTTACTGTCAGATCAGTTTCATGAACATTTATTCGGAAATCCTAGACTGAGCCTAAAAATACCCACAAAAGGACTTGTAAGTTCTCGTTTTCTCTCACTTAACTTCAGGTCTCGTTAGCCAGGGAGATATAACATTTTTACAACAAAATTAATTGTTGTGAACGGGATTCCAATAGATAAAAAAAATAGCAGACAATGGGTAGGTAGGTCTTTTTTTGTATATAGGACATTATATACACACTAATTTGAAACCGACACAATAGTTAGAGCAACAAAGAACTAAGTGCATGCTGTTACACTTTTTACTTTCTCGTATATACGTAGTATAGAGAAAGTATTGTAATCGTGCAAAAAAAAAAATCGAGATTTTTACAAATCTCGACGTTTTACACCTCACTGATACGGAAAAACATAATTTTGCAATCTTGTCCGTATGTCTGTGTGTGTGTGTGTGTGTCTGTCTGTGTGTCCGTGTGTAAACACGATAACTTGAGTACCGTTACTGCTAGGTTGATGAAATTTCATATATAAGTATTTTATCAAAATCGTAGATCCGTATCAACTTTTGAGCGATTTCCGATAACCGGAAGTGGTACTTTTTCTACTTTGAATTTTTCAAAAGCCTATAACTTGAGTACTATTTCAGATAGATAAATGAAATTTCACATGTAAGTAAAATATCTAATTCTCTACCTTCTGTTAAATTTTGAGTAATTTCCGTTGACCGGAAGTAGTAATTTACGCTACTTCCGATTTCTCAAAAAACTAATGTAAATTTTAAAAGTACTAATAATATTGCGCACTATTATGCGCTTTTTTATTTCGCGTTCACTTGGTGTGCAATTAATTTGTCTACGAGATTTTATTCTATTTTTAAAACTTTAAGTATTTAAAATGGATTAAAAATCATGTCTATAGCCCGAGTTCCCATCCCCTGTTATTTTATATAAAAATATTCGAGAAAGTTTAGGGGAGATCATTCCCGGTTTATTTACTTTTGGAAACAATAAAAACGTATTTAGCATTTTAATAAAATGTATAATGAAACATGAGTTATTATTACATACACACCGATCTCCTAATTTTATAACGTTTGACTTCACTTAAATTTTTTCACATGTAAGCAATCACACAACATACTCAAGATAATCACCTTACACTACATCGTATTTTAAAAATATGTAGCAATACAACGACAACTCATTGTTTCCTTTATTACTTGGTGAGTTTACATTTGTGTCGGCTTAGAATAAATTAAGTAAGGGAATTGAGTGTAATTAAGTAAATCATCATAGGTTGGCGAGGTCGAGTCGGTCAAGCTCATGGTTGCTAAACCCAAAAGTCTCGAGTTCAAACCCTCGGCAGATGAGGCTTGTTAGCTGGGGACTCCACTCTTCTAGGAGAGACAACTCCACAATCAAACAACTGCTGCCTTGTAGTTTGTTCTTGGTTGGACAAAGGCTATGGAAACAAATCCAAAAGAATAGTAGGCTGAAATCTGGGTCAATTGCCTGAATGGTGCATAACAATTGACATATACATAATTATAATGGAGGGGATCCCTTCCAAGAATGAGGAAGAAGAAGTAGTAAATCAGCGTAGAGAGAGAGAGAGAGAGAGAGAGAGAGAGAGAGAGCTTTATTTTCTGCTCTACTCAAGTAGCCGCTTTAGTCTAGCTAGGCCACTGGGTCTTGCATTATCACGCCAAACAATATTGTACTTGTTAGAATTTGTAGAATACGACGCTCGACAAATCCGAACAAATGTGTTTTATTTCAGCCTACACAGTATGACCGAAATCGTAGTACTGCAATATTTAAGACTAGAAGTCTAACTATCATTTGCTTTGTATCCCTTTACATAAATGATGTTAAGGTTTATTTAATTATTTATATCACTATTTATATCAAAGACTGTATCCTCAATATCACATTGACAATAGCACACAACACTGACCATAGCACACAAAGCTTAATATTGGTATGTCTATCACTCTGATTTATTTATTGTACCTAATGCTTTATAAGATGAGTTTTTAGTCATGCAACTCTATTGTAAATAAAAACATGTAAATTACTAAAAAAAATCATAAAAAAACGTTTAATAACAAGCTTGTATGTAAAAATGCACTAAAAAGTAGAAAATAAATTATACACTACTATTTAAATTTCTAAAAAGAAAAGCGTGGGTCTCTTCTTAAATATTAGTAAAGGTATCCAATAGATACTAAAGTGGCCCACGCTTTTCTTTATAGTAATTTATAGTAAGCTATGTAAAGCACACAAAAAAAAAGAAACTAGACGGAGTTGTAAAACCTTGTCTACTATTAAAGTTAATAATGTATTTTTTTTATAATATACTATGTGTAACGTTTAGCTGTATTCCATGCCATAAGCCCCGTGCATACAATTTGTCAAATAGTCGTCAGATCTCATTATGACGTGTGGTCATTACAGTTGCTGCTACTTGCTATGGAAGTTTTAATGTTACTTTATTCGGTAAAATTATCGTCTCTATCACTAACAGGCGAAGCGCTTTTGTTTTAGTAAATTAGTATTTAACAGCGACCTCCCATTGACATGATGTAAGGCGAAAGTGGAGATGTATGGACAGTATTTCTTCCAGACTTTTTTCTACAGAAGGGGGGGGGGGGGGGGACTTGATTTTTCGGGGGGGGGGGGGGATAGGGGCTGGTAAAAATATGTATTTTCTATATAAATTCGCCCCCCCCCCGGAAGTATATTGGAAAATATACCATCTAAGCATAGTATGATTATATAGAGTTAGCTGCTATCTGCGTCAACTTATCGTAAAAACCGATTTCCATTAGGTGCAACGACCAGTCTCACAAAGAAACAAAACGAAAGTACCTAACACTCGCAGCTTTTCTACTATTTTATGTATGAGTCATTTTGTATAACTATGCATATATGTATAACTATGCATATAATTTGAAATGTATTCAATGCAGATTAAAAAATATAATTGCTCTCTGTTAATAAGTTAATTAATAAGTTAATTTTGGGGGGGGGGTGGAGGGGTGGGGGGATGGGGGCTGGTAAAAATATGTATTTTCTATATAAATTCGCCCCCCCCCCCCCCCGGAAGTGATGCCTAGAAGAAACGTTATGTATGGACGGGGGGTGGGGGATACTAAAAATCCAAAATTGTCTGGAAGTCATAAATTGATGAACCCTTATTTAGTAACGCTATGCAATAAAGAACTATTTGTGTTTATACAAAAATAACATTTTAACAATGTAGTCCATTTCATGTTTTTGTCATCCAAATGTAGACAAGACTAGCCCGGCATAATATGATCTCACATGATTTATGTAATATTATGTACTATATTGCATAATATACCATCTAAGCATAGTATGATTATATAGAGTTAGCTGCCATCTGCGTCTACTTATCGTAAAAACCGATTTCCATTAGGTGCAATGACCAGTTTCACAAAGAAACAAAAAGAAAATACCTAAGACTCGCAGCTTTTCTACTATTTTATGTATGAGTCATTTTGTATAACACTGCATATAATTTGAAATGTATTCAATGCAGATTTTAAAAAAAAAACTCAATACGCCCCCCCCAGCTCAGTTTTTGCAGTCATTTGACTCTACTTGCTCTCTGTTAATAAGTTAATTAAAAACTTAAATGAATTTTTCTTTTTTTGTTTTATTGTTTTAAAAATATGCGATAGCACAATTTGTATAATGGCTGGAGGAAGATCATTATTGGAACGAAGTATTTCGAGAGTTGTTGGATTTAGAAATAAAAACATCACTGCTTTATCTGGTTACGATTACATAAATAATATAATACGTACATAAAAAATGGCCCATTAACTTTTCTGTTCAATAAATGAAAAAAAAATAATTCAATCAAATATTTATATAATTTTATTTTTCTATTAAAGTATTTTAAACCGACTTGTATTTCTAACTATTTAAGCAATTTATTTAAAGTTCCCTCCCTTGCTAAACTTAAAACATGAATCGGAATATACATAACACAAATTGCATGAAGCTTGGTTGAATATAATTGTCGGACGTTTTTTTATAAAGGGGTCATCCATAAATGACGTCACCCTTTTTTACGATTTTTAACTTCCCCATCACACATCGTCACAAAAAGTTCAACGTAGTTCACGAGATGTATTTTTTGTTGCTGATGACTGGAAGATTGTGGTGATCTATTTTATTAATTAATTGCTAATTATTGTACTAACGATGAATCGTAAAAAAGATTGATTAGAACGTCAGTTTTGCTGTGTGTTATGTGTTATATATTTTGCATAAAGACCAACACAATTTCAATAAACAAAATTCACTTGTTAATTATTTTTTTTTTTTTTTATTTTTTTTTTTTGAGTTTATAAAAAAAACAAATGCTAGACTTTTTGTTTTAAATGGAGCGACACAACATATTTTTAATTTTTTAATTTTAATTTATTTTTTATTTTAACATTTTTTTTCAAACCTTTCGTTTTTTTTCCATTTTTGATGTTCGAAATCATGTAAAAAATTTGATGTAAAGTTTCGCTTTTAAGCCTGCCGATCTATGGGGCAAGTGTAGTAGAGTTCACTTGTTTCTGTGAATATTGATCGAGAACTTCACGGATATTAGCAACATTGATTACCTACTTATTCAAATGTCTTTTAAAAGAGTAAGCAAATTCGATACAGTTTTTCATAATTAAAAAAAAAAAAAAAGTAGAAACACATAAAGCACACAATCATATTTTCATATATGTTATTTTGTAGTAAAGTTTTTTTGTCCGATATTATTGTCCATTTAATATTGTTTGTTTTTTAAATGTATATTCATTTAAATAACTAGTGATATAAACGCTATTAGAATTTTTTCCCTTATAATAGTGGGATTTAAAAATGGGAAGTAACAAGTAAACAGTAAATTTATAGTAACGAAAACAATAAATACATTTAAAAAAATAACATTCCTAGCTACAATGTAGATAACCCTATATTATAATGTAGTATTAACAAAACAGTAATATTTTCATTTGTATTAACTTTGAGTTGTGAGTAGGTTATGCATGTGCTTAATTTAAAATATGTTCGAAGTTAAACAGACACAATGTGACAAAGTAGCAGAGAGGGATACTGTTTAGAGTCGAAATATCAAAGTGTGGTATGGCTGTATGGCTTCTGTTTACACTATACAC
Source organism: Physella acuta (assembly GCF_028476545.2). Classification (NCBI taxonomy): domain Eukaryota; kingdom Metazoa; phylum Mollusca; class Gastropoda; family Physidae; genus Physella; species Physella acuta. Next base: position 518,099 of record NW_026732301.1, read on the forward strand.
AAACATGCTACAAGCCATTGCACAGATTATTTTCACAACACTTCTACATAGAAACCAAGCTGGCATGGTATTAATCGCGAACGTTTTATTTAAATCTCGAATGTATTCAAATCCCAGTTGTAATTTTACCCGGGTTTAGCAAGATGATCTCTTTAGATGTGGTGTCAAACAAAACCACTCAAACGACTGTCAGGTCTCCATAAAGAAGTAGCTGCTGTTTTTGTTACTGTAAACAGTCCGATCAGTTCCACGTTTAACACAGACAAAATGCGACGAAGTAGTCGAGAGGTTGATTTCTTTAGTCAAACATCAAAGTGTGATATTGTTTTATGGGATCTGCTTACACTATAACCAAAAACGTTTCTAGAAAAAAACATAAACATTCTTGTTTCAATTTCATGTCGACAATAAACACATCAGAACTGCACGACCACAGACCACTGGTCTAACCAATGCAACCAACGACACGTAAACACATCTTTTGAGACAACCTGAGACTCAGGTACGTGTAAACTGTACCTACGGCAATGTATCGATACCAAGCTGACATGCTATTGATTGATTTAGTTGTATTTAAATCGTGAATCGAAAAGCATTAGTCGATTCGAAATAAATCTTAAACGAATGTAGAAGAATTAGACTGAAATCACCTACATGTATGAGCTTCAAATCGATGACAGATGTACAATCATATGCAGTTAACTTAAATAATGAAACTAGCGACAACTGGCCATATGCCAGTGCTATATGGACAACTCTACATATAAAGGGTTTTGTAGACACATACGTTTTGTTAGGAGGGGGTGGAAGCAGGCGTTGTAACTGAAATAGCAATTTAAACAGAAAGTGATATTTCAACGCCAAGGGTAGACAAAGGTACAGAAAAATTGTCCAAGTAAAGACAGAACAGACAGAACTCTTCAGCTGGCAGCTGGTTTGTTTGTTGTCATGGTACACCATTTGTTATAGTGTTGGTCAGCAATACTTTAAGACTGTTAGAGTGAAGCCCACTTAAACTCGGCACTTATATTTTGCTTTTGCGTAGCGCGTCAGTATCCATGAATCCGTCTATACATAATGTTTAAATGTGTTTATTCAGCTTTTGGCTATAGCTGTAATGATATAACTGTTTTTTGTTTCGAATACCAGCGATAAATAGACTTTAGAAATACGTTAAAGTCTGTATTTGATCGATTTGATCGGAATGCCCCGATTCTAGATTTAAGATAACGAAACTCGATTCAAGATTCAAGAATGCAAAATTAGTTACTGATTTTGTATCTGAACTATTTTAGGCCTTACATGTTTCATATTAATATGTGTTAATATTTGCTACTTACGGATTCTTATAACTCAATTGCTCCGCAATAAAAAGAGCTAGATGAATAAACAAAGGCTAAGATAAACATCTATATATATAATTCTCTTCTGGAAGACGCTAGAAAACAAGCTGTAAACGCGCTCCCTACCACCCCCACCCCTACATGGCCTGATGAGCTGTGGTTCGCTCTAAATGTTTACAAACAGAGCCGGGTTTAGTGACGACTATTAGGGGCAGATAATTTAGTTTAAAACGATTTTAAACGTAGGGGGGGGGGGGGGTAACTAAGTGGAGTTTACTTTAACGGAGGGGGGGGGGAGGGGGGTTATCGTCCTTAACGAGCTACTTATAGTGTTTTAAAGAAATATTTTCAGTGGCAGCGTTGACAGTGTCGAATTCACAAATTATTAATAACTGAAAAGTAGAAAAAATACAACTAAATAGTGGCGTATGATATGCCGCGGATCGGCTCGTACTTAATATACCAATTAGTAGTTGCAAACTCTAATAAATATGATAAAACAATTATAGTAATATTAGGAACTTAGCATTGATTACATCGAGTTTTGTCCATGAAAAAAAATGTTTTGTTCTTTCAAACAATAAAGACATGTTCTTTCAAGTTATAAAGAAAAGAAAAATAAATTAAGCAACTAAACAAAGTCAAGCAATTTGTTGTAACATGTCATCTATCTACTGAAACAAATTGCGTGGATTCTAGAATTGTTCCAAGTGAAGTAACTGTGTTTTCTAATCTTGCTAATTTTAAACAAAACACTTTCATCAAACGTATGAAAGTTTATAGTGGATGAATAGTAAAAAAGCTGGATCACATATAGTTTTCTTGTGCCCGCTGTGTTAGGGTGTAGGCCTATATATGTTTACAAATGTACATCTATGTTAGGGTGTCATCATATGTGTACATATGTACAACTATGTTAGGGTGTCATATGTGTATATGAGTTCGGCCTGAATAACATTTAAATTTGTGTGTTAAGGTGTAACATGTTAACATATGTATGGCATTGTTACGGTGTAATATATTTACATATGTACAATCTACCTAACAGTGATTTTAAAAGTTGAATATAAGACATGGTCACACTGACAGAGACAGTTGACTAGAAGACATTGCATTGTGAAAAAGTCACTCTGTTGCCGTTTGCAATTAATGAAATCATCACTGAAGTTGACTTTAACATTGGCGATTAAACCAAAACTGAATATATTTCTAAAAAAATGGGGATACGCAATTTCTGCCTTGGTTGAGGTCACGGTTGAGGTGCTTCCTCCTCCCCTAAAATTATATCACACCTCATTTTACCAAACCCCTCCCTCAAAATTACAGTTAAAAGGCGTTAATTTAATGTATTTGTTTTTTTATATTGTTTATACTTAAATCAAAATTGAGCTCATATTCTAGTTTTTACTACAATAACGTTTGATTTCTTTTTCTCTCTATCATCATCAATCCCTCCTCTTCTATCCCCTCCCCTCTCCAAATGTCGTCATGTATAGGCGATCCATTATATATTTGGTACTCTTTTGTAAACGGAAATTGATATGCATACAAATCAACACATGGGTTCTACTTTTAATAGTGAAGCAAAACAATACCCATCAACAAAAAATAAAGCAATGTACATTATTATTGGTAATTTGAAGAAAGTTTTCTGTTCTCAATATGTATTTTCTTTTGAAAGAATAGGGATATTACACCGAAAAATGATTCAGACTGGCTCATTATAGATTGAAAGATATCCTCGCTTGTCTTTCAAATGAGTAAAAATTAATGCTGTTGTGTTTATTGATTGCAATTAAAATAAAATTTTAAACATAAAACAAAGACATATCAACTATTTTTTCATATTATTTGAAACACTTAATTGTAGAATATATGTCTAATTTTAAGAAAAATTATTAGGTCTCTTTAATTTATTTTCTTTTTTGCTTAGAATTCGTTTACCAAATTGTCTATATAATAGGGAATTACTTCCCTCACACAATAACCAAACAAGAAAATAACATATGTAAATATCAGCATCGGAGAAATGAAACAAACAAAAAAATAAGGGTGACATTGTATCGAATCATATGAATACATTTAACATAAACTAATATATATATATATATATATATATATATAAACTATGAAACAATGTAAGATACGTATGCGTTACTAAAAGAGATGGTCAAATGTAGCTCTATTTAAAGTTGTGTGTTCAATATGGCAGGTATTATGTTGATACACTCATCAATCAAGTTATTGAAACTGTCATTTAAATTAGTGGTCGGAGTAGTCGAGTTACTTATTGTACCGATTCTCTTCTCGATATTTTGACTAAGATCAACGTGTACTATCTGCTATGGGTTATGTACGGAGTCAGGTAACCCATCAGACCTGAGTGGGCTAATTGCATCGTTCATTTTTTGGAAAAAAAAATGTATCATAATTAAATCATCAGTTATTTTGAACGTTTTTATTACAAATCTATATTTGTTTCTGAAAATACACAAACATGAAAAGAGGATGGAGAACATTGATTACATGATTTCTTCGATAGTCTTTTAAATGTGTAAAACATAACGCTATCGTGTGTACTTTTGCAATTACATATATATTTGAAATACTTGACACACATACACAGTGGCGTAGCGAGGGGGGGGGGGGTTGAGAGGGGGTGTTGCAAATCAAAAGTTCGAGGGGGGGGTGCAAATCGATAGTTTGTCCCCGGGCGCCTGGAAGGGTCGCTACGCCTCTGCACATACAGCTGCATATTTGTATCATAATTGAAACACATTTATTACAATTATGGGTGTATTTTGACACAGACGTGTGTATGGCTGTGTTGTTTGTATTTGTTTCCAATTCATTCTCGACACATAATATGGTTATTACATAAGCAATTATTTCCCTTGCACAACTTTAAAGCAAGAAAAAAAGTTTCATTGATGAAATAAAATACAAATATAGTCCACATTGTATCTAATCATACGAACACATTAAAATTAGTTAAAAAGATGTGTCGCATCTAGTTAAATATAAAGCTTCGCGTGAGTTCAATATGGCAGATATTATGTTGACAAAACCATTAATTCAGTTATTGGAACTGTCATTTAAAGCAGATACTACAATGTTCCGGGTAGTCGAACGGTTGATTGCAGCATTTTACTTATAAGAGCAAGTTGTTCTATCTATTAGGTGTTCTGTCCGGAGGTCTTAGCTGTGGCCGCAGTTTTTCCTAACTTTAGTCAGGTAACCATCTGAGCTGGGTGGACTTAAAGACGTCTTACAAACTCAATTGTGGTGAGTTTAGGGGCATTAAATCGAGTGTTTTGACGGACCTATGCGTTTCTCTAAATGCCAATGCAGTCCTCTATGTAGTCCTATACATCTATGACATGTGGAATAATCTTAACGCCATATTTAGGCTTTATTATGATGTTTTATTCTGTACCATATTCCTTATCAACTTTTAACACTTTTGGTTGTTGATTCACATCACATAGAGGCTCTAAATTTTGTTTCACCATTTATTTTGTGTAGTAATATGGCACCCATCTTAAAACACCTCTGGTATTATCTTTTTGTCGAGATGTGTATTTGCTATTTTGAAAATTTTGTGTCCCTTCTGTACCAAGTGATGGTTGGAACACAAACTCTGTTGCCGCCAGTCGCTCATATTGTTTAGCTGACTTTATCACAGCAGTCCCTGGTACACCGTTAGAGTATTCTTGTGATATATCGGTGTCTTGCTTATTTGTTAGGGTGGCAAATTGTGTTGTTTTTTTTTTAAATTCAGCGTTGGTAATTTTATTGAGCCAACGTCCTTGTATTATCGTATTATTGAAAAACACAATCTATAGAAATATAGCGTAAACACTAAAATTCAATGTATGTCAATGATGAAAATCCAACACATAGGTATAGAAAATAACACAGAGGCTTCGATGAAAGTCAGCTTTACTCTAAATGTTATGCAAGCGAAAAAATCCAAGAAAAATACATAATTAAGGCACAAAAGTTATCTCTCTTAAAAAATAAACCCAAGTTACATCAGCTACAAGCATTGACTAAACGATATCTTCGATGGTCTTGCAAATGTGTAAAATATAATGATATTGTGTGTATGTTTGCAGTTACAAATATTTTTTTTTTATTTTAGACAAACGCACATCCATGTATGTCATTATTATTTTTATAAAAATGTGTACTACCTTTATTGGTATGATTTGACAATGATATGTCGTTTTTGTTTGATTTTATTTTACCAAACTGATTGTGTCGATTGAATAGGTAATTATTCCCCTTGATAAATTACTAAGCAAGAAAAACCCAATAAAGTTGTATTTACCTCCCCTATGTATGAAATTAAGTTTTATCTTAACACTGATTACCAGATACATATTACCAGCATATATATTTACAGTCTGGTGTAGTCTTGTGCTTAAGGGTGGTGGTGTGGCTCCGATTGCAGTAGCAAAATAATTACTTGGACATATATTATTTTTAAGGTTAGATGACTATTCTATTGCTAGGCTCTCAAAGACAAACAGTTTTTATTACTGGACAAAATCGAAGAAGAAACATCACTTAACATAATGTCATCACTAGTCTTTAAAACATGTACACAAAATAATTCATGTATTGGTGTGTATGTTGTTGTTGTTGTTGTTTTGAAGCACTACATTTAAATGCATAACATGCACTATACATCTAAATACTTTAATTCAGAGTTAACTCGTTTAACTATTTTTAATGGAAACATACAATACTTACTCTCTACATTTGCTGTTGTTGTTTTTTTTTTTTGGGAAATGTGGTAATATTATTATTGTATCTCCCTTAGTATACATTTGCAAAATAATAATTATAGTTTACAACTACAATAATTGCTAATACATTGTTTCTAGTCCCCTGATACAACTTTCGAACATTACAATTGGTATATGTTGTTGATACGTGAACACGAGCTGTAGAAGTCAAGTTTGAAGCGGGTCACATATGTGATATCTATAGGCCTATAACTGAGATCTGGTAACATTAAATGATTTGTTGTTCAAGCTATGTCAAGCAGACATAAATTAGGCACAGTTACCAAGCAGTTAAATCACAATTTGGAATTCGACACTTTTTTAAAGCTTAGATGGTTAGGTATATAACTTATCATACAAAAAAAAACGCGTATCAAATTAACAGAACTAACGGCAGTTTCTTCAAAGATCAGTTTAAAAAAAAATGTATCGGTTTTTGATTCCCGATTTGTTACACTTACACCAAAGTTGACTTTTTCTTACTAATTTTAAGTAATAAGTAAACTGTATCTATATTTGTACAATACATTTAAAAAACAAGTTTAGCTAAAATATATATAGTCCTATAATAAATGTTACAGTAAATAAAATATAATATATTCATTTAAAATATGTTAACCTCGAATTGCGAGCGGGTTATACATGTTCAGAACGTGTAAACTATACCAACGCCATTTCATCGATAACAAGTTGACATGTTATTAATTGCTTTAGTTTAATTTAAACCCCGAATGTATATCAGTCTCAAGCAACTTATGCATTTGTTGTGGTCACGGTCAATACTTGATTTCTCCTACCCTAAAATGATAGCACACCTCATTTTACCAAACACCTCACTCAAAATTACATTATACAGCTGTTTATTCTATGTTGTTGTTTTTTTCAATGTTTTTTCTTTGTACATTTTACTTAAGCTCGATTTTTTTTTGACTATGCATAATAAATGTTAAAATTCATGTTCTAGTTTTTACTGCAAAAACGTGTTTTCATTTTTTCTCCATCGCCACCAAACCCTCCTCTTCTAACCCCTCCCTTCTTCAGATATGTTGTTATGTATAGAGGATCTCTTTTATAGCTGGTACTCTGTTGTAAGCGAAAAATGATATGCGTACAGTTCAACACATTATGAGTTCTACTGGTAATAGTGAAGCAATACAATAAATATTACCATGGAAAAGGATGGCAATGTAGGCCTACAAAATTCTTGGTTTATCTTTGTTCTAAATTCAAATGTAAAATAAATATGGATTATCTTTGAAATGCATAGGTTAATTACATCAAGCAGAGTAAAAAAAAATCAGCATTGTACAAGCGATATCTTCGCTTGTGTTTCAAAATAGTTTTAAACATAGCTATTGTGTTCATTTTTGCAAATACAGTAATAATTCAACATAAAATAATGAAGCATCTATAGTTTAAGATATTTTTAAAATTACTTAAATATTGTTGGTATGTAATATTTCAAACATGTATTTATTTGACTGAATTTTAAAAATATTTTATTTCTTTAATAAAAGGTTATATTAAATAGGTAATTAATTCCCTTGCACAATATCCAAAGGAGAAAAAAAAATATTGGTAAATAATTTTCTGCTTCGAAAAAAAAACATTTAAAAAAATATGGGAAACATTGTAACGAATGCAATGGATACATTTAAAATCAACTAAAATAGAAAATATGTAACCATATAAGATACGTAGGCGTCCCTTTTGGAGCTGGTCAAATGTAGCTCAATTTAAAGTTGTGTGTGTGTGTTCAATATGGCAGACATTATGTTGATACAATCATTAATTAAGTTATTAAAACTGTCATTTAAAGTAGTGGTCGGAGTAGTCGAGTGACTGATTGCACCGAATCTCTTCTCTGTATTTTGAATAAGTGTACTATCTGTTAAGGATTATGTACAGAGGTCTTAGCTGTAGCTTCAGTTTTTCCTAATGTTAATCAGGTTCCCATCTGAGCTGGTTGGAAATAAGGACGTACTACAGACTCGAATCGGGGATCCGAACAATGGCTAGATATAAAGGTCTAAATATGTCTACATTCTTTGTTGTGTTATGTTATTACTAACTACAATGGTAGGTTGTCACGTTTCGTCCAATCATTTCCAGTTCTTCGTACACATATTTCAAGTCTTTAGCCAAGATGAATGGCTAGTTTGTATTGTATATTTTTATTAACACTATATTAATTATAATACTTTTTAAAGCCACATATGTCAAACGAAATTCTGTGTATAAGCAGTCATATGAAAATAGTTATATTGTGTTCATTATGTAGGGGAGGATAATAATACTTTCTTGAGTTTCGTGGTATTTCCAGATTAATTTCCCATTGACTAAAGATGGTAGTTTATGGTGAAAACACGTTATTTTAGTTGACGTCAAAAAGGGGTTAGGCTTGAAAACAAAAAAAAGTTGCTGTCTGTTCAAAAAGTAAGTTTCAATGATAAGTAAATGAATAATGTTTTGATCATAATAGGCCTACACATTGATTGTAAAAGTAATTGTACCCAATCTTTTTTTTTGTATGTATGTTTTGAAGAACTATAAATATTAACATTTAAAAAAACCAAAACTGGCTTTTGTAAAAATGTTTTTAAGATTATCAATTCAGCATAGCAATTTAGCTACCGGTTATGCCACTTAACATCATTAATGAAAAGGGATAAAAAGCAAACTTTAAATACTAATTGTCAATATTTAAGTACTATTATTTTGTTTATAGTGTGTATATAATGTTACCGTTACGTAAAAAGTAACATTAATCTAAATAGACCATTATGTTCATGCAACAATTCGGTAAACGCATATTTCACTCAATATGTCAGTGTGGATAATAGGACTAACAAAAAAAAAACGATACACTTAAATGTTTATTACAATATTTTTGACATAGGAGAACGTTGTTCGGATTTGTCGAGCAATATTTCTGAGGTGTACAATATGTATGTGAAACACAACTTTTTATACAGCAATAGACATTAGACATTGGACTGACCTGACCTATTGGCGTAGCTAGGGGAGGGTAGGTTGGGCGATGTCTTCGGGCGCCGACCCATGTGGGTGCGCCAACTAGAGTTGATATGACATACAGTCAAAATTAAGAAAATAGACAGACATTTGGCTATTCGGAAATATTGAATTGTTTTCCACATTAATTGTGTAACACAAAATTAAAACTGACACATGTTGATAACGATATTTACATCTCACGTGAAGGGATGGGGGTATCAACAAATTGGCAGGTCGACCCGTGTGAAGGAATGGGTCTTTACGTCACTGACCAGACCACACAATTCATTAACTAATCGATTTCACAGATGGAAAACAAAATATGGTATAATATATGTTTTTATAATATTGCCCTGTTCCCCTTAAAAAATTACCATACATCCAAAATATGACAGTTTGACTACACAAGAAGAAAACACAACCAAAACGGCCAAAAGCACAGAACATTTTTATTTAAATACTAACAACTCATCCAAATATACTGAAACGAGTCAAACCTACAGCACTCAACCAACCAAAAATCAATTTTACATTTCTACTCACATACTAGAAATTATGTAAGCACTATTACAATAAGTAAATTCATAGTTTATAAACTTTCCCTATTACAATATATCTATATCAAATAAGTATTCAATAATGCACAACGACACAATTTATTTTTCTAATATGAAAAAAAAAGTTTTTCCTCGGAAAGCAGCACTATAATGTGTCTGAACATTTTGTGTAGAGAGAAACAACATGTAATCTAATTAATGTTAAGACAACACAAGACATATGGGCAACAGCACGATACATGTAAACATTAGCCGTTATATTTTGAATAGGTAACATTTACTCGATGAATAATCTATATCAATATAAACACTTTTTTTTTAAACAGTTCCCCTAAAATGTTATGTCACTGTCACATCTGTTGTCGTTAAAGACCATACGAATGTTTAAAGTTAAATAAAATATGGCTACCATTTAAGGTAGCATAACTGTTACAACTTTTATTATTGGTCGAATTATAATAAACAAAGTTTAGTGCGTTCTGTGTTGCTGCCGAGGAAACAAGGGCAGTGACCTAACCTAGTGTAAAGCGTATATATTTTAGTTATTGCCTCCCTTAGACCAGTCTTTAAAGTTTAAACTGTCGCTACATGGTTCCTAAGATCGTGTCCGTGTCTGTAGTACAGGTCTGTCACAGTCACCCATCGTCTCACGAGTTCGGCCTATCTGGTGATGTGAGTTGTCACGTCCGACTGACGTTGACTTTTATTTCTCCTTCACCACAGCGTTTATTTCAAACACACACGAAACGAAATTGAGTTTCTTTATTCTAGATTACATAAATCTAATGCCACAAAAATAATGACGTTATCGATACTCAATAATAAAAACACCTACATTACTAACTAATGTATTTTTAAAAATCTTAACAATGGTCTGCATGTAGAGTGGTTCTTTCAGACTTTTTAAGGGGTGGGCGGACACTGATCAAAGTATATTTTCTATATAAATTCGTTATCGTTATAAAAGGCAGTAGACCAGTGGTTCCCAACCTTTTTTGAGTGGCGACCCCCTATTATAAAAAGTAAGTGACCTGCGACCCCCATAGAATTAAAAAGCCGAAACTAGTATGGAAATTAATAAGCACTAAAATAAGATTTTCTAGTAGACTTTCGATATGAACTACTCATGATAACTGTTTTAATAGCATGAGTAAAATTGCATACTATTCACTAAACCTTCGTGGTTAAGTTTTTAATTTTAAAAAAATTTGTTAACGCCAACCTATGTCATTATAATTATCTTAATTTTGTTTTTAATCGAAGAATAGTGTTGAAAATATATTCTCGAAAAGTCAATCGATTTTACGTTTGGGTATGAATGGTGAATAATACACCAAAATTGTGTCTGCAGTTTTTCATCTTACTCGGAATCATTCTGCAAATCAAAGAATTCATCTTGTAATTCATCGGGAATGCTGGCAACATCAAGGGAAGAAGAGAATGGGTAATGCGTAAAGGCAGATTCTTCTTTTTTCAGCTCAGAGAAATAGCGATGCAGTTCGTTTTCAAGAGATTCAAGATGCCCAGAAATCGCTTCTTTCAAAATTTTAATTATCTCACAATCAGATTCATCTACCACACCGCAGAGTTTCTCAAATTTACAATATTTCCAAGATTTATTTTCTTTACCGATTTTGCAGCTTTGATAAAAATGCCCAGAGATTATCATGGAAAGTTATAATATTCGTTCATTTTCCCTGAAGCTTCAGGTTAAGCTTATCTTGATGTTCGAACACATCTGCTAGGTATGATACTCTCTCCAACCACTCTATGTCGTTTTAAGTATACCAAAAAGTCTTGTTTCCTTCCAAGAACAATTTGATTTCAGATTTCAATTCAAAAACACAATTTACAACATTTCGTTTGACAGCCAGCATACTGTAGTGTAGAAGAGCAGAACCTCGTGATCTATATTAATGTTTTTGCTCAGTTCTTTGAAGGCTCCAGATTTTATATAATTTACGACTTATACTAGCAATGGACTCTTGATGTCGATTGGTTAGGGCAGTGGTTATGGAGCTAAATCTTTTCTGTTTTCTGAAAGCCCGATTTTGAGCTAAACATAGATGGCGCACCATCCGTACAAAACCCCACAGCCGTTCTAACCCATTTTAATCATCCAGTTTCAAAAAAGGTATTTATTTTCTCCATGCTATCTTCATAAAAGAGCAACTCTTCTTTGCTTTCATCCGCATGAATATAGACACAGACCAGCAAATGCGAACACGAACTCACGTCTGTTGATTTATCAACTTGAATAGCAAACAATGGTGAAAGCTTAATTTCAATAAAAATGTGTTATTTAACATGTACGTAGGCTACAGGCAGCGTTTGATGAGATTTTCTCCTATTGTTTTTTTTTTTTTTTTTTTTTTTTTTTTGCTTGGCATTTTCTACCACGACTTCATTTTATGCTTGCACTAATGCTGGTGAAAACTTCCTGTTCGATCAAGTCTCTGGCGTTTGCTACTAGCTTCTTACCGACGAAAGAACTCCATATATTTTTTGGTGTTTCCGAATGACTCGTCTCAAATGACGTTTTAGTTTTGAAGATTTCATAGATTTGTGACTCAGAACAACTTTGTATAGTGCGCTTTGTTTCTTCTCTATTACATTTCCAGTGATGTTAATAAAGCCGAATTTCAAAAATTCTTCTAAATATTTATGTTTTGTTTCAAATTACTAAGGTTTAGTATACCAGTTGGCGACCCCCCAGAAAGACCTTCGCGACCCCCAGGGGGGTCGCGACCCCCAGGTTGGGAACCTGTGCAGTAGACGGTCTCAACGAGCTCAGAAGTCAACAACATTACTTTTTGTAAACTATTATGAAAACATTAATAGGTATTATCCTTTTTAAAGAAAAATTACAATACACAAAGAAGACAATGTGAAACATTAGTGAAACTCGACCTAATGACGCCACTAAAACAGTATTGTAACCCGAACTCGTGAAATGTTTATGTAACCCATCCTAGTGACGCCACTAAAACAATAACGTAACCCGATCTAACGAAACATTAAATGTAACCCGACCTAGCGACGCCACTAAAACATTAATGTAACCCTACCTAGTGACGCCACTGATACATTTATATGAAATATTACCACATGAATCTTTTCTATTCTATTATGGACTTACGTGCAGGTGACAATTATGCAATAATAATCGATTGATGAGATTTGGCTACAGAGTTGTTTTTTTTTTTATTCTATGTGTACGTGTGCGTGTAAGTATACATGTGCGTATAATCTTCTAAGAGGGCCAGTATACATTCTGGCCGCTCACCACGTTATTAGCTAATTGTAACATGCATAAATAACACTACACCACAACATTGGCCCAACACACTTGAGCTATCCATATATTAGACTTGTCTTTGTGGCAGTGACGCACTATTGAAATATAGGTCATAGAGAAACGAAGAAGTAGCATATCGTAGGTCAACTAGGCATTGGTCAAGTAGAACTAATATAATGCAGCGACGAACTGACCATTTACGTGAGATGAACAGCTGTGGATATCGGTGGTAGTTGAAGTGGGAGTGGGGCCTATGCATTTTTTATATTATTAAAAAAGGAATAGTGAAGTGATAGTAACATCATTCAACCTACTTATACAAATCTTTATTTGAAAAGTGTAAGCAAACTCGATAAGGTTTTCGTTGTTGGGTAAAAGAGCAAAATATTAAAAAGCAAGAAACACCGACACCCCACAGAGATGCATCTCTCTGGCCCCCGAACCGATATTTGTTAGTTAATGCGGTCCTCGGGCTGGGGAGTTTGGAGACTCCTGCTCTAGATAACCAATTTTTATTTTATTTTTTTTTATTTTATTTTTTTTTTTTTTTTTTTTTTTTTGAAAAGACAATATTTATTTTAAGTAAGTCAATTACAGCTCAAACAAATGCACTTGTATCCTGGTCAGATCATAGTAGAAACCAGAAAATTATTATATTTTAAATAATGTACATTAAATTCACTCTGTCATTCTAAGCATTAAATATACATTCTTTTATCATTTTAACGCATAATGAAAAATGACAGAAAAGGACATTGAATCCTTAATTTGAATACAATTTACCTGATAACTACATGTGGTAGGCCTAGCTTTTTATAATGAAAATAGTTTTTAAGAAATAAATCTTAAAGAAAATGAGTAGACATACATGCTAATTTAAACTGCAAATAATGAACAGTAGAAGAATAAATCTTGGATGAAATTTTGTGTAATTCTGCAAGTTCATTTCTCCATTTTTAGCTCATGCATCACAATCACAGCGCTGTTTTGTAAATTCTTCATTCTGGGACTTTATCAAAAGCTTCCATCAATTGTGTTTGCTTTACTGACAACATTGTATATGCATAAATTCCAAAAAATTTTCAAAATAAAAAAAAAAAAAAAAAAAGATAACCAATTTTTATAAATATTATTGTATGCTACAGAATATGTTATGCCTGGTGCGTCATTGTTCAATCGGCTTAATCGAATGTCTTTTAAAGGTGTAAGCTAATTCAATACAGTTTTGAATAATAGACGGAAACGAAAATGTACTAAAAACAAAAATACATTAACCTTTATATTTCAAATTTTCTTACTAAATATTTTTTTTCATACTGTAAATGTCCGACTTAATTGTTTAATTAATGTTTATTTGTTTCAAATTTTTACAAAGCTATTTCTTTAATGTTTATTTTTATTGTTTCCCCTGTTAAATTAAAAAAGTTAAAATGGGAAGTAATTTATAAACAGGATATTAACAGAAACAATACACTTTTAAAAATGCATCTTTGCCTCTAATGTTTTATAACAATGTAAGAAAATATAACATTAACTAAAATATAATATGTTCATTGAATTTTAGTTAACCTCGATTTGCGATTGGGTAATATATGTTCTTTAAATAACATGTTTTCGAAGTTAAAAAGTCAAAATGTGACGAGGTGGTTGAGAGGTTGATTGCACGATTTCGCTTTACTGCGTTTATTCATAAAGTATGGCTTTGTTGTATGGCTTCTGTTTACACTTTACCCAGACATCCCACAAGCCATCCCAAAGAGTATTTGCAAAACGCATCTACGAAGACACATACACTTTCTAGTTACAATTCCATGTTGAAAACAAACGACCTCTGGTCAAACCAATGCAACCAACGACACTTAAACACACCTCAACAGACAACCTGAGACTCAGCCCGATCAGAACGTGTAAACTGTACCTATGGCAATGTATCGATACCAAACTGACATGCTATTGATTGATTTAGTTTTATTTAAATTCTGAATCGAAAAGCATTAGTCCATTTTAAATACATCTCAAACGAATTTAGAAGAATCAGACTGCAATCACATACATGCATGGGTTTCAAATCGATCACAGAGATGTACAGTCATGTGTGGTTAACTTAAATAATGAAACTAGATACAATCGACCACATGCTAGTGCTTTAAGACAACTCTACATATGAAGTGTTTAGTAGACACACACGTTTTGTTAGGATAGGCAAGTGTCGCATCTCGTGGGTCATAGCCTGACAACAAGAGCTTTATCAGCATCTCTGTCCTGGGCTAGTCTCTCCAACTGTCCCCAGGTGTATCCAGGCTAGTCTCTCCAACTGTCCCCAGGTGTATCCAGGCTACTCTCTCCAACTGTCCCCATGTGTATCCAGGATAGTCTCTCCAACTTTCCCCATGTGTATCTAGGCTAGTCTCTCCAACTGTCCCCAGGTGTAACCAAGCTTGTCTCTCCAACTGTCCCCAGGTGTATCCAGGCTAGTCTCTCTAACTGTCCCCAGGTGTATCCAGGCCAGTCTCTTCAACTGTCCCCAGGTGTATCCAGGCTAGTCTCTCCAACTGTCCAAAATTATATCCAATCTTCTTAATGTCTTCTCATAGGTCACATTGCTTCATTTTTTTTTTGGTCGGCCTCTTATATTTTTCCCCTGAAGATTTCATTTGACAGCCTGTCTTCTTATGCTGGATAAAAGCTTCAAGAGTGTGTGACCAACCCATTTCTATTCTCTCTGTATGAACTATTCAGCTGGCAGCTGGTTTGTTTGTTGCCATAGTACATCATTTGTGATAGTGTTGGTCAGCGTACTGTTACACAACTGACCACAGATGTGTATAGATCTTCCCCTCTCTGTACACACATCCTATCCTAAATAAATAACAACAAGATGTCTTTCAGTTAGTTTTGACGTTGTTGCATTTTCTTAATAAGTAGGAATGGAATTGTGAAAGATTGAAACAACCACTACAGCTACATCTTTGCTCGTATATATTCATGCATGCTGGAAACAAATTAATAAATTAAAATAAAAAGCGTGACTAATTAACTTCAAAGAAAGCAGCTGTCACAATGTAAATGACTGAATCGCAACAAAGGATTTCAATCGCAACAATCATATATTGTCCCACGTAATGATTTATCCGGGAGACTAGACTACAATGAATGTGGTCTATCGATTAACTCCTGGATTCTGATTCTTTGGAAAACAGTCATGTTTATGATAAAGCCACGCGAAAAGCATGAGAAATATTTCCACAGGCAGATGACACGAACAAAAAGTATTGATTGGTGTGATTTGGTTTACATAATGTTTATTTTATTCTAGTGATGTTTGAACTATCTGCAATGTAATTCTTGGTTATCCGTATGCATGTATGCGTGTGTATGTGTACACGACTGCTCGAACATGTATGTGTACGATTTCGTGTGGGTTTGCGTATGTGTGTACTTGCATGTGTACGTGTGCGTGAACGTATACATGTGCGTACAATCTTCTAAGTGGGCCAGTATACGTTCAGGCCGCTGACCACTTCATTAGCAAATTTTAACATATATAAATAACATGGCAACACAACATGGATTTAACACACTTGAGTTCTCCTTACATGAGACGTGTGTCTCTGGCAGTGTGATGACGACATATTGTAATATAGGTCATAGAGAAACGAGGGGGGTAGCATATCCAGTAACGTAGCGAGGGGGGAGGGGCCGGGGGGGGGAAATATGTCCCCGGGCGCCTACCTTAGGGGGCGCCAAAATGTGTTGGAAAAATAAATTGAAAGGTTGAGGGGGGTGCAAATCGAAAGTTTAAGGGGGGAAGGTGCAAATCGCAATCTCGAGGGGGGAGGGGGTGCAAATCGAAAAGTTTGTCCCCGGGCGCCGGAAAGGGTCGCTACGCCTCTGAGCATATCGTAGGTCAACTGGACATTGGTCAAGTAGAACTAATATAATGCAGTGACTAACTGACCATTCATGTGAGACGAACAGCTGACCACTGATGCATCAGTGCGAATTGGATGTAGATATCGTTGGCAGTTGAATATTTGAGTGTGTAAGGGGAAGTCGATGATTAGTTAGCAGTAGCGGAGTTAGATAGTTATGTGTAGACAGCGGTTGTAGTCAGATTAGACAGAGAAGTATCAGGAGATAGGCGAGACAGTCAAAGTAGAGAATAGCAGGGTACAAGAGTGTAGAATTACGTGCAAATAAAGAACTATTGTAGCATGTTTTGAAGTGTACTTGTGTTTGGTTTTACACTTTATGCCAAGCTACATACGATTAAGAAAAGGCGATAACGATTAAGTAACGTCCGACATATCAGCCTACAATTATATAACGTGCCACACATCGGTCTACATTTAAATACCATTACATACATCATTATACACTTACGTATTATGTCACTTATGATATACCAGATAACTTAACGATATTTGTATTTCCAGTCACACGTTATATATATATATATATATAGTGTATATATACGCAATAATAATATGTATCTATATCTATGCCAGTGCCCGTACAATAGTTGAGTTGTTATGACAATCAATTGCCATCTTTGTTCAAGGAACAACCGAACACCATAAAGATAGAAGTTTCCTCTTTTATTTTGATTCGTTTACAATTAAAAGTAATAAGCAATCCATCTACATAATAATTTGGTTCATGATTGTTTTATATGTTCTTTTACACTGCTAGTAATAAACACTAGAACGACTTTGTCTCACTTAAAATTGCGGAGTGTGTAATGGGAAGTAACAGCAAAATAATTTTAAAATGCATGTCCAATACAAATTGTGTATTTGGAAGTTAGAACATACCATCATGTGACGAAGTAGTCGAGAGGTTGATACCGCGTCCCGGCCTTTAGTCAAACATCAAGTTGATATTCTTGTATGGTTTCTGTTTACAATTTACCCAAACATCCTACCAACTACCACATATTTACTTATATAAGGACAGCGTGAAATACTTTAAGACTGTTAGAGTGAAGCCCACTTAAACTTAGCACTTATATTTTGCATTTGTGTGGCGCGTTTAACCGTCTATAGTCTATACATATTTCAATGCTTCAACCAAGACGCATGACTCTTCATGTATACGTTTTGTTCTTCTATGTGTTTAAGTATGTGCTACTAATACATATCTACGTTACTTTTTTGCGAGAAAACGTAATCAAATGTATTTGTACAGGCACATTATCATTTGCACACAGTTAAAACAATAAATTACATATATATGTGATTATATATTGTGATTGAGTATATTCTATGATTGATTAGATGTAATGCAATGCTTTGTTTTTATAAGTAGAGGATACAAAATGCTTTCTTGCCTTACGGTCATTCTTCTACATGTATAGGACCTGGAACACATTTTGCATTTGCAAAAAAATATATATATATATATATATATATATATATATATATATATATATATATGTTATTACTTTAATCATGAATGCACTTTTAATGTAAATGCTATGTAATGGAGTTTATATATGTGCCATAAAGTCAGCCTTTACACCTATATATTATCCTAAACATAAAAACAAGAAAAGAAAAAAAAATACGTCTAAGGGCTCAATTATTCTTGTCTATAGGTTGAACGCGCCGTGTATATTTGTGTTGTTGTGTATTGTTAAAACAACATTAATGTCTAATACGATACCCAGGTATCTGCTCTACAATAGTTCATCAGATGTATATGTTGGTTGCTGATGATTGACCTAATGGTGTGTTCTAGAAGATTTGAGTGACCTCTTGTATTTGTTGGTTGCTGATGAACGACCTAATGATGTGTTGTGGAAGATTTGACTGACCTCTTGTATTTGTTGGTTGCTGATGAATGACCAAATGATTTGTGCTGGAATGGATGACATCTTGAGTCCACCCAACTCTGGTGGGTACCTAACTCACGTTAGGGAAAGTAAATGCGGCTGGCATAGTGCTGACCATACTATCTCTTCATATGCTGAGGTCACAGAAACACGTAAACTCTACTTCACTTGCCATATAGACCGTTATGTTAGAAAAAGGGAACTTCACTTTACTTTTTAACAATATCTCTAATTTGTCAACCTAATTTTTAGGTATCCTTGTATAGTCGTTGTTTAATAGAGAAATGGGTCATAATTGTGAGTTAATTTTTAGGGTCAGTCTATGGTTTTCGAAATAACATTGTATGGCAGGGGTCTCCAAGCTTTCAGCCCGAGGGCCGCATTAACTATCAAATATCAGTGCGGGGGCCAGATATTCTTTAAAGCATCTCTTCAGTGTCGTGGTGACCTCCCCCCCCCCCCTCCCGCCCGAAGAAGTCCACCGCCCCCCCCCCCAACGAAATATAATTTATATTGAAATATACACAAATTTCAAGTGTCCACCCCCCCCCCCAACACGAGGTCCACTTTTGCTCTTATTTTTTTTCACGTATTTCATTCTTGAAAATGTTTGTTCACACATGTATAAAACCCATCCGCCCTTCTTTGAACGTGTCTCTAAGGAAGTCATTTTCTTGCAATTCATTGACCTCCAGCTGCAGTTCAACTGGACAACACGCCACATTTACTGCAAATGGGCTTTGAAGCAGTCTCACTTCTTCTGCCTTTGAATCCAAGTCAGAAAACTGCTACTGAAACTGCAGCTGGAGGTCTTTAATGATCTCGTATGTAAATGACGCGGGGAACTCAGTGGTTGCTTCCAGTGGCGTAGCTAGGTCGGGTGTCACCCGGTGCGGCGCCTTATAGTGTCACCCCCCCCCACCCTCTCGCCAGTAATAGCTTTAAAATGTTGTGTTCACATTTAATACTAATAATTTTTAGCTATAGTTGGTTGTAGCATTTTTTTCTCTATAGTCTGAATGTTTATGAAATGGTGTCACCCCCCCCTCCCTTTGTTGGGATAATCAATATGTACTTACAATACTCTTTAACTTTAATTAACCATCCATTAAACTGGCAAAAACACATTATTCTATATATCTTGCAATGTTTGGTCTTGGTGTCAACCCCCCTAAACGGTGTCACTCGGTGCCGTTCGCACCCCTCGCCCCCGCCTCACGACGCCTCTGGAAATAAACATGCAATATACTAAAGTTACTGCAATGTAAACGTTAGGTCTAGGTTTGAGATTTTAAAATGAAATACAAAACAACAAACAACACAAGGCATAGCCAAGACAGAAGTAAACACATTTCTGCAGACAGCTATAAATAGAACATGACATAGGCGGTGAAACAAAAATAAGCTACTTTATTTTTTATTGATTTAACTTGTCGCAAATACATTTAACATGTGCTATAAAAAAACTAAAAAACTAAAAATAAAATTTAAAAAAAAGCATATTTATAATGGTACATTTGAAATAATATTTATGTTACCCTGATTTTACTGCATATACTTTGTCAATGGTCGTTGTTATGATAATACGTCAAGGAACAATATGCTAAATATGACTAACACTGGATTGACATAGTCGATACTATTTTTACTTAAATATTAGCCTATATTTTTATTTATATATATCTTTTAATCAATGGACACATCTTTATGTTTAGAAACATGAAAGTTTAGCTCATAATAAAATATATCGCTGTTTTAGTTTTAATTGTTTATATCATGAGAAGCCTTTACAATACGTTAACAACATGTATGAACAATAAACGGATAATTGTATACAAAGGAATCCGGATCAGAAACCCACACTAAGAAAACGATCTCAGGACACATGATCTCAGACAAAATATATCAGACAAAATATATCAGACACAATATATCGGACAAAATATATCATACAAAATATCTCATGGACAAATTATCTCAGGACAAATGATCTCAAGGACAAATGATCTCACGTACAAAAGATACCAGGACAAATAATCAAAGACAAATAATACCATGGGCAATTGATATCAGACACAATATCTCAGACAAAATATTTTCCAACGAAATTTTAATCGTGTATTTGATGAATTTTTTTATTGACTTTCATGTGGTTTTGTTTACTATGTTTAATATTGTTTATAGGCCTATATAATAATTGTTAGAAATGTTTGCCGCATACATTTGTCATATTGCACTAAACATTTTATAAATTAAGAATACTAATACAGTATGCGAAGATTAAAGACATTTTTTTTTCGATAGACAGCGTAGGTTGGGTTGCCAAACAAATGACAATGAAGACACACCTTCGTATCAAGGTTGCTGCCCGCTTTGATTGCAGAGACATGCCTTAAACGAAAGACATCCGCCCTCCATGGGCAATACAACTAACATCTAATAGTAATGCGTCGGTCACACTTTAGTGATTAGGTAACAAATGCTTATTTAAACGTCAGCGGTTGTCGCGAAGCTGAGTTTGACTTACTGTGCATACAAACAAAGAGTATTTATGGAGATTACTCAGCTATGGCCTCTTTCTTTACCTCACAGAATTCATTTCTGGTGAATTTATGTTTATATAAGCCAGAAGTGGAGCAGCAGAGAAAGATGTGTTTTTTTTAGTGTTAGTTGAACTTAAAGGTAAATACTTTACTTAAATAATTTACGTGATAGTTTCCCCTTTAAAAATTAAAATAGTTATGACAAGACATTATACATCATTTAGTAACATTGAACAATCGATTTATTCGCGTGTTTTTGAAAAGCGTAAGCAATCTCAATAATGTTTCTAAAATTAGTAAAAACAAACAATTTATAAAAACAAAGACACACTCATGTAAGCAATTCATATTTTTTTATAAATGTGTTTCTAAATATAAATTGAATGAGCATGTCCGTCTTTATTGTTTAAATAAAGGTTACTATTTTTTTTTAAATCATTTATAGGCTAGTGATATAAATTGGTTTGATTTATTTCCCTTAGAAAATACACATGCTTAAATGGGAAGTAATAATAAACTGTTTCTTTATTGTTAAAAAAAATACATTTAAAACAAAAATACATTTTAGCTAAAATGTGTATAGTCCTATAATAATTGTAACAAAAAATTAAATATAATGTGTTCATTTTAGATATGTTAACCTCGAGTTGTGAGCGGGTTATACATGTTCAGAACGTGTAAACTATACCTACGGCAATGTATCGATCCTAAGCTGACTTTCTATGAAACGATTAAGTGTTATTTAGACCCCGAATGTATACCAGCCTCATCTCTAATGATACCTTTAAAAAATTACCAAAACTAACTAAGGGGTGTAGCAAGATGATCTCTTTAGATGTGGTGACAAGCACAACCACTTAAACGACTGTCAGGTTTCCATAAAGAAGTAGCTGCTGTTTTTGTTATTGTAAACAGTCTGCACTGTTCCATGTTTAAATAGACTTCAGTAATGCACGGGTCATAAGATAACATCATTAGTTAACAACTAGTTTTTCATTCGTTTCAAAATATTTTTTATCCTATGTTTTTAATGTTGTTCTATTTTTGTTTTCGTTGTATTGCCTTAGTTTATTCTTAGGCATAAAATCTAACCCGTGGATTATGTATTTGCTTTTACTCCTTAATATTTTCGCAATCGAATAAACACGTACATCTTATCATATAAGTCTACAATATGTGCCGTAATGTTTAGCAGCTTTTGTTGTTGGCTCTTGTACATCCCGTCGGTCAACTCGCTTTCAACATTTAAAATACATTATATCGATGATATTATACTTTCATATATTTGGCAATCATCAGCTACATCAAACGTTACAAAGAGTTGGTTGATCACTTCCCCCATATGTTGTCACAGCTCTCCCTATGATACAGCCATGTGGATAACAACAAGGGTCTTCTAGTGAACTTCAACTTTGTTAATTAAGGTTTCTTGTTTCTAGAGTCTGTTGAGTTAGACGTTCAGTCCGTTTGTGTTTTTCATCGCGTGTTTATGTGACATTTTTTGTTAACATACGATATTAAAGTTGATTTCGTACCTGACGTTGAATTGAATTAAAGTTCACGAGTTTCTATGCCATCGGCATATCCAGGGATAAAGTGTTCAACGAAAACCACAACCCAAACGTGAATGAGGTACCCATAAAAGCTGGGTGGACCCGGATTCAACAAAGAGAAGTTTGGGTTAGCAGTCGTATGTTCAAACATTCAATCTCACCGTTAATAGTTACGTCAAACATCAGACGTAACCGCATGTGTTGACTATGTGAATTGAACTGTTTGGATTCCAGTTGTTGATTCAATTCCTGACATACACTTTTTTGTTTAATTTTAGTTTGTCATTTTTATTATTGTTTTTTTTTTTTGTCTTTTTAATATTAAAGTAATAATTTAGAAAAAAAAAACGATGAAGAATGTGAAATATTGTTTAGCCGACTTATTCGAATATCTTTGAAAAGTGTAAGCAAACATGATACAGTTTTACATAATTGGAAAAATAATAAAAGTTCTTAATTTTTTTGTAAATATGTATTTACTGTACATATCCGACTTAATTGTTTAATTAATTTGTATGTATTTTAATTTTTTTGGCTATGGATTTAAACTGTATTCGAAATTTTTCCATTATTATAATAAAATGTTTTAATGGGAAGTACTTAGCAAACTGTATCTTTATTGTTAAAAAAAAAGAAAAACAAATTACATGAAGAATAAAATACATTTTAGCTCAAATGTATATAACCCTATAATAAAATGTAACAATAACGAAAACTTAATGTGTCCATTCAAGTTCGCTTAACGTCGAGTTGTTGGCGGGTTATACATGTTCTTTATATAACATGTTGTTGGCTGGTTATACATGTTCTTTATATAACATGTTGTTGGCGGGTTATACATGTTCTTTATATAACATGTTGTTGGCGGGTTATACATGTTCTTTATATAACATGTTGTTGGCGGGTTATACATGTTCTTTATATAACACGTTGTTGGCGGGTTATACATGTTCTTTATATAACATGTTGTTGGCGGGTTATACATGTTCTTTATATAACATGTTGTTGGCGGGTTATACATGTTCTTTATATAACATGTTGTTGGCGGGTTATACATGTTCTTTATATAACATGTTGTTGGCGGGTTATACATGTTCTTTATATAACATGTTGTTGGCGGGTTATACATGTTCTTTATATAACACGTTGTTGGCGGGTTATACATGTTCTTTATATAACATGTTTTCAAAGTTAACCAGACAAAATATGACGAAGTAGTCGAGAGGTTGACTGCACATTTTGATTCACGGCCTTTAGGGGTCATCCATTAATTACGTCCACTTTCGACATCCCCCCCCTCTAGTTGTGGACTTCCACAAACATTTAGTAGACCTCTCAATGCATGCTGCAACGTTACGAATTCATGTATATGCAATGTGTACAATAACTAATAATGTAATAAAGTGATTTGATATTTTCGGTTACATCTATTACTTGGCCTAAATATTAATTGGGAGTTAAACTTTCCAAGATGTCTGTAAGTCTACGTCTTGTTAACTTACCGTGTGAATGTGCCAGGACTATCTAAAGATGTGATCGCGCATGGACGCTGTGTACACTGCCTCTCGATTTTAAAGGCTTTTTTTACCCACTATATGTTATAAAGAGTCAGAGATTAAAGACAGTCATGCATCTTTTTTTTTTTAATTGAAGATGCTGTAGACCGAACTTTTTATTGTCATGTGTAGCTGTCTAGTTATCAACGACTTTATGGGTTCAGGTAAATTCGGCTAATCAACGTGACGTCATTATGTTAGTTTTACCCAACTTAACTTTTCACTGCATGTGTTTCCATAACAAACCGCTTCTCCCCTTTTTGTGGTCTCGCCCTATACACATGACCAAGCGAGCACATTATACACGCGCTGATGTTTAAAAATATAATTGTAACGTGGTTGTTTTGAGTATTTTTCTTGAAAATATGACTAGATCTACTTAATCTTAGGCTTTGTCACAAAATAATGATGTAGGCCTACTATGGTTTAGCAACAATAGTTGAACTGTTTAAAATGATATTGAAATGTCATGAATTGTTTTAGAAAAAAATGTCGTTGTCACTGCCCCATCCCCTACCACTAGTAAAAAGAAAATCGTTTTTTTTTTCTTAGGCGGATGGTAAACAGTTACATAACTGATAGAAAAAATAAATAATAAAACAGATCCTATAGTTTTAATTTTACCAATAAAAACGTTTATTTACCAATAGGAATTACCTCCCTCTGTTACATGCTACATTTAATGTTTTCAAGGGAGACAATGCAAATCTGCAACAATTAGCATGCAGAGTAAAATATAAGAAATTGTGTAATTAATCACCTTTAATTAAAAAATCTAGGCAAATATTTAATTAAATAAAATAATTGTATACAAAGATTTGCAAAATATTTAGTTATAATCTTATTGATTATTAAAACTTTGTTGTAATTGCAAAAATTGAAAACCTTATATTTGTATGTTACTTTTTTTTAAAGACAAACAATGAAATATGTTTAACTATCGTTTCCTCTCCCACTAAATTGAGGGTTATAATTTGTTCTAAAACTATTACTTAACAATGGAAGATAAGTTATATGTTGGAAATTCAACCGCAACAATAAACCTTAACTTGGCAACAACAAGCATTAGCTCAGAGACAGAAATGGAAGTTAACTCACCAAACAAAAAAAGAGGGAAAATAACAAAGGCTCAAAAGACCAAAAAAGCAGTCTTCGACAACAACCAATGCAAATTCTGCGACAGAAAGTACAACTCACCCATGAGTGCGGGAAACCATGAAAACAAAAGACACACACAACTCATACAGTGCAATATCTGTAACGATAAAACAATACACAACGACATAGGCATGCACTACAAACAAAATCACCCTGAAGCAACTTCCTACGAGTGCGGCTTCTGCAACTTAATCCTCCCAACAGAGGAAGGAATACAGATGCACGTTAACCACCACCATCCGAAGACCGGGCAACATACAACTACGACGGAAGATAAAAAATCACTAATTGATTCTACGAAGGAACACTAATCATTTTTTAAAACTCTTAGACGTTTTGTATAAGGCACATTATGGAAAACTTAGAATTGACATGCACGTTTTAATCTGTATAATAATGCAATATATGTTCATGTAAACCTGCTCTTGCTGTCAACCCTTGCTCGAATGGGATAGAAGCAAGAGAGGAACACTATTAAACTACAAAAAAAAAATAATTAACATGTTCTGCTGCTCTTTTTACTTTCTCGTATATACGGTGAATAGAGAAAGTCTTGTAATCGTGCAGGGCTCCCTGAGTCGGAAAAACATAGTTTTGCAATATTGTCCGTATGTCTGTGTGTATGTGTGTATTTGTGTGTCTCTGTAAACACGATAACTTGAGTACCGTTAAAGCTAGGTTGATGAAATTTCATACAAAAGTATAATATCAAAATTGTATATTCGTATCAACTTTTCAGCAATTTTCGATAACCGGAACTGGAACTTTTTTACTTTGAATTTTTCAAAAGCCTATAACTTGAGTATTATTTCAGATAGATAAATAAAATTTCACAAGTAAATAAAATATCTAATTGTCTGCTTTCTGTCAAATTTTGAGTAATTTCCGTTGATCGAGAGTAGCAATGTACGCTATTTCCGATTGCTCAAAAAACGAATGTAAATTTATAAAGTACTAATACTATTCCGCGCTATTATCCACTTTTATTTGGCGTTCCTTTAGCGTGCAATTATTTTTTTCTATGAGATTGTATTATATTTTTATAAGTTTAAGTATTTAAAATGGATTTTAAAAAAATGTCATAAAAAACTGTTTGATAACAAGCTTGTATGTACTAATGCACTACAAAGTAGAAAATAAATTGTAGACTACTATTTAAATAACTATAAAGGAAAGTGTGGGTCACTTTAGTATCTAGTAGATACCTTAACTAATGTTTAGGAACAGACCCACGCAATGTTAGCATTCTTTTCTTTTCTTTTTTGTTGTTTTTACATTGTTTTATTTAGTTGTGAATTGGATTTATATTTGTGAGTTGTTTCCCGTCAGTCATTTAAAAACTAAATGGGAAGTAATTTTGATTTGCTCGTTTAAAATGCATCATCATACTAATATTCTTTTACTTAAGTACACCCAATCTTATAATAACTGCGTCTTTTCCACTAACAAAATAGAACATACAATTGCCGGAAAATGGGCTGATTATTTGAAGAGTTTTAAAAAGTTTTTTTTGTAACTGACAGAGGGCGGGGCCTATCTGATTGTTCTGCCTGTTATATACTTTTCGTGAGTATTGTAGTAGAAATCTATATGTTAAAGTGGTTCATATCCTTTAGCAGTGTCGCTCATGGTTGTTACCTTGCAACTAATCCTTCTAACAGATAGTGAGAACAGCATCTATAGCAGAAAAATGTACGATCCTACTCATATGTCCCGACCTCAACCACAGTCAACTGTGGGGAATGTCCAGACATGTACTCAGCTCCGTCTTCAACACGTTTTTTATCAAAGAAAAATGGGCCCCAGGCTTAAGAAGTCACATAATCAGACAACTAATTAGTCAACATAAAATACTGAACTACAAACGACGGACGTGTGGACAAGTGGTTTCTTACAACATTTGAACACTTGAGATGATCTGATATGTAAATAGTAGGTTTTATTTTTTAGACGTCAAATTATGTTTATTTTTGTAATATTAAGGATTGTCTCATTTCCTTTTATTATTTTTTTTTATTTTTATTCTTAATTAATTATTTTTTTATTGGGGGGTGGGGGGGGGCTAACACAGTATAATTATCTGTACTCGTTACACTATATTATTTTCTTCAATCGTTGAACGTATTTTAATGATTAATATTAGCATTTATGACATTAATAAGTCGCAAGGCCTCTTCGGACGTTGTCCAGATATTTGGTCAAACATATGTTTTGACGTATGTGTGTGCTAATGATTAAATGTATAAATCCTCTATTGTTATATCTTATTTGTTCAAAGCACCTGAAACTTATAAAACTGCAATTCATTCTTTATTGGTTATGTAATTGGTAATGTTCGGCTGCACTAACTGTGGACTTAGCCGATACATTGAAACTATTTTTTTTTAACATCAGGTTCACACAATCAATAACAATTACTTTAAATTGTAGAACTTGATGTTGTCAGTCAACGACCAAAAACATTTTTAAATATCCCTACATACACACAGTTGTATATTAAATGTGAACTTATTAGAGGGTCAGATGTTGTCAAACAGATGGTATCAATTCAGATAGATAAGACGTACTGTAAGACCGAAAAATAGGGCTACATTTTAACAGCATCATACACATGCGCCCACAGTTCAGTAACATCCGACACATTGGTCTACAATTATTTATCATGTCTCAAATCGGTCTACAGTATTTGTATCATGTCAGGAAATATAAGGAATAATATTTTGTGTCTGCATCAGTGTTAACGTCATTACAACAGGTGATTTGTTCTGGCAATTAAACGCCATCTTCTTTATTTTTTTGCAAGTAACAAGTAGTACAAACATACCGTGATGGCAAGAGAGAATCCAAACGTAGTTTAAAGCGACGAATTCGCCAGTCTTTAAAAATTGCAAACAAACTCCTTATAGTTTTTCGGTCTTTAAAAATCCACAAATTGTTAAGAAAAAGATACATATACCCTGAAGAAAAAAATTCAGTTGTACTTATATTTTAATATATTTAATTTTCAATTCAGACTTACTAATCGGGTTCCTGTATATTTTATCAGTTCATTTGCACGGCTAGTGATATAAACTAGAAGAAATGTGTCTCCCGTGTACTGTTTTGTATAAATAATGGGAAGTAATAAGTAAATAAGTATTTTTAGTCAAACAAATGCGAGATTGTTTGTATGATTAGTTAACAATATACCTAAACATATTACCAACAATCCGACACTTCTACTAATGTAAGGACATAGTGTAAGACATTAAGAATGTGAGAGTTGAACTTTGAACTTATACTTTGCAATTACACAGCGCGATCATCAATGGTACAATACAGTATTCATGTAACTGTCTATAAAGAATGTGTGCATGCACTATCATAGCTTTTGTTTATAGCTTTAATGATATAACTCTTGTCTCGATTTTGTTCCAACACTATTGTCACTTTATTTGTTAACCTTGGAATGGGTTAAAGTATGGAATCATTTAATTGAAACAAGATTTTAAGTGTTGGCAACAAACCCAAAATGTTTGAATCTAATGATATGAGTTTCTAGCCACGATGATAGTGCGTCAGCAAATCACGCAGGTGACTTGGATAAGGAACCCAGCCAGAAAATGTGATTTTTTAAAAATGTTCCCACTAAGAAAGTAAACAACTTTTTGATAGAACTACTGATCAGATTTCTACAAGGTCCGAAAAATCGCACCCTTTTTAGTATGCACAAGTTTCAAAATTATCATATTATTTATCATAAACTTTCTTTCTATGAAAGTCATCACAATTATATCGTGACAAAAGTTTTATTTTGCATGAAGAACATTTACTAAAGATATGTTATGCACTGTTTTATAACAAAAAGGTAGTAGGCTTTTAGTGCTTAAAAACGTGCAAACTGAGAATAACAGCAAAAAGTAACGAAAAGTAGGTCACAAAAATACCATATCTTTGAAAATTGTAAAGCTGATTATAAACTTAGAGTGTTTCCAAGATGATGTAAAATGAAATTATGAAATACATGAGAAATCTAGCTTTCCAATGGTGCCAAATATAATAAGATGACGGATATAAAACATTTCGTAGAGAGGTTGTAAGATTGGGAAAAAAATCATTACTTAATGTTCGATTATAATTACAAATTTTCGCAACTCATTACTATGTGGTCGCTCATACGGCATTTTACATATTTTATTTTTTTTAACATTTTTTTTCAGTTCACTTAAAAGCGTGTTGTTATAACGTTTTTTTTTTAATTTTCTTTATTATAAAACTCTATAATTTCTACTTTGTTGATATTGTTGTAACCAACCACTGGACGGTCTATACACTGGAAGACTGGACTAGGGTGGTAAAAATAGATCGGATGTGTAGGCTCGTGGTGACGGCGTCCTGCAAGACAGAAGTAAACACATTTCTGTAGACAACTATAAATAGAACAACACACGAGACATAGGCAAGACGAAAGTAAACATATTTCTGTAGACAACTATAAATAGAAAAACACACGCATGACATAGGCGGCAAACTAAAACAAAATAGTTTAAACTATTTTGCTTTCTATCGATTAAGCTAATCATAAATATTTCAACATGTGTTATAAAAACAATTGTTTCTAATTGCACATTTAACTATTGGTACATTTATATGGTAATATTTATGTCGCTCTGATTTTATTGCATATAGCCTACTTTGTCGATAGTCGATGTTATGATAACACGAAATAGAACAATATGTTCAAAATGACTAAGACTGGATTAGCATAGTCGATGATTATTTTAATTTGTAAGAACAATCAGCGTTGACACCATTTTGTACTGTATGACAATCATGTATAACCAAATGGTGAACAACTCGGATGTACGGACTGAGTTTTAGGAAGTTTTACCAGTAACACGGTGCTACTGCTAAGGTCAACGTGATCCTTGATAATGAACTTTGACAAACTTAACAGCATTTCTTCCGTTTGGAAAATTTAAATGTACTTTTGTTGAAGCTACAAAGTTAGGCATACCATTGGTTTAAACGACATCGGTCGAATGCATTTGGATACCATTAGTGATGCATCATAATACAGTAAAACTATAAGCCTATATAAAAAAATAAAAAAGAAAAAGTTAGCAAAAAGATGTTCTGAATACTTACAGCAATCTTTTGTTTTGCTTTAAAGAAAAAAACAAAAAAAAAAAAATATATTGTTTAAATCATGAGAAGCAAATGCAATAAGTTACCTACATGTAGGAATAATCAAGGAGAAATTGCATTTAAAAAAAAATCCGGGTGAGAAGCCAAACCAAGGGAAAACATTTTCTGGGTTTCATTAAATAGGCCTACTTAAGAGCGGCGTCTAAATGAGTTTGTGTATTTCATACAAAACACACTCATACGTACACACTTTCAAGTTAATTATTAATGATTAGGTTAAAGTGATAGATCGCATGTAACTATTTTGTGCCCGCAGTTTTAGGTTGTAGATTCTATATGTTTATGTTATAATTTTCTTAGCTGACATGTTTGGTATTGGCAATCCTTTAAAAGCGGTTGTCCTGCCTAATACTTTGTAACATGGGATCTATGCGAAGTATGTGGAGTAGTGAGGGGGGTGGGGTTTACTAGTTGAAGCTGTTGAGTAGTAACGATATGTCTTTCATTTAGAATAAACTTTGTTAATTCTTGTTTCTGGTCGTTCCACTCTTAGTTAAATGCAAGATATATTAACTTCGTTCTTATCTCAGATTGTAGTAGCAAAATAATTACTTGAATGTTTATGGTTTTTTAAAGTTGCATTACTTTTATATTGCTAGCACAAACCATTTTTATTACTGGACATAATCAAAGAAGAAACATCACTTAACATAATTTTATCACTAGTATTTACAAAATGTACACAAAATAATTAATGTATTAGTTTGTATGTTGTTGTTTTGGAGCACTACATTTAAATACATAACATGCACTATACATCTAAATAATTTAATTCAGAGTCAAATCGTTTAATTATTGTTAATAGAAACATAGAATATAAAATCGCAACCTTTTCTGTTGGTTGTTTTTTTTTTTTTTTTTGGGAAATGTGGTAATATTATTTTTGAATCTCCCTCAGCATTCATTTGCAAAATAATAATTATAGTTTACAACTACAATAATTGCTAATACTTTGTTTCTAGCCCCCCTGATACAACTTACGATCATTACAATTGGTATATGTTGTTGATACATGAACACGAGCTGTAGAAGTCAAGTTTGAAGCGGGTCACATATGTGATATCTATAGGCCTATAACTGAGATCTGGTAACATTAAAGGATTTGTTGTTCAAGATATGTAAAGCAGACATAAACTAGGAAGAATTACCAAGAAGTTAAATCTCAATGTGGAATTCAACACTTTTTTAAGCTTACATGGTTAGGTATGTAACTTATTAGACAGAAATTGCGCGTGTCGAATTAACAGCACTAACGGCAGTTTGTTCAAAAATAGGTTTAAAATTATTTTGTCGTTTTTTGATTGTCATTGTTGCCTGTGATACACCAAAGTTGACATTTTATATGTTTTTTACTAAGTATTTTGTATTTACTACATATGTGTCGAATCTTGATTCATCTATTTGATTTAAAGTACA
Organism: Physella acuta; assembly: GCF_028476545.2. NCBI lineage: Eukaryota > Metazoa > Mollusca > Gastropoda > Physidae > Physella > Physella acuta. The sequence goes on from NW_026732301.1 coordinate 550,351, forward strand.
CGATTTGTTGGCTTTTTTCTTAGCCTATTGGAGTCTTAAAATAGTTAGACTTACCAGTTATTGTAATTGTAGTAACTTCACCTACTTGACATATACGTCCCATAAACTTTTTTTTTAATATATACTAGAATCAAGTAAACTAAATATCATAACACGAAAACTTAACAATTCATTCGAGTTTATGTATTATATGAGTGCGTATGGACATTTTTGTTTAAAATACATGTTACGTTGAAATAATGTGTTCACATAGATGTTCAGTTGACGGATTGTGTTTATATAATTTTTTAGTTGACTGGCTGTATCAACATACATGTTCAGTCCGTTGATTTTTTTTAGCACCATACGATATTACTGTTGCTTACGTACCCGTCAGACGCAACCGTAGGTGTTTACTAGGTAAACTAAACCTTATCGATTCTAGTCCAGACATACACTTGTTTGTGTTTAATATTCTTCTTCTTTTTTTTTTTAAATTAAAATATTTATGAGAATTATTAGTGTTTCCAAACCGATGAAAAATGTGAAATATTGACTAACCGACTTATTCTAATGTCCTTGAAAAGTGTAAGCAAACTCGATGTCATCCATTAATTACGTCCACTTTCGACGACCCCCCCCTCTAATTGTGGATATCTACAAACATTTAGTAGACCTCTCAATACAAGGTGCAAAATTACGAATTCCTTTATATGCAATGTGTACAATAAATAATAATGTAATATAGTTATTTGATATTTTCGGTTACATCTATTACTAGGCCTAAGTAATAATTGGGAGTTAAACTTTCCAAGATGTCCGTAAGTCTACGTCTTGTTAACTTACCGTGTGAATGTGCCAGGACTATCTAAAGATGTGATCGCGCATGGACGCTGTGTACCCTGCCTCTCGATTTTAAAGGCTTCTTTACCCACTATATGTTATAAAGAGTCAGAGATTGCAGACAGTAATGCATCTTTTTTTTTTTAAATTGAAGATGCCGTAGACCGAACTTTTTATTGTCATGTGTAGCTGTCTAGCTATCAAAGACTATATGGGTTCAGGTAAATTCGGCTAATCAACGTGACGTCATTATGTTACTTTTACCCAACTTAACTTTTCACTGCATGTGTTTCCATAACAAACCGCCTCTTCCCTTTTTTGTGGTCTCGCCCTATACACATGACCAAGCGAGCACCTTATACACGCGCTGATGTTTAAAAATATGATTGTAACGTGGTTGTTTTGAGTATTTTTCTTGAAAATATGACTAGATCTACTTAATCTTAGGCTTTGTCACAAAATAATGATGCAGACCTACTATGGTTTAGTTACAATAGTTGAAATGTTTAAAATGATATTGAAATGCCATTAATTGTTTTAGAAAAAATGTCGCTGTCACTGCCCCATCCCCTACCACTAGTAAAAGGAAAATCACTCTTTTTTCTTAGGCGGGTGGTAAACAGTTACATAACTGATAAAAAAACATAAATAATGAAACATATCCTACAGTTCTAACCCTACGACTGTGGCATGTTATTTTCCCAATGTCTGACAGTCATTTACTTTTCTTATGTAAGCACTTAGTTACATTTTATTATAGTTTTGATTTTACCAATAAAACGTTTATTTACCAATAATAATTACCTCCCTCTGCTACATGCTATATATAATGTTTTCAAGGGAGACAATGCAAATCTGCAACAATTAGCAAGCCGAGTAAATTGTGCAAAATTGTGTAATTAATCACCTTTTAATTTAAAAATAGAGAAATATATTTCATAAATTATTAAATTGTATACACAAAACTGCAAAACGTTTAGTTATAGTCTGAAAAATTATTAAAACATTGTTGTAATTGCAAATATTGAAAGCCTTATATTAGTATTTAACATTTTTTAAAGAGATGCAATAAAATCATGATAATAAACAATTACTTAAAAAAGGTCATGTGAGTTAGGATTTTTTTCTTACACTTATACTTACAGGCAAAATTCGACTTGTTCTGCTGCTCGATTTTTTAATTCAAAAATGTATGTAACAAGTACTGTTTTCAAATAACTTTTATCCGTCGAAAATAACACAAAAACATGACCTCAAACACGAAACATACGTTTTAAAATAACGTAACAAAATTGTAGTGGATGCTAACTAAAATATATCTTGCTTATATTCACTATCCCACCCCCGCCTCCAATTAGTTTTTGAAAGGTATATGTCTCTTTTTGCTAGTTACTGTCCTGTATTCGTTTTTATTATGGTGTCAAAACTAATTTTGTCTGAAAAGCAAAGTAGTAGTATATTTCCTGAATTGTGATTGTTTATAATTCATTAAGGCAACACACACAGTGCGTCTTATTTTATTTTCCTAGCTTGTATGACACCCCTTAAATTAATTTATGAATGAATATAATTGTTTAAAATAAAGAGTTAGTTATTTCCCTAAAATGTTCTCATATATTCTTAAATACCAGTGAGGCGGGGGACCACTAGAACAATCAGATACTATTATGAATTTTAGTATTTTTAAGTTACACACTAGTATACATAGCATTGAAGAAGTATTGTAATCGTGTAAAACATCGAATTGTGACGTCGTTTATGTACAACACCTTATACAACTTATCCTTCATAAAGTTATTGAAACTAATTTAAAGCAGATAAAACAATGGTCGGAGTAGTCGGGTGACTGAATGCACCATTTCACTTCTCGGCCTTTTGACTGAGATCAAAATGTAGTGTTTTTTTATTAGTTATGTACGGAGGTCTTTAGAACATCCTACAGATTCGACTCCGGGATCCGAATTTTGATTCAGCGTTTGTGGCATATAAAGGTCTGAATACATCTACTGTATTTAACATGTGTAACGGAAATGGTGTGTGTATGTAAAGTAATATTTGGTTTATTCTATCTTTTCTGGCCTGCATAACATGATCGGACATGATTTATGTATTATATTGGAAAATCTACCGTTTAGGCATAGTATGAGTATATAGAGTTAGCTGCCATCTACAATCACTCATTGGAACTCCTGATTTCCATTAGGCGCTATGTAATGACCAGTTTCACATAGAAACAAAACGAAAGTATCGTTGACGTTTCTAGTATAATAAGTATTAGTCATTTTGTATACCTGCACATATAATTAGAGATATTCATATTTAGGTAAAAACCCTCCTTGCGCCATTTTTTTTTCTTTTTGCATTTTTTTTACCATCTTGCTTCTGTTTAAAGTCTGTTATTATCTAATTAAACAAACAAAACAAAATGATTTTTTTTTTCTTAAATTATGCGTTAGTAGAAACAGCACACAACCTAAGGTCATTGAGAAATCGAAATATTTCGAATGTCGTGGAATTTAGAAATAAAAACATTACTGCTCTCAATGCTTGCAATTACATAAATAATATAATACATGCTTTAAAAGTGCCCCATTATTTTAGCTTTTTAATAAACTAAGTAATATTTTTTATAACAAATTTCTAAAACGTTTTTTTTATTAAATTATTTTCAACCGAGTTATAAGTTTTAATATTAGGAAAGTCCTACATCGGTAAAAACGAATAAAAACCCACCCACCCTTCTTTGAGCTTGTCTCTCAGAAGGTCATTTGCCTTCAATGGCCTCCAGCTGGAGTTCATCTGGGCAACTGGGTTTTGAAACAGGCTCACATCGTCTGTCTTTGAATCCAAGTCAGAAAATTGCTACTTATACTGCAGATGGAGGTCTTTGATGATCTCGCATGCAATTGCCGTGGGTAACTCAGCTGTCGCTTCAGCTATGAAGACCTTACACTGCTGAAAGTGCGTCAAGTTGTAGGCCTATACTTTTTCCAAAAACATGAACAGTTTGGAACGGAGTGCCTTAATGTTGGTGTATAGATCAAAAACTAGATTTCTGTGTCTTGTAGTTTTAGGTTCAGAAAATTAAAATGACTTGTTACGTCTGCAGCAGAGGCCAATTTCTATACCCACTATTCATCAGACATTAATGGCTGTGCTTTGCCTTTACTTTCTAGGAAGTAACATATTTCATTTCTTAGCTTAAATACTCTACTCAGAACTTTCTTTTAACCTAGCCATCTTACTGCTGTGTAAACTGCTAAATTTTGCGATTCTGTGTTTGTATCTTTCAACATGTCTTTGAACTACCAATGGTTGAGCCCATGTAACCTTATTAAATTCACCATCTTCACCACTAGATTTAAAAACACTGCTAATGTTCATATATTTAGCACACAAAGCTTGCTGATAATAATACAGTGCAAACGCATAGGTTGTAGATAGTTTTTTTCTCTTTCGCTTGTTCAACTAAGCATTTCTGTATGCCACTCATGTTCTTTCCTCCATAAACAGTCAAGTCATTGATGATAGTCCAGTCCTAGCAATAATTTGCACATTTGTTTTTAACTCATTGAATATATCATCTCCTGTAACAGTGTCATACAAGTTATGTAGCGAAGCCACCTCTTATATTATGTTCATGTCTTCATCCACACCTCTAATGAAGACAAGCAGTAGAGGTGGAACAGCTATCCAGCGACATCCATTGCAAGTAAAAAATGGCGAAGCATATTTGCATTTTTCGCTATTTGAGTCACAATGTTTTCACTCATGTCTGCAACACGGTGGGCAACGGTATTTGCACCTAAAGCTACATTTTGAAATTGTTTTGAATTGTCTGGAGAAAGATCTTCGCGGGCCGGATAAGAGGACCTCACGGGCCGCACAGTTTAGAGATCCCTGGTTTAAATCATGAGAAGCCTATGCAATAAGTTGCCAACATGTATGAATAATAAACCAGAAATTGTGTAAAAAAAATAAATCCGGATGATAAATCCATCATAACAAACGTTTCCTGGGATTCACTAAATACTTAAGAGCAGTTTATAAATGCGTTTTTGTGAATCAATACGTACTATTAGTCTACACCTGAAAACTTTTGATCAACAATATTAATAACCTTAATATTTGTTGTCTAATTTAATTTTGTATCATTACAGTTTATGTTTATAAATAATTAAAATATATTGACACGTTTTGAAAATAAAGTGTTTGTGTTTTTACACGTGTGTGTAAGGTTGTTAGCCACCCTACATCATGTCGCTGAATGCACGGGCCAATATATGCATCACATATATGACAGTAACCTGATGACCATAGACAACCGATGTCTTTCAGTTAGCATTACCTTTGTACCATCTATCTCCGTTCTTTTCAACTGAGTTGGGAGACACATTACTCTTCATTCTTTCGAACATGGTAATAATGTTTTTAGCCAAAAGCCGAAATAGCAATCCAACGTTATTCAACCTGAATAATTTGCTTGTCTCTGAAAGCAAAATTAAATAAGCACACAATATTCGTTTTCTAAATGTACAAATAGCATTAATAAAACAGTCAAGATCAACTTTCCTTGTTGAAGCATTTAATAATAATTTAAATGTGGTTTAATAGATCTTAAATAATGTGTGAGCTTATTTTCTTGTTTTTCTTCTTTTTAATTTAGATTTATTTAGTTAGGAATAGGTTTTGTGTCTGTGAGTTGTTTACCATTAATACCGTAGAAAATAAATGGGAAGTAATTGTGATATGCTTGTTTAAAATGCCAATTCAAATTAATAATCATTTACTTAATTTAAGATCACCCATTCTTATAATAACTGTGTATTTCCAGTAATAAATAGAACATACCATTGTCTTAATATGGGCTGATTATTTTAAGAGTTTCAAAAAAAGTTTTGTATCTTAATAATAGGTAATACGATGGTGGGGTAGAAAAATGTTTGATTCTATATGTAACTGCAATGTTGCGTTAAGAATATACGGTATTTATATATATATATATATATATATATATATATATATATATATATATATATATATATATATATATATATATATCAATAGGCAAAACCAGTCTGTTTTTGAAGAAAATTATATGTATTTATTTTTAACACAATATGGGTTCTACGTTTAATACTGAAGCCTAAAAATACACATGTACAAGAAAAAAAGTGACTATCATGTATAGAGTGCTTGTTATGTTAAGTTAAATAACATTATGAGAGGTCAACGACATTTTAATAGTTTATATTTTTTTTGTATTATTTTTAAGGTAAATGGAAAAATACACCAGACTGTGATTGTTGAAGGTTAACATTACTTGAACGATATATTCGATTGTCTTGTAAAAGTGAAAAACAAAATGATAATGTTTGTTATTTTTCAATTACGTACTTTAAAAAAAAATAGACAAAAACACATAAACGTATTTATCATTGTTGATAACATGTTATTACATATATTGGAATCTTTTGACACATAAAACAGTATTTCATTTTTGTTCGATTTGCTTTATCAAACTAATTGTGTATATTAAATAGTTTATTATTTCCCTTGCAACATTTCTAAGGTGGAAAAAAAAATATCTGCAATATTCAAATAAAATAAAAATATAGGGACATTTTATTTAATCATATGAACATACTAAAAAATAAAAAAAAATAAAAAATATGTCACACGTAGCTCAATATAAAAATGTGTGTGAGTTCATGTATTTTTGTTATACAATCCTTAATTTGTTATTACAAATATCATTTAAAGCAGACACTTCAATGGTCGGAGTAGTCGATTGACTGTATGCAACGATTCTCTATAGTATTTGAACTACTACTTTAATATTTACTGAAGTTACTTGCTAAGCAAAATGTGATAGTCAAACGAATTAGTACAGGCAGATTATCAAATGCATACTGTTAAAAAAAAATAATTGCATGCACGTGCGATTAGATACTGTGATCGAGTAATATCCATGCGTGGATAGATATAATGCTTTATTGCATAAATAGGGGAGGTAAATACAATTGTATTGAGTAACGCATTATTCCCCCTGTTGTATCCCTTCGCCTGTCAAGCTAAAAATGAGAATTAAGATTAAAGAAACATGTTAACAAAGTGTCCTTTGGCGATATGCAACATGAGATGATAAATGAATTATGTTTAGATCTAAAAAAAAAAAAGCTTTAAAAGAAATGCAAATGAAATTATAAAATTAGCATATGTCTGTCCCTCCGGAATTACGGTGTTTACTTTAATATCATGTACTATTTCAGATAGATAAATAAAATTTCACATGTTCTAATTATATCGAAGTGTTCAAGCCTGCAAGTGTTAATATGCGTTGTAATGACATGTAGTACTATACATCTATTTATTGTACTGTGTAACAAGTTTTGGTTGTTGATGTTTCTATTTGCATGTTTTGTAAAGTGGATTGGTATAGTGCTAAGTGTGACTGTAAATATATGTTATGGTACTTGCTATGTAAATTTTAATGCTAATTTATTCAATAAAATTATATTTTTTACCACTGACAGACGAAACGCTTTTGCTTTAATAAATTAGTATTTAACAACTACCTTACTTTTAAATGATGTAAGTTGAAAGTGGACGTTTGTGAACGGTAGGGGGGGGTACTAAAAAAATGGACGTCATAACTGGATGAACCTTTATTTAGTCACCACAAGTTTACATGCACTGTAATTATTACATATTTGTTTTTATACAATCAAAATAACAGTTAAACAATGTAGTCCCATTCATTATTTTGTCATCCAAAATTAGAAAAGACTGGCCTGGCATAACATGATATCACATGATTAATGTAATACTTTGGAAAATCTACTAGCTTAGGATAGTATGATTATAACTATAAGCCTATACAAAAAAAAAACCAAAAAGTTAGCAAAAAATGTTCTGAATACTTACAGCGATCTTTCGTTTTGCTTTAAAGAAAAAACCAAAAAAAACAAGATTGTTTAAATCATAAGAAGCCTATGCAATACTTTACCTACATGTAGGAATAATCCAGCCGATCCTACACTATTCTCAACGACACTGTCGTTGAGTGGCTTATCAACAGTGTCGGTATATAATAACGCTATAGATTTTTTCTCATTTGATTCTCTCGTTGAGACTCTAATTATAGTTATAAACTGTAAAAACTAGCTAACGGAATAAAACCATTTCGATTAATTAATCGCTTAAAATATTTAATATAAGAAAAATTAAACAACCATTCATTTTACAGAGCTAATAATAATTAATATTATAAAAAATGTATCTTCTGTCTTTAAAATTGAAAATTAAATTATTTTTAGCAATATAAATTAATACAGTGGATTGCTGAATTTAATTGTGATCATAGTTATGATTAATTTTAGAGATTGTATGATTAATTTATACACAATTTAGAATTACAGAATATTGATTATTCGGTATAGAAAACATTAGGGTAGAGATTACTAAACGATATAATATAGGATTATGTAATATAGAATATATTAGTATATTATTATAGAATCTAGGCTATACAACAAGTAATACATGATATGATTGCAAAATAGAAAAAATACATAATATAAAGGCCCATTTTTTAATCGAATTTAAGACTCATTTCGTTTACAATATGTTATTACAAATATAAAATTAATTGCAGAATACGTAATAGCTATTTTTATCGAATTTATACATAGAATGTGCTATATAATCTTAAGAACATGATTATGTAGTGGCGTAGGTACAAGGTGTGCCAAGGGGCTATACCCCCCCCCCCGATATATATATATATATATATATATATATATATATATATATATATATATATATATATATATATATATATATATATATATACATATACATATACATATACATATTTACTGTACTCAAGTAGTACCCCTAACCAGAGGCGTCACAAGGTTGGGGGGGGGGGCGGGGCTGAGGACTGCGCAAGGTGGCAAAATTTCGGGGGTAACACCATGGCAAAAAATAGCAAAATATATAGAAGAAGTAAGCATTTTGCCAGTTCAATAAATGACTAATGAGAGTTAACTGTACTAATAACTGACTGCAGATAAAAAAAATATACAATTAACTGTGCACGTTTAAAAACTATCATTCAGGGGGGGGGGAGGTGAGGGGAGATGACACAAACTGCAAAATGTACAGGTGAATACATGCTTGTTGAATTTTTGGATAACAGATTTGCTAAGCGACGACCGGAGAGAGGCTGATACCAAAATCTAATAATTTACGATGAAAACGATGCTTTTTTTCACATGAATTAATAGGTGGATTATGTGCAAAATTTGACGCCATTGGGGAAAATGGGAAGTCACCGAATGTAGCTATATATATATATATATATATATATATATATATATATATATATATATATATATATATATATATATATATATATATATATATATATATATATATATATATATATATATATATATATGCATATGTAGAATTATTTATATTTCTCTCTATGTATATATATAATGAAGTTTTGCTTGTTTGTTTGTGGGTTTGTTTATGTCCTCTATGCAGCACTACACCTTTCATCCTATGGCCATGCAACTTAAGTTAAGAATACCACTGGATATATTTCACAAGCACGGTGCCCCAGCAGGGCGCGAATCGATTCTATATATAGATCCCTATATAGGGTATATATACGTAAAAGTAGATTGCGGTTTAATCCCGTTCATCCGCTCGCCATAAAACTTCAGGGGAGGTTATTTTTTTTTTATTTTAACAGGGCGGCGCTTCTGGAGGGTGCAATTTTTCTCTACACAGTTTGTAAAAAACAAAACGGATGCTGTTTGACATCGTTTATCTGAGTGCCGTTAAACTTTCGAGAGTTAATGAAAACACTCACGAGAAGGATTCTGCGAAAACAAAAATTAAAATTTATTATGGGCGTTTCCTTGGAGGGTGCGATTTTTGTTAATAAACGGCTTGGCGCCTGAAAATCCAGGACGGCGATATTAAAACTGCATGGGGGCTAAGGTAAAAAAAGCAACAACAGGCGCAGCCGCCGGCGCCCCGGATATTACGTAACCCAAAGCGCCCCGTGCTACCATGTGAACACTATGACGCCTACGTTCGTTTTTTTTTTTAAATTTATACACTAAAGACACGATGGGCAACAATAATTTTTGACTATATGGAATCAGGCGCGTCTGCCGGCGCCCCGGCAGGATGCGATTTGGCGCTCTGAGATATCCTAAGGTTGTGTTAAAGAGCACTCTACAATATTGACCCTGTGGCACACGACATTCGATGACAATTCGTTTGACCCGATGCGCCACTGGCTTCGGGAGGAACACTATGAGTTTTAAAAGAGCGCCCTACAGTAGGGAAATTTTTTGTCTACTGCACCCCTGGCGTGTGGTCTAGCGCCCCTGTGTGGGTCCCTCATAAACACTATTGCGCCTACGTTCGTTTTAAAGAGTGCGATACATTATGGATACAATGGGCTACTGTGTGCGGTAGAATTTGCGCCTCAACAACTATGATGAAAGCAATATAACACCGGCTTTGATTACATTTAAATTGTTTAGATTTAGAAATCAATGTCAAGCGTAAAAAATACGTGATTGCTAATGTAATTATGGAATCCTCTTAAAATATTGCGTCAGTCTGTCTTCTGAGACCGCAGCAACGCGCGGGACGGGTACGCTGGTTTAATATATATTTCTTCTATATAAATAATTCTCTTCATGGATACCATAGAAAACACCAAGCTGTAAGCGCCCCTAGCAGCCCCCTCTCTTTCTCTCTATCCCTACCACCCCCATCCCTACATGGTCTGGTGAGCTGTGGTTCAAGCTAAATGTTTACAATCGTAGAGCCGGGTTTAGTGACAGCTATTAGGGGCAGATAATTTAGTTTGAAACGATTTTAAACTTAGTGGAGGTAACTCAGAGGGGGCTGCTTTCACGAGGAGGGGGGGGGGTAGGATTTTTGGGAAAGGAGGGTGGGGAGGGGGGGTTATCGTCCTTAACGAGCTACTGATAGTGTTTTAAAGCAAATATTTTCAGTGGCAGCATTGTTACTGTCAAATTCACAAATTATGAATTACTGAAAAGTAGAAAATGAAACAACTAAATAGCGGCGTATGATAGCGGCTCGTAAAATATAAAACACAATGTAAATACCTTTGTTATACCAACGGAAAATAATAATATGTAACATGGATTCCTGAAATTTTGCGCTGCTTTAATTTTTAATGTTGGGATCCTCCATCAACATCCATACTCTCCTTTAGTATGTTCAGGCTTTTTTTTTCATTTATGGGAAGGGATGATCGGAAAGTGTGACGACACATTTTTGCTTTCATCCGTTATTTCGGGCTTTAAAAGATTGCTTTTGGTATTAATTCATTTATTAACTCAATGTTTATCGAGGTCAGTACATATTATAATAAACCGGGAGTGATCTCCCCTAAACTTTCTCGAATATTCTAATATAACACTACGGGGAATGGCAACTCGGGATATAGACATGATTTTTAATCCATTTTAAATACTTAAACTTTTTAAAATAGAATAAAACCTCGTAGAAAAAAGAATTGCACACCAAGTGAACGTCAAATAAAGATGTGCATAATAGTGCGCAACATTATTAGTACTTTATAAATTTACGTGCGTTTTTTGAGAAATCGGAAATAGCGTAAATTAGTACTTCCTGTCAACGGAAATTACTCAAAATTTGACAGAAGGTAGAGAATTAGATCTTTTACTTACATGTGAAATTTCATTTATCTATCTGCAATAGTACTCAAGTTATAGGCTTTTGAAAAATTCAAAGTAGAAAAAGTACCACTTTCCGTTATCGGAAATCACTCAAAAGTTTATACGGATCTATGATTTTGATAAAATACTTATATATGAAATTTCATCAACCTAGCTGTAACGGTACTCAATTAATCGTGTTTACACACAGACACACACAGACACAGACATACGGACAAGATTGCAAAATTATGTTTTTCCGTATCAGTGAGGTGTAAAACATCGAGATTTGTAAAAAATCTCGATTTTTTTTTTGCACGATTACAAGCAGTGTTTCTTCAAGACTTTTTTCTCCGGGGGGGCACTTGAAATCTTCGGGGGGGGGGGGCGGTAAACTTTCTTCGGGGAGGCGGACAGTGTTAAAAGTATATATTTTCTATATAAATTATATAAATTTCATTTCGTTCGGGGGGGCGGTAAAAAATTTTCGGGGGGGCTTCGCCCCCCCCCCCCCCCCGAAGAGATGCCTGGAAGAAACTCTGATTACAAGACTTTCTCTATACTTCGTATATACGAGAAAGTAAAAATGCAGTTTCAGGGGAACGGCGGAGGGGGTTATGTGTTGAGGTGTAGTGTTTTTAAAGAGAGTGGTGGGGGGGGGGGGGGGGAAGCAAAGATCTGGCTTTTTGTGAAAATTTGTTACAATTAGAGAAGGGGGGTTTGGTGCAAAATCGTCTGAGTCGTGGTTAATGGGTGACCACTTTATGATTGTATATTGACGTCACCATCATTTTGGGCGGTGGCTTTATGTGACGATATGTAACGAGAAAAAAGAGGGTTGAGTTAATGGCGTAGCATTTATTTTGCATTTTTTAAGGATACAAATAATAAAAACACTGCTTATTTTGTTTTACATGTGTGACGACATTGTGTTAACCAAATGTATTGAATAGTAGGACTTACAGATTATTAGTTCTCTCCCCCCCTGAAGCAATTACCCCCTGTCATTTACCCCCCGCCAAGGAGGACATCTCCCCCCCCCCCCCACGCACACACCTCTTAAGGTACAGCTGGGGTTAGGGTTATGGTTAGGGTTACGGCTAGGGTTAGGGTTTGGGTTAGCGTTAGGGCTAGGGTTAGAGTTAGAGTTAGGGTTAGCGTTCTGGCTAAGGTTAAGATTATGGTTAGGGTTACGGCTAGGGTTAGGATTAGGGTTAGCGTTAGGGCTAGGGTTAGCGTTTGTGCTAAGGTTAGGGTTATGGTTAGGGTTAGAGTTAGGGCTAGGGTTAGAGTTAGGGCTAGAGTTAGGGTTAGCGTTCGGGCTAAGGTTAGGGTTAGCGTTAGGGCTAAGGTTAGGGCTAGGGTTAGATTCAGAATTAGAGTTAGTGTTATGGTCAGGGTTAGGATTAAGGCTAGGGTTAGTGTTATGGTCAAGGTTAGGCTGAAACCTAAGTCTAGAGTTGGTTTTGGTTATGTGTTAAGTTTTAGGCTGAGGTGAATGCTTAGGGTTTGGTCATTTTTTTATCGATTAGGATTAAGGAAATACATAGGTATAGAGTTTGAGTTAGGATCATAACTTGAGGCCGGGGGGGGGGGATTCTCCAGGGGGGGGGGGGTAATTGACGGGGTGGGGGTAATGTCATGTAGCCAGGTCCACTATTAGAAAGCCAAGATTCCAAACTGCGTAGCCTTATGTATGTAGGTAATCTAATCTCATACAAGTTCTTGAAAGCAACATCAAAGACGAGAAATAAAAAGAGCCATCGTTGTCGGCTTATTTAACAGGGAAGTCTTAGTCTAAATCCATCCACGACAATGTCTTTAAGACAATAAACCTTAACTTTGCTTGAAATAACAATATCGTTCTTCATTCAGTCAAACTCAACATTATGGCTTCACTGAACTTTGTCATTGAAATGCATGTGTAGTTTGAAATGTGTGTCTGTTAAAATTGTACAGTTGATACCGAATATATCCAGCCTTTTTCTTCTTCGTTCAGCTGCTTTTCTTTCTGGATTTCTTTTCTTATCTTTTGTCAATCCAAGAACAAGTGTTGTATCCCCAAGATAGGTTGCTATCCCCAACTATAGAGCCTCATCTACACGGGAGGTTGAACTCAGGACTTCTCGGTTTAGCAACCACGAACTTTACAAGTTCTTGATTTTGGTATTGGCGTGTCAGTTTTCTTCTTTATTTAGTCGACATCTAAAGTTAAACAAAAACAGTTGCCTACCTCAGCAAAAATCAATGTAGGCCAATTATGGCCAGTGTAGCAATTAGCAACATCAAAGTTGATTTGAATTCCATGCAATACTCATTCCATACTTCTCTAGTGTGGAGGTCTTGCTTATTAATATTATCCTGTTTGTTTGATACTTTTCTTTAACTTAATAATATTAACAATAGACAATTTTTGCCTGGAGTACAAACTGGGTCACAGTATTCTCTGGTAAACAATTAAGTTCTTTTCCAAATATATGCTCAGCTAATAGAAACAGCATTCCTAGATTATTTTATTTATTTATTTTTTTTTTTTAAAGGGCTTCAGCTGTTTTAATGTCAACTTGTGCTGGGAATACTATAACTACATACAACCCTTTTCAGCTTTCAATCACTTGTATCTTATGTACTAAGTAAGAAAACCAAATACATCAAATTTTGAGAAATAATTTATTTATGAAACAATTGCATATAATTATAAAGCCAAACATTAATATATCAAGATTATTGCAATTATCACCATTTGCAGATTCTTGTTTAACTATGGTAGATGGAAGTATTAGTTGCCTTTTACATCACTTTTCACTTCCTGAAACAAAACAAAATGATTTTCTTAATCATCCATCTGAAATAATAAAATTAGCAAAAAAAAAAAAATCTTTAGTTTAAATTAGTTTAATACATCAAAACAAAACAAGAAAAAAGTGATTGAATGAGATGAATCATGGCATAGATATCTATAAAATTTTGCTTTAGTGATAAAGGGGGAAAAATTTAAGTTATTTTGAGTGAAACATAAGCTAGAGAAATAAACTATTAGGCCTAATTTAAATAATTTAATTCCTTTCTCCCAAAACACTACATGTATCCTTAAAAAAAGAAAACTTAAAATTTATCAATATTTACCTTGTGTATAAACTCTTCTGTACATCTACTGTATCAGCTTGACGCTCATTAGGTATGCCTAGTTCCTGTTGAGCAGTTAAGACAGATTAAGTAAATAATTCAAATTTGTAAGACAAACCACTAAATGATACTGTTTTATATATATATATATATATATATATATATATATATATATATATATATATATATATATATATATATATATATATATATATATATATATATATATATATATATATCCTTCCTGCAAATCAGCATATTTTGCAAAACAAATATTTGAAAAAATACATAATGATATTGTATCAATTATCACCACTGACTTGGTTTTACTAGGTAAAATATTTTTTTAAATACAATATTTATACAAATAAAAATCTATCTCAATCAACATGTTCAAAATAAACCAAAGCAAACTTGTGATAACTTACCTGATTAATGTTTGAGAGGATTCACCCAGTTCTCGCCACTGAAGCAGATTAGATGCATGTGTTATTACACTTGTGATATACTGATTGCCATTTTGTGTACTTTTAGTCCTGGAGATCTATGTTGTAGGCATAGACTGTTAAACCTGGATAGTAATATTATAGAAGTAAATTATATCTAGTATAATATAAATATTTTAAAATATAAATGACACTAAATTATATTTATCATTATTGGAAATAAAAATGGTACAATTAAGTTATAAAAAAACAAATTATAAAATTTAAAGCAGCTTATTAATAATTGTCATACCTTTTCCTACTTTTATGTTAAATGTAAGAGGTAATTGAGAAAGAACATCTTGTGTCATTTAGTATGCTGTAGTCTTATTACTGGTAAAAATCAGATCTTCCCTTTTATTTGTATGAACCTGTAAAAGAGAAATTACAACATGGATAAACACAATGAATATCATATCTAATCCTCAACTAGTTATCACCCCAATCCTAACCTCATTTTTTAAAACCAATTTCTAAATATGTTTTCAGAACAAATGTATGTTAAGTCTACCTATTTTAATGTTCAGAATACTAATATTTATCAAAACTACCTCCAGTTGAAATTCAAGATACCTTTATAAAAAGTTATTATGACTTTAACTTTGTGTAGTTGTTATTTAGGCTATTTGTTTAATTTATATTATTTAAATTAATATTTCATGCCTTGTTTTAAAAAGATCTACAAGTCTACTTTTGATTTTATGGTATAATCTGATAAAAATTAGGCTGCTACATCTGAAAACTAAGGTCA